>NW_023602073.1:71323512-71923512 GCF_014898055.3 Talpa occidentalis | reverse complement strand
CTAATGTCATACCAACTTGAAGCGTCTATATAGTTGGATCTCAATGTTATCTCAATACCTTTTTCTTAAACAGCAAAGAGTTACCATTTTAGTGATTAAGAACAGTGTTTGTTATCTCGCATTTTCCAAGAGTCTCAAGTCTAGACACACAGTAGCTGGATTCTCTGAGCAGAGACGTCCAGGTATCATCCTCTTCTGGATCTAGTGTTTCTAAGCTCTTTTGAGTTGCTCGCAGAATTTAGTTTCTTTCACCTAATTTTCATGTTGACTGTTGGCCAGGGAGAGTTTTCAACTCCCAGAGGCTGCTCTTGGATCCTAGTTACATGGTCTCTTCATAATATGGCAGTTTGCTCTTTCAAGGCCAGTGGGAGCTACTTGCTTTTAAGGTATCACCTGAATAGGTGAAGTCTTCCCCTTTTAATTCATCCAAAGTCAACTGATTTCCTAATTGAATTATACTGGCGACATTTCTTTACCATGGTCAAATAACATAATCTATTTATGGGAGTGATATTCTGTCTCATATACCAGCTCTGCTCCTACTAATGGATTGGGTATTGGTAGACGGTGTATACCCCAGGGAACAGGAACTCTGGTGGGTATCGTGGAATTTTGTTTCATACAGATAGTACACTTGAATTTAGGGATTTTTGAAGGTCTCTTAGATACAGCCTTTGTGAAAATCTGGGTTCTGCAGGATTGCAGTGAGCTGCTCCATGTCTTTGAGAACTCCATATATCTTACTTGGTCCTGGGCTGTCCTGGAGTAACAAAGAATGGACTAAGTTTGGATCCTTTCTATTCTTGGAGGCTTTAATGGGGCTCCTCATTTTAGTTTACTAGGAGGGGTTCAGGTCTGCAGGTGCCTTCTAGGGGTTGAACCCATGAGGGGATCTGTGTTCTTTAGTAGAATACTCATCTCCATATTCAGTATTTCTCAAAGTTGGGGCATGTTTGATGCCAACAAAAAAACTGGGAGGAGACATGGCTTTGCCTGGCTCTGATCCAAATACAAAGCATTGTTGTGGAATAACCTCAGACCCAGAGTGGGTCATCTTTTTGGCCTCTTGAACTGTGAGTAGGACTCCTCCTCCAAAGAAGTGGGGAAAGGAAAAAGGGAGGGCATTCCTAAAGGACCCATTTTGTTTGTGTTAATGGGAGACCTACCCACTTCCCTAATTGATTGTTCACTACAAAGTAGCTTGATGCTTCTTTAGCCTGGGAGCTAAATGTAATCAACTTTTGTTTGTTTCTGTAAAACAACAACAAAATTTTTTTGTGCCCTTGAGGAGATCATTATTTCTATTGTATGAAGATGGTAGCCCAAACATTAAAAGTAATTAGAGCAGATGGCAGTGAGTGCTTCTATTGTAAAATACAGTGCTGCGTGTAAACTGGTTTTCATTCTCTGGGCTTCCTCCTTTTCCCTCTGTCTCCATATATTCCTTTTGCTTCCATTCAGGTATAAAGGGGAGAGAAAAAAAGGAAGGGAAAAAAGGTTCCCTTGGTGTATGAAACTGAGGAGCTGTCAAAGGTTCATAGCAGGGAAAGTGAGCTCCTGTGTATTCAATCACTGAAATTAAGTGTTTTCGAAAGCGGTGCAGTCACGGGTCCATTGCATGGGGAAATAACATGCTGTAGTCCATCACTTAAAATGTTAACCTTGTCTCTTACTAGTGACTGGGAACAGGAACACGTGCTCTATGCTCGCTGGTTAAATGGCAGTGTGTCAGCTCTGAGGAAAAGGCTAGCATGTATCTGTCAATCTTCTGATTTGGCTCTAGGCGCGTATGTGTGCATGTGCCTATGTGGTGTACACACACACACACTGCCCCACTCACACACTTGCACACACTTCCTCCTGTATTTGTGTACCCTTTAGAGACCTGGCTTATTGCTTGTTGGAAATGAGGAGAACGGAACCAAATCCCATTATTTCCAAGTATGGCCTTGAAAAGATATTCTTGCTTGTTTGCCAGTTCTCAGTGCTTAGGTATGCATTAGAATTGTTTACTTTTATTTATAGAAAGTTCCATTCATTTTAACACACTTCAGTATTGAGGGAGCATAGAGACACTCAGTGTTCTATACTAACAATATTGAACAATATCATCCTTACTATTATACTCATAGCACGAAGTGGAATATGCCAGGTGGTAGCGAACTTTTTCTGTGAAGAGACAAATAGTGCATATTCTAGGCCTTGTGGGCCATAGAGTTTTTGTGACAAAGCAGAGCTAGAAACCACACATAGATGAATGGTCAAAGCCATATTCTAATAAAACTGTTGTTCACAACAGTGGGTGGGCAAATTTGAACTGAAGTTTGCTGATTCTGTTATAGACAAGTGAGTATTTTACCAGATTCTTTTCTCTCTGGCATATGAATAACATCAGGTCTTTCAATCCATGGGGGATAATGAATGTCCGCTGTGTCAGCAGGAAAACTGTATGTGCTGCTGTGCAGCATTCCTTCCTTTAGGCCCAGCTTTCCTGTCTGTCCTCCTTGCTGAGCCTGCAGTGCTCCAAGCAAGCTTCTTCCTTAGGGTATTCCCCAGTTTACCTCTGGCCTATACTCCACTTCTCAGCTTTAATACTTTAGCAGACCAGGATGTATAAAATAGCCCCTCCCACCCTTCCTGGCACCTCTGAGCCACTTCATCCTGCCTTAATTTTTTTGTTTGTTTTTTTAGAGTACATGATTTGCTTTTTGTATTTAAATGCTATCTCCCTAAAATAGAAGTTCCATGAAGTCAGGGGTTTGTTTCACTTTGTGTCTAGACCAGTACCTAATGGGTAGTGGGTGCTCAATAAATACTTGTTGAATTTAGTGCTCCACCTGCTTCATAGTTCGAGATATGAAAGTTGAAGGGAATCTGATTATTAAGTAGGATAATACCTAAGTGAACTCAATAAATGTTAGTCATTATTACTATTAATTAAAAAATTCTTTACATTCTTTGAGTTTTTATTTTTTTATTAAAGTAACATTGCATTATAATGTTATATGTTTCAGATGTGCATCATTAAAAACCAGCATCTGTGTAAACTACATTAAGTTAACCACTTAAAGTCCAATTCAGAGATCCATCTGCTTCATATTTCTAGGCGAGAGGATGAAGAGAATCTGTGATTGTTAAGAGTGAAAATACTTAAGTGCACTCAGTAAATGTTGATCAATACTATTCTTTAACATAAAAAAATTAAGTTTGGAGAGACTAATGTGCAAACTTTTTAGTTGTGATGATTAGTGATACTGTAAGTAAAATGCCCAGCACTGTGCCTGGGATATCAGAAGCATTCAGTAATAGGTAGGTCTTTACCATTATTTTCTCCAGGAAGTAGAGTGATTGGCAGGTTTATAATTCAGAAAGAGCATTGTTATAGAAGTGAAGATTCAAATGGAAGTGCAGATTTTAAAAAAAAGACTCTGTAAGGGTGTTATGTTTACAGACTGTAAGAGTCCCCTGAAGCTCAAGTGCAAAAATAACTTACATGCATGAAGCATTGAGCTAACATCAATATTCTTTGAAATATCACACTGTGTGGATGTGTATAGGACAGAGATAAACTAGTGAATTGCCTGGTCTTCTAACAGGGACCAAGGGTAAACTTGAAATGGATGCAAATCTCTGCAGAAGGCATTGTTGACTTTTTTTTTTTTTAAGATTTATTTATTTATGCATACAAGAGCTGGGCTACAGGCCAGAGGTGCAGGGGGTGGTGAGAGATTGCCCGAAGACAGGGTGGGGAACAGAACAGGCCGACTGACTGAAATATACTGCTGAGGGGAGCAGTGGGAGAGTCAGGAGAGGTCTGCTGCACCATGCGGGTTGCTCCCTGGCCGGCTGGGATTGAATTCATGCTGCAGAGGCTGCGGACAGCTTCATAGGTTGCGTCTTAACCCCTTGCGTCACCAGGGAGGCCGGGCATTGTTGACTTTTCAGTGAGTAGTCAATGTGCCAGCCAGTTTGGAGGGACTTTCTGGTGTTATCTCATAATCGTGAAGGGTTTATAAGCATGGAGAAAAGAAAGTGATCACTTAGAGCCAGCATGAGCTCAGTAAGAACAAATTATGCCAAACTAATTTAATTTCCTTTTTGTTCCCTAAAGAGTTATTAGATTATAGGTTGGGGCTCTCTTTGTAATCCTGGATTTGTAGATGGTTAAGTTTTCTACAATAAGCATTTTTTGTTTCATAATCAGCTAAAATAATCTCAGCCTGTGGTAATTGATCCATAGTGTCTAGATTAAAAATAGAAAAGGTAAGAGCGAGGGGGTTCACCTCTAAGGCAATCTCTGCTAGGGCCAACCATCTAATCCTTTGAATTCTCATAGCAACTTGGCTGTACCTTTAATTATTGAATGAAACACATTTTATACTAATTATCTGGCCATTTGTCTTTTTCTCAGTGATAACATGAGCACCTTAATAATAAGGATGAATTTACATTTATCTGTGAGAGATGTCTATACATTAAGTTGTACTAAAAGATTTGGGATTTTAGTTGGTCAACAAATTTAATATCACCTAACATTATAATATAGTTATTAAAATAGCCAAGATGATTCATTATACTAGCAAATGTTAATGACGGTTAATTATTTGGGAAAAAAACAAATGCAAAAGTAAAACAAAGAAAAATGGAAAACTTTCCATGAATATAACTTCTAAATTAGTTGAGGATGAATGTGCAAATATAAGCCCTACAAATAAGGACAATATGTAGGTGATATTTATGTCAGATGAAAGAAGGTGACCTAAGCACAAAATAATGGAAGATGTCACAAAAGAAAAGTGTGTTTGGTTCAATTGAAAACATTTCTATTAAAGAGCACCAAAAAAAGTAAAAAAAAATGCAGCTTCATATCAAGTTATTTTACCTATTAAAATATTTTAAATGATGGTATAATGGTTATGAGCCTGAGTAAGAAATGACCATTCATATTTTGGGGGTGTGGGGATACAACAAGAAACTCTCATGAAGTTTATATTAGGGACTGGCTGACTCTAAGTAAATATAAACTGTATCAGTGATAAGTGCTGTAGAGAGAATAAAGTTGAGTAAGGGGTGGAGAGAATATTGGTTGCAGGGACCTGTCTTTTCCTATTTCCAGAGCTTGCATGCTGAAGAAGGCATTCTGGTGAAGTGTCAGAATAATTCATTCTTTTCTTTGTCATCCAGGAGACTTGAGTGATTCCCATACCTTACCTTCTCCACCACCCAGCTTAACACATACACTCATAAGTAGTTTCTGCTCTGCCTGGCCTTCCAACTTGCTGATCAATTACTTCTTTCAAGATAACTCTGATGGTATCACAAGTATATTTAAGGTGACATGTAAGATTTGCAGACACTGCACATTCCCTGAAGTTCAGAGAAGTGCTGACATACTATAGAAGAAAACAAATTGCATAAGCTTACTAGCTGAGACAGGAAAGTTTTGCTCTTTTGTGGGGGTGGATGGGTGGGTTAATTTGGGTTATAAGTATTCAGGTAAAGATGAGGCCATGTTCTAGATAGTTCTTAAATCTCTATTTCTGTATCCACCCACATGTGCGCATGGGGAAATGGTTTTCTTCATCTGCAGAATGGGAATGAGTGATTCATCTATCTAAACCTAAAGCCAAAGGCTGAGCACCCTAGGGACTATAGTGGAAAGAGCTTGTATTCAGTGGAAGTAAAGCTACATTGATCTACAAGTTGGATTGGTGATTTAGAGCTTCACTTTCATGAAAAATATCACATTGGTATCAATTGAGAGGTTTGCTTATATATTGACAGTTTTTTTTTTTTTAATCGATGTAGCTTTCTTTTTTGCTTGATTGGATCAAAGCAATCGTTATTAGAAAATGAAACTATTAAAAAATGAATCATTTCCACAATATTATGGGCATTGCTCTGGAAGGGAAATATGCTACCAGTGTGTCAACTCTGCAAGGTATAGAAGAACTAAAATTGGTATGGCAACACGCCTATGGTTGTGGATTCACTGACAGGTTGGGGATATATTCCTCTTCTACTTTCCCAGGTAGATGTTAGGTACTTGAGACTGCATTAATTTTCAGAACTTCTAGAACTCAGTCATAGCTTTGCACTGCAGTATGAATCATCAATAAAAATGCATATATCTCAAAATACCTTTATTCTGCCATGGAGTTGTTTAGGCACAAGGAAACTTAGGCCCCTTACAACTTAATGTTTAACGTTTATATTCATTTGGGATCTACCACACTGAACAGAGATATTTTGAAAGAAAAAAAATGGGTGAAATATTTCATAGGGATCCCGCATCTGAGTCTCAGTTTTAATTTAGACACACTTGCCATACTTGGTTTAAGTTTAAATAGAACTTGAAAACACAGAAAGGAATGTGAGAGCATGTGAGCAAAACCTAATGGATCGCAAGACCTAGGGGTGTTGCATTTTTAAAAAAATTTTAGATCTTATCACCTATCTGTCTACCTGTGTCAGAAACATGAGTGCTTGTGTGTGTGCATGCGTGCACACATGCATGGGGTTTGCAGATGGGTGATTCACCTGAGAAATTATTTTACGAACTTTTATTGAGCCAGATTCTTTGCACAGGTCTGAGGATATAGTAATGACCAAAACAAAGTCCCTGCTTTCATTTGAACAGGCTCAATAGAGGGTGAACACACAAGGAATTATATATTCTAATTCTAGAATGAAACAATTTTAGGGAAAGGATGTAATTGAAAGTGATACTATTTTATTTTTCTCTGTTGAGGTGACATTGATTTACAACCCTGTATGTGATTTAGGGGAACAGGTTCATACCTCCTCTGAGGTATGTCACCACATGTAACCCAACATCAAAGATCCCACTGTCACCTCCCCTAGGCCACTTGGCCCCTTCCCCTCTTTGCTCCAACCCCCTCTTCCTTCCCTTTCTAGAAGCCTCAGTTCTGCAGTCATATTTCTAGGGTTTTGGTCTAGTTTTCTCAGTTACTTTTTTTCTCTCTACAGACAACATACGAGTGAAATTATCCAGTATTTTTTTCCTGACTTATTTCCCTTACCATTATCACTACCAGTCCCCTCCATGTTGGCAAGAACACATCTTTTTTTCTTATAGCTGAGTAGTATTCCACTGTGCATAAATACACAACTTCTTAATCCACTGCTCTGTTATGGGCATCTAGATTGTTTCCATATCTTGGCTTTTGTAAACAGTGCTCCAATTAACACAGGAGTGTATATATCCCTTCAAATTAGTGGTTTTGTATTCTTTGGATAGATACCTAGGAGTAGATTGACTGGATAACAGGGTAGAAATACTTTTAATATTTTAAGGACCCTCCATACTATTTTCCACAGGGTCTGGACCAATCTACATTCCCACCAACAGTGTGGGAGGGTTCCTTTTTCTCCACATCCTAGCCAACACGTGTTTCTGTTTTTTTTTTTTTTTTTTTTTCTTAAGCCAGTCATTCTCACAGGAGTGAGGTTGCACCTCCTGGTTTTCATTTGCATTTCCCTTGTGACAAGTGATCAGAAGTGCTATTTCAATAAGGAGACAGGGGAGGGGTATTATGTGAGCAGAGACTGGAATACAGTAAGAATGAGCTGTGCAGATATTTTGGGAAGAGCCTTCCAGGAGAGGCCACAGTGAGTGAAAAGCCCTGAAGTGGGAGCTTGCTTTGCATGGATCTTGTCTGTCTCTACCACTCTGACTTTGATACATCATTGAAACTCTTTGGGTCTTTGCTTTGTCATTTGCAAAGAGAAGATAAAAATATTTGACCTTCCCACCAACGGGGTTGGGACTGAGTACAGCAAGTTTTGAAGGTTGATGGGCCAGACCTAGATGCTTTAGCACATGGAAGGCAGTTACACCAGACATATGGAGGTAAATTTACAAAATGCTGTTTATCAGGCTATAAAGTGCACATTCTGATAATCCTTTAATTCACTCCCATAGAATCCACAGAGAGGAAAGGAAAGCAAGCAGGAAGAAAGCGGAGTGGAATAAAGTGGTAGTGAGTGGAAAAAACTGAACTAGATGAAGATGGTAAAGTCAACTGCTGAGCAGGGTGGACCAGATTATCTGTAACACCAGCTCAGGGTCCACTAGAAAAGCTGATACACCTAGGTGTATCAGAGCAAGAGAGAGTATCGTTAAAGTCCACTTAGATAAAAGGTCTTGGTGCTGACTGTAAATTTTAAAATGACCTCAAATTAATTAATGGAGAACATCTTGCAGTGTTCTTCCTTTGATTCCTTTACATGCTTAATGCCCAGTTGTTCCAGACTTTTCCAACATGAGGGTCAGGAGGCCTGGTTTTCTTTATAGTTCTGATGCTGGGCTTTGAATCTGATGGCCAGGTTATTGTGTCAGAAAAAGTTAAGCTACTGAACTATTCAGACTTCTTACAGCTTGTCCACACACCATCTCCCCAACTTGATAGGCTCTTTGGGACCCTGAGCTTCAGGGGTTGGCTTAAAGGAAGCTTCCTGGTTCCTTTTATCGAAATATCTCCTTCCCTCTAGCCTTTGCCTTGAATTGGTTCTCAAGCTTTGATGTGGAAGTATCTGAGGAGATCATTAAAATGACAGATCCTCGGTTCCCACCTCCTGAGCTTTTGATTTCTTTGTGGTGGCACTGAGGGAGTCTCTTACACTTTAAACACCATGAGCTGTGAAATACTGTTGAAACATCCTCTTTAAAATGAAGAGGTTAGGATTTCTCTAGTGTCTTTTACATCTGACCAGTAGAAATCCAAACTTCTTCAAATTTGCTTTTCTAGTGGACCCTGAGCTGGTGTTACAGATAATCTGGTCCACCCTGCTCAGCAGTTGACTTTACCATCTTCATCTAGTTCAGTTTTTTCCACTCACTACCACTTTATTCCACTCCGCTTTCTTCCTGCTTGCTTTCCTTTCCTCTCTGTGGATTCTATGGGAGTGAATTAAAGGATTATCAGAATGTGCACTTTATAGCCTGATAAACAGCATTTTGTAAATTTACCTCCATATGTCTGGTGTTAGTATGTAATCAGTAGAGAGCAAAAATTCTCACCCGCCATGTGATCCACAGATGGCATCGTGGGGACAGGGTTCATCCAGCTTCTAACATAGTCATGCTTCACCCAGGCTGTGATGCTAGGGCTGCTCATGACTACACCTGATGCCTTTCCATTGGGAGGGGTCTCTAGCCTGTATTTCTCCTTTATAGATGTAGACAAGGAAAAGACCTACTTTTTCCCTATCCCAAATCCTGGTTGGTGATGGATGGGGCTGGTTTGCAACTCAGGACTATTAGTGATGGTGGTGGAGAACAGTCAGTATTCTCTCTTTCCAAGTCCACAAACTCTTTTGGTAACATATTTTTCCTTTTCTGTCTTAGAACTACTTCAGGGCACTGTGCTCTCTGTAGGTATAGTTATTGCGATTATAAAATGCCTTCTCTTCTTAACGATCTATGCCCATCTGCCTCTAAGCCTCACGAGAGGACCTTCTAGGCAGCTATTTAATAGGAATTCAGGCTTCACATTTGCTTGGAATATGGGTGGGAAGAAGAATTGTGTGGAGAGAGGCATACACATGTTGTATGTGTTACCTTGATGGAATCACTGTTTTGTGATTCTCTGTTTTGATGTCATTATATTTTCATAATTATGGTCCCATAAATGCAGAACACATTCAGATATGTGCTCAGCCTCTTTCACAAGGCAAATACTCCTTCTTGTGATGCATTTGTCTTGAAAAACATCTGATATCAAGGGGACCAAAAATTAACTGGAAAGCCAAAAGTTTTGGAGGGAGAATGAAGATTAGTATGAAGAGGAGGTGCTTCTTCCTTTGGACTTTTCAAGCCAGATCCTTGGCCCTCCTCACTCACAGGTTCCAGGCTGTCATTTGAAGTCTGTGGCATCTCACCTATGCATGAACTTTTTCAGCACTGATGCACCAAGCACAGAAGGAAAGCAAAAAATGATATCAAAAAAGTCAGAGTAGGAGAATGGAGCTAAGCACTTGGAAAGAGGAATGTTCCTATAAAACAGGGACACTTTGGCAGTAGAGCCAGTGAAAAATGATATCAATTACATAAAGCAAAATGCCACCCATCAAGCAGAACATTTTAATTCTCTCTATTCTAGGCTATTTATGACTTTTTTCCAAGACTCAATACATATCTGTAAAAATAAAAAATGGAATCGACCCCATCTGTTAGGTAGAGGGAGGCCTGTGCTGGGAAAAACGTAAGGAAACATCACCAGCATGTTGTTGAGAATTTCAGAAACTGGCACAGAGGCACATCAAGTCCAACTTGATGTAGATGCTTGTATATTTTCCAGGTTGATGTTTTGGTTGAGGAAGAGGGTGACTACTTTTGCTGAGCCACTTTACATTAATTTTAGTTCAAGAAGTTTCTATTTTAATTTATCATCTGTACTCTCCTGTTTTAAAACAAAACAAAAATTCTATTTTCTAGGGCAACCTTTCTTTTCAGTTCTGCCAGAGATGGTCCAGGGCTCACAGCTGGTTTCCAGAAATATTGCCACAAGATGGCGACAACGTCACGGTGGAGAAAGGCCAATTGCTACTGCTTGACACCAATACCAGCATCCTCAACTTCGTGCATATTAAAGGTTTGTGGAGGTTGATGATGGGTGGTGGCATCATTTTGTAATTGTCTATCAATTTTAAGGGGCAGGGTGGAAGAGAACTTTTAGGGTAAGTTTCAGCACTTGGCAATTTATTCTCAGACAAATTTGATGTTTTAATATGAAAAGGAAGAAGTGGCCAGAGGAATCAAAGTAGAACCCCTTTCTTTTGATTCTTATAAACACAGAGCTTGATTATTTTAATTTTTCAAATACAAGAAGGTTAAGAGTCTTCTCAAAGAATATGCTTCTTTATTCAAGCACTTTGTAGTCATGCTCATCCAGGGCAACCCCCACAATATAGCAAAATACTCTGAAATCGCTTAATGCTGCTGCCTTTGAAATTCCCTGCCAACAAAGCAATGTCTTCCTGCTTTTACCCTGTTGTGGTTTTGACTTCCTGGTCCCATGGAAAGTCATATAAATAGTCTTCCTTATTGCAAAACTGGCCACATAGCTCCAGGGTCTGGGAAGCTGGAAGAGACTGAGAATTCAAATTTCAACTCCTCTACCACATCATCAAGTAACTAAGTCAGTTATTTCAGCTTTGTGTGCTTGCTTCCTTATCTGTCAAATGAGAATAAAATTCATCGCCTTCTTCAGGGACTGATAATGAGGGGTGGTTATCAAAGAGACTCTGTTCACTGGCAAATGAAAAGTGCTTGGGAAATGTGATTAGTTATGGATATCTTTAAAACTCTGCACTAAAACTCTATTTTTTTTTACCATAAGTGTATTTAATACTTACAGGAGCACTTGTTCTTGTTAAAGTAAGAACATGGCTGCATGAGGGAAAATAAAACAGTGTGGAGGATAGACTGATGCAGTTTTGATACCTGTTGCTTTTAGATAGAATCAGATTCTTCTGAACAGAAGTTTTATCATTCCACCTTCTGGAAGTTAGTTTTTTCCCCCTATAGTAGCAAGGAGTTTTCAGGCAAATCAGTTAATTAGTACTCTTTAGGGAAAATAGTCTATCAGCTTAGATTCTTGATCTCTCTCTCTCTCTCTCTCTCTCTCTCTCTCTCTCTCTCTCTCTCTCTCGCTTGCTCGGTGTGTGTGTGTGTGTGTGCACGTGCGTGTATGTTTGTGTTCTGTGACTATGGGGTCAGAGTACTTGCTTATTGACAGCTATCAAATACCTAAGGAAAGGATTAGGAATGACAAAAGAAAACTACAGACTTCAAACCTCATCTCAGAGAAAAGATGCCCTTTGCACACCTTTAGCCAAGTTCTACTGGAGGAAGGGATATCCTTTGCCTCATATTGAGACTTTTGTGGAGAAGTTTCCTAGCTAAAATTCCTGTACCAGTAATTTTCTGGGTCACCTGTTACTTCCAGGTTAATGTACAATCAAGGAATGGTGTTGGTAGGGCCAGAGAATGAAGATAGAGAAAAGGCAGCAGAAGCAGAGCAAAGGCTAAGAAACAGGCAAGGGCATGTGGAACATATACTTGGCTTCTTAGAGATGTTAAGATCTGAGCAAACTAAATACTTGCTCCTGGCTACCACCTTCCAATAATGGCTTTTTCCTTCTTTTCATTATTCCTGGTTCAGGCAATATTTTGCTTTCATCTTTATTTAGAATAAATGAGATGGGTTAGGACAATTGGTAGGAATGTGAGGTTAAGTAGTGGATACCAGTTTCTGTTCAAGTAACCTAGGGGAGTTGTTGGCAGGGAGCAGAGTTGGCCAGAGTAAAATCTGAGATTTTTTATCATAGAGATCAGAGTCAACAGATGACTTGCAAATACCTAGGAACTCTGTGCGAGATTTTAAAAAAGTTAAAAATAATACCTAATGTGAGAAATGTGCATTATCATTAAAGAAAAGCTAACTAGGGAACAAATATAAGAGGAACATTTTTAGTTTTAAAATATGTGATGCAGAGAGTAAGGCAGAATGTGGACAGAAGTAATTAGAGTATCAAAAATGTAAGATTAGACTTGGATAGAAGCAAGAACATGGAGACCATATCCTTTGTGTCTGAGGTATTCTGAGGTAAGTTCTGTGATCAGAACTTACCTCAGAAGGTAAGTTCTGTGATCAGAACTTACCTCAGACACATGGAGTATGCACACAGAGTCAACTTTTAAGTAAGTTCTCATCTCACTTAGTGAAATAGCAGGTGTTCAGTGGTTCAGGCCCCAAGCCTTGGAGACCTGCTGCTTTTTCTCTCATCCCATGATTCACCATTGAGTCTTATTGGCCAGATTTTCAACATGTGTCTCATGTCATCACCTCCATTGATAACACTCTAGTCCTAACTAAATACTTTCTGGCTGGGACCATTCCCAATGGTCTCTTAGCTGATTCCCATGTTTCTAATTCTTTGTTTTTCTTAGAAGCAGAACCACATTTTTCTTTGGGGCAGCAATGTAAGATGGCCTCCTCTATAGCTGGACATAGCCCATGACTGAGAGTTGGCCAGTGAGATGTATGGGAAGTATGGGCCAGAATGTCTAGAAACATTGCTGAAATAGAGCTGACCCAGTGGGCAACTCACTCTATTTGTCCTTGTCCTTTCTTTCTCCTCCTCCTTATTTCCTGGAAAATAAATATGACAGCTGTATTTCCAGCTGCTATCTTTGATCATGAGATGACTGATTAAGAATGGGGAAGAAGCAGACTAGAAGAAGCCCTGTACCCTGATGACTTTGAAGTTGCTATAGTAGCGTGGTAACTGGGACTGCCCATCTCTGTAATTATTTTTTGTGATAAACAGACTTAATATATATGTTATTGATATTTGACTTTTATGCTGTACACTAAAATAGGAATAATTTATTGTGCATATCCTTTAAAAATAAGTGAAATCTTCTCACTTCTTTCCTCAACCACCCACCCCTCCACTCCATGACTTTGTATGTCTTCTAAGAGAAAAATCTATAGCTCATACCATTATTGATGCCCTGGTTGGTCTTGTCTTCCTCATTCACCATGCTCTAGCTCTTTCATGGTTGTAGGAGGTACCCACTTGCCTCAGGGCCTTTGCACATAATCTTTTGCCCGGAATGTTCTTCCTCCAGATATTCATGTGCATATCTCATTTATTTCATTTGCTCTTTGAAGACATGTCAACATGTCAGATAGTCCTTGCTGGTTCTTTTCTAAAATTATAACCATCCCTATTCTATTACTCTCTATTCTTTCATTTTGCTATGTTTTTCTTCATACATCTTGTTACCACATGGCATATTATAAATTGCCTTATTTGTTTACAGTCTGTTTTCTCTGCTAAAATAAACTCAAAATGGCAAAGAACTTCAAAATATATTTACCACCATCTCTTCAGTGTCTTGCACAGTGCCTGATACATGATGAGGGCACAAAAAATATATATATTGGTTGTTGAATGAAGGGACAAGTAAAATGGTGCTGAGTTAAGGTCCAGGATAAAATTTAAGAAGTGTAATTTTTAAAGTCTTTCTCTCTGAAATATCACTTTTCCAAACTAGTTTACTTTCTCAGTTCCTCATTGTGCTGATACACAAATACTCCCACATATACAAATGTATACAAGCAAACACACATGTACACATAAATATTCATCCATACACATACATATACATGTCAGTATGAGTTATTAGGATTATAAGGTCTACTGGTAAGTTATTTTTCTGTTTCTAAAAGGCATTTGAAAAATGCCTTCATTGGTGTGGAACCACGATTCTCCAATATCTGGTTGATGTAGCTTAGCTCTAAACCTCTGATGTCTTTTCTTGGTCTATAATTTGTGTGATAATACTTGAGGGATAATAAAAAGCTATTCAAATATAAAATTGAATCATTATCATCATCACCACCATCACCATCATCACCATCATCTGTTCACTCTGAATTTCTGCTACTGTCTTATCTTTTTTATATCCATTCATGGTGTTGGAAAAATAGCTGAGTGGAGTTTTATTTTTCCTGATGCCATCTATTGGCTGAGATAAAGGATAAAAATTTCAGGTAAAAAATAATTGCTTCAAAAGATTTAAAAGCCAAAATATAATACAGTATAGTGGAAGCACTTTCTTAGTAATTTCTAAAATATTATAAAAAGTACATTCTACATAAGTGTGTAAACACTTTAAAAGGATTAGAGCTAAATAAAAGCCAAACCAAATCATTGAAGAACTACATTTGGTACTACTTTATGAAAATATTGCATCCTCAATATTATTTTTCCATTCATAGAAGCCAGCATCTTAACATACAGAGGAGTAGGCTTACATCAGGAAAACTAACCCTTCTGCATATGGCCCTCAAGAATCTTGAAATCTCTGTGCCTTTCTTATATTACCATCTATAAAATAGAATTGGCGTTTTTTCTCACAACTTATATTAATATATAGTAGAAAGGAGGATTACAAATTTCTTTGAGGCAATTGGGAAATGGTAACAGAGGCAAAGTTTTTGCCATTATTTCTGATGCTCTATGTACAGATCTGAACTTGATTGTAAATTCGCAGATTATTTTGTGGCTATGGTAAAAGTCATATTTGTCGTTATTTTGTCTTCATTAGCAAAAGATCCAGAACTTCTGTCTACTTACCATTTCTACTTCTCCTATGTCCCCCCTCCTTTTAAAAATATTTTTTAGGGCGTACTGTTAAGCACAAAAGAGAATTAAACCAATCAATTAATACTAATGAGCTGGGATGGAAATAGGCATTGCCTTGATTTAGTTAATTATATTTTCGTTCTTTTATGTTAAGATGCCCAAAGGCCATAGGCATCACTGAATTAAAATTTATTATTTTATTCCTAGTAATTATGATGAGCCCATAATAACAAAGAAGGAATGTTACCCTCTTGTCACAACCATTACATATCCTGAGTAAGGATCTTGGACTTGCATGTGTAGTTAGAGAAGTGTGCATATTTTCTGAATGAATCAATGAATCTCTCTCTATTCTGGAGGTCAAGCAGCTTGACCAGAAGTGACCTAGAGATAAGGGTTAACAAAGGGTCAATTAGGGGAGGATGAACTCTAGAAATCTCTCTTCTCTTGGGTTGGGCTTTCAAAAGGAAGATAAGTCGTAGTTTCTTACTACTTACAATCCCATCACTTTAAAATACTTGAACAGAAATTTGTTTCCAGTTTCTATTGCAGCTTAACAGTGCACTGGTTTCCTTTAATGCGATTTTCTATTTCTTGGTCTACTGGTGTATACCAATGCAGTTAAATGCTTGGCAGGCTTTTGAGCCAGGAAGAACAGAATCTGAGTCTGGGCTCACCTCCTTCCCAGAGCTGTGACCTTGGCAGTTGCATAGTCTCCTTAAACTTCAGGTTTCTCCTCATTAGCTATGATAACAGAAACAGTAACAATGTCAACTGACATTCATTGTTTGCATTTGTGTGGCAAGGCCACAATGTCTCACCCAACTTAATGGACATTTTGAATATTAAGGGGGAGGATATTGGTAAAGCTCTTAACACAAGCCTTTGTCCAGAGTAAGCCCTCATTCATGTTACTTGTTTCTTTTGGACAGACAGGATAACAGAAAAGATGGCTGAAAATCAGATCTCTGATGCAACTTTATTTGCAGATAGTGGCTACTTCTATATACAAAGCAAACTGGATTACTGAAAGAATTAACTTGGTAATAAAGACTTTGGATCACTTGCTTCTGTTATCTTCAGATTGCGTACTGAAGTGTTTTTCTTTCTATGGCAAGGAAGGGAAGGCTAGAGAGTTGGAAGTAGTGGTTTACTTGCTTGGTGACCTTCATTCTCCTTTTTATTTTTATTTATTTATTTAAATATATATATATTTATTTATTTATACAAGCACTGGGTACAGTCAGAAGCGCGGGAGGGTGAGAGAATTCACCAGAGTAGGGAACAGAACACGCAGACTGATGAAATACACTGCTGAGGGGAGCAGCGGGCACAGCAGGAGAGGTTTGTTGTGCCATGTGGGACCCTCACCGGCGGCCAGGGATCGAACCGGCATTGCAGAGGCTGTGGGCAGCTTCCCAGCCCAACGCTCAACTGCCTGTGCCATCAGGTGAGGCCCTTATTCTCCTTTTTATTGTGACTTTGTGGAAGTGTGTTTTTCTAGTGCTGTTTGTTTGGAATGTGGTCTCACAGTCTCTATTTTCTATTTTAGTCCACAGTTTTGAGGATATGTGTCTTTTTAGTCTATTATTATATTTGGAATTTCTACAGCCCAGCAATGCATATTCTTTGTTGAGATGATGCATCTTCTTTTGACCTGCTATCAGGTTCATTGCAGAGTTTCTTTATCTTTACTAAGGAGTTGAGGATTTCAGAGTGAGATTGAGTCTTATTCCCAGCGCAGCCTTTTTTACCCCAGGGATCATACAATTTGTTCCTTTTAGTTAGCATCAAACTGCCTCATTTTTTGTAGCTTTGTGCATCAAGTACCCCTTCCCAGTGAAGTAATCTAGGATTGCTGCAAAGCCACATTTTCCTGGGACATCACTGGTGCTCTCTCTGGGCTTCAGTTCTGTGTGAATCACTGGGCAGACTATCTCTGCCTGACAGTCTTAAGACTTCACAGATACCACCTTAATTTTAAAGGAATTCTATTTAAAGCTAGACTAGATTTTTGACAAAAATCACGTATTTGGCAAAAATAATTCTTTCTCTCATAACTATGCAAAGTCTTGGTCAACAGAAGAGGGTTTTGTGGACTGGTAGCATGTGTTGGAAATTGGTAAGTTGAAAGTAATTTGAGTGCAGGTTGGCTATAAAAGGAGATTGAGTTGCTTCCTTTCTCAGCTGAAGCACAGCTATCCTCCAAGGCAGGGGATGGAATCATTATGCACAGAGAATGCAGCAAGGGTGACTCATGGCAGTTTGGGCTGTAAACTGCGGACCCGAGTTCAAATTTGAAGCAGCCCCTGACTCTCTTGTAGCTTTGGGTAAGGCGGTAGTTCTCCATTCAATGCATAGAGAGGAACTGATGGTGACTCCCTGCCCTTTGGAGGAGAAGAGTGGGTTTTGTAAACCTCTGCTGGATGTTAATATTATTTGTATGTGCAACCTTGAGGAGAAGCACAGTTAAGGAGCTGGTAAGCCTCCCATGCTTGCAAGCATGGTCTCCAGAAATGGCTGGAATATACACTAATTTAAAGGGGAAGACTGATAAAGACTTTGACATTGAAAGAGTTACCTTGACTTTTTGAAATCTACCCTTGACTCCTTTTACCTTGAGCATCTATGTGTCAGTCTTGATGACAAGCTGGTGTTACTTATTTTATGAGGGGTCTTTGCCAGCAGTATCCCAAGCTATGTGTGTCACTGATAGAAGTTTGAATTGGCTAAGAACTTGAATGACTTTCTATCCATTCTTTACAGGATTAGTATCAGGGTGTGTTTATTTCTTCTCTCTACTATTGGGGACAGTGCAATCTAGGCTATAGCCTAAGAAAGCAGGAGCCAGTTCTGGTTGTGCTCACCTTTGCATTTATATCTGCAGGCAGATAGAGTAATAATTGTAATAATAGTAATAATTGCTGAACGAAAGAACTAATGAATGAATTTCTGATCTCAAGAGGCAGATTGTTAGTTGTGAATTTCACTGTGATCAGAGTCTTTCCTGGTAGCCTCATATATTAGTGGATTAGTCCAGACAGTGACCAATTTTATTTACTATTCGTGTATCAGGAGATCAGAGACAAAGGCTTTTTAGTGTGGGGGACACTTGGCTCTGAAACCCCTTATTTTTTCCAATCAGACAATGACTTACATGATTTACTTCCAGAGAACAGTCCCAGACACACTTGATTAGCCTTAAATGAAAGATAAGGCATTGCTGTGAGAAAGGACATGCTTTCAATAGATGGGCAAACAGACAGATAGATATTAAACAACTTACAGTTTTATGTCTTGGATATTGTAGCATGAAAAATGCTACCAAAATGGACCCGTTGCGCCCTAGCACAGAAGCTATAATATCTTCAGTAATGTAAGATAAGTGTTTCAAACTTCCTTACTTAAAATCCTTTTTGACTTTCCATTAGCCTTTAAGATCAAGTCTAAACTCCTTAATTTGGCTTGCAGGGTCTCTTTGGACTCGGTCTCTCCTTGCCTCTCTACCTCATTTGTTGATTAATGATTCCCACATCCTGTTTATCCAGACTAGGAGTGGAGCTCGAAATCTGGGATGCTTCTGTGTCTGGGATTCTTGTGTAGCTTAAAATTTGTTGGAGACTTTGCATTTCATTACTATTATTTCTTGTGTACTGCAATATTTCTGGGTGAGAGTGAATATGGGAAGTGGTCTGATGAAAAAAAAATACTATGAGGAAGCAACTGTTATTTTTCATTTCTAAAATTATCACGATACAGCCAAATAATGTATACATACAATATTCAGAGAATAATTGTATTTGGAATCTTTCAAATAAGCAGATTTCTCAGAGAAATGTATTAAATTGCATGATTAGTAAAAAATATGACTGGGTCAATGCTAATTAAACTTTGATAAAGAAAAAGAAGATTATTTGAATGAATGAGTAACTTGGTAGCTAGGGAGAGTTTTACCTACCTGCTACAGACTTTAGGCAAGAGACAGTTTTTTTTTTTTTCTATTTCTCCTTATAGATAGGTTTTTTTTCCCCACCCTGAGATCCGAAGTGACTTTTTAGAAATTTGTGCAATAGCTGAGAGTCTTAGAACATCAATGTCAGAAGCTTTGTTGGTAAAAAGGAAGTAATGGTTTTCTGGAGGTAGAAAGGAAACCAAGGCTTAGTTAAATAATAATTGATGACAGTAACTATAATGACAAAGACATTTATGAATAACTCAGTGTTTGAGTTTCTTCAAATATTTCTGTATAGTTTCTCTTCTATAAATGTGCTTATAATTTGTAATTAGTGCAGACTTAATCCATTTATAAGGTTAACTTAGTTTTATGTTTTAAAGAAATGTAAAAGCCTGAGTTGCATAACCTTTACCTTCTTTCTTAGCTATCTGTGAAGCTGATCCGGGCACTTAAACCAGGACATTTCCACTTACCTGAAACAATTCACTGTGACCTTCTGGAGGTAGAGAGTGAACTTTAAAAAATTTTTATTTCAGCACCTACAGAAGGACTAAAAATAACAGCAAATGTTGGTTAAATGATGAAGGACTTGGTCGGAGTTCCCAGCCTTGTATTTCTCAACCTGTTAGCTGGTAGCAGACTCCACACGACTGTGGACACCTAGAGCAAGTTAGCCATTTCCCAGAGCTGTGGCCCTCAAAGTATGATCCCAGGTCATCCATGCAGGAACTTGCTAAGAATGCAAATTTTGGGACCCCACAGCAAATCTACGCTAGGAGTGAGAATCCACTACTTTGTGTTTTAAGACCTCCAGGTGATTCTGAGCCTGTTCAAGTTGGAGAACTACTAGCCGAAAACAATAAAGGCAACTATATAGAATTGTCAGGACTGAAGCTAATTATCCTGACCAAGCTACTTTTTTTCCTGAAGGCTATGAAACCTTTTGCAAGGAACAGTAGAAATGTGACTGTCTGCACTGAATGGGTCTCTCCAAAACATGACATTTTTAGTCAGAATTTTAGTCAGAATTTTCTATTCTGCCAGGGAAACCTGAGCTGGTGAAAACAATTGCTCCCACTTCTTAGCAGCTCTGAATTGGTGATATCATTTCAGATATTTTTTCTCTCTCTATGGTACCTGTTCAACTTAAAGAATTAATACATGGCGTCTATTCCGGGGAGGTGTGTTATTCTTTTCCTGCATTCTGAGAACATTTTTGCAAACACTTTCAGTTCATATTTTCTTTTTTTAATCAGGCAGAGACATTACAATTAAAATACCGTTAAAGTGATTCTGGCAAGTATTGCAATAAGCATGTTTTTTAATTAAAGGAAGAACAGGGGGATGCATAAGCAGCCTCAGCTAAAGGGGAAAAATTCATCCGATATCTATTTTAATTGAAATGGAAAAAAAATTGGGAGACGCAGCAGCAGCAGAGCCTGTGTCTGTGATTGTGTGACTGCCTCCCAGGTTGCTAGGTTTAGGTGTTCTGTGCTTGATTAATTAGTAGCCAGCCAGAGAGTCCATTCCCTTTGCCCCCAATCCTTAAAGCCTGATTTATGCCTCACATCCCCCATGAATATGTGAGGGCTCAGGCATCTATATCCTGAGCTGCTAGTGGATAGGATTATGGAGCGTGCACTGAGCTCTTGGGGGCTCTCGTTTGCCAGCCAAATTGATTTTCCGCCTCTCTGGCTGGGGACAAGCCCACCTCGAAGGCTTCTAGGCTCTGCTCCAGTGGATCAGGCAAAAGTCTAATCCGGATCTTGCCAACAAAGGAAGCTGTGTGCATCCCCATCACAAGGCAGGCTTCTGGGCGGTGCCTGCCTTCCCTCAGTGTTACTCTTCTCCCTTTCTTACCTTCTCCTGACTCTCACCTCCACAGTAACATGGTGTTGTAGAGTCAACCATGTACCCCAAATGTGCCCAATCCCTCAGCCAGTCCCCCTTATCCAGGCAGAGCAGAATTCAGCCATCCTAAATGGATGCTCATCAGTAATCCTCCAAGGAAAGGGAATTCCACAGGCTCTCCTAACTATGTTTATTTCACACACAAAACGTGACTGAGATACAGCTTGCCAAATTTTTTCGGGAATTATTTTGGGTTGACACAAAAAAACTGGATGGAGGTTAATCAAGGCAGATAAATTAGATTCTTGATATATAAAGATTTAGGTAGTTGAAACTTTGAGTAAATAACTTATGTAGTTTGGTGACACAGATTGATCTAGTAAGTGGGATCCTCATGGCGCAGAGGCTTCCGGGAAGATGGTGCTAAGGCCGAGAGTGTTTTTCTCTATACTTTAAATGAAGTCACTGTCCTGGGCTCATTTTGTCACCTGGAATACACATTCTGACCAAATGCATTCTTATTCTGTATCCTTTCTCTTCTGATACTTCTAAAAATGACATTAGAGGATGACATCTTCATCTACCGCCTTCATATCTTAAAGTGTTTCCTGGAGGCTACCACAGCTACCACAACCTTCTGATTCTTCTAATTCACTTAATTCTTTGACACACTCTTAAAAAACTTGTTACTTCCTCTCCTTATGCTAGTCTTTAGATACACATATTTGACAGTTTGAGCTCAGGGCAGAGATTGACCTTGGAGATTCAAATGTGGAAGTCACAAGATGAGACAACCAGGGCAGAGTTCATAGTCTGATAAGGAATATGGAAGAAGGACTGAGTCTTGGGACATTCCTACTGACAGGACGATCTATGAGTCAGGTAGAGGAGGTTGGGCGGGGTGGCTTGGGAGGTAGAGGGAAAACCAGGAGGTGCAGCACTGGGTGTGAGAAAGGAAGTGCTTCAAGAAGAGAGTGATTGTATCAAATGCTGCTGGCTATTCAAGAAAGGATCGGAGTGCTCAGCCCTGGGTTTAGGAATGTGGTGGCCTTTTGTGACCTGACAGTATCTGTTTTGGTGGAGTGGACAGGTGAAGGCACAGCTGGGCAGAGTCAAGAAAAATGGAAAGGAAAGAATGAAGATAGATGGTCTTGCCAGCTCTTTAGCAGTGTCTCATTGCATAATAATAATATATGTATGCTCTAAATTTTTTGGCAAGGGACAAAATAGAACTATGTACTTGTCTTCTTAAAACACACAATCACACACACACATACCAAATCATTTTGTGGTTATTACAGAGGATGACTAATTGTAGGGTTCACCAAAAGCAAGTTTTGATGTACTTTACAAACATTAACTAGCTGCTAAAAGTCTCTTTTACTTCCCTTTAAAAGAAAGAAAAGAGATGGTTAATGGAAAGAAATGATTACATGTAAAAAGTTGTGTTCATTTATTTATTTTAGAGGGGAAGTAACAATAATGATGGTTGATTGATTTTTATAAAATTACCCGAGGTCACTTGTGGGACACATTCAGTTTTCATGAATAATCATAACAAGCAATTTAAGGGTCAGAGCCAAAGGCTGATTCCAGCCCTGTTCTTTATTTCAGCTTGCAGAAATGGGGTCAAGTTCTATAAAGCTGAGAAATAAAGTCCTCCCTCTGCCCTCCCTTACCCAACTAACTACCCTTTAAAGCAGCCCACTGTATGTTTGTTTTAACCTAATAAAGTGTGAGAATGAACCACTTGGGGCCTTGGCACAGGGTTAAATTAAATAAAACTTTACATTCTTTTACACCAAGAAGCTTTCACTTTGGTTATCATTTATAATTATTTCAATCAAAAATAGCTGGAGTTTTCATCAAACTCTCCTCTTCGTTTACCTAGATTTCCTTATACTTGACACTAAGTGTGGAGAGAGTGCTTTTTAGCAGGAATAATGATTATGATATTAATTAATTAGTTCTGTTGATAGTACTTTTGCCAACACAAGTCACTCATTTTCTCTGGACTGTGCTTTTCTCCCTTCATTAGTGTCATTATTAGTTCCTGTCAATACATGACACTTTAAAATTCCTACCAATCTGTTTCAGCATATTTCATATTTTGCTTGATGGTACTGGGGACAAAGCCCAGGTTTTTAAGTTTATTAGGGACAAAGCCCAGGTTTATAAGTTTACCACTAATCCTTATAATCGGCTTCAAATCCTTTTTGGAATGAGGGGAGGTATATCTAAATTAACAAAGTTAAAATAATCATATATAAACAAGCCATAGGCAAACTATTTAGGTTAACACATGTTTTTACTTAAATGTCACTATGATAACAGCACCAATTAACAAAAAAGCTACCTGGGAGGGTTTGCAGAAGTGGATGAATTAAGAGATTTTTGATTCTGGTGGTTCTGGGTTCTAATGCTCCCTCTGCCTATTCTGGATGGGGAGGCAGCCCTTCTCAACCTGCTCTCTGCTCTGTGAGGTTTGGTACCTGATATCAACCTCACAGGCTGTTTCTTTTTTTAAAGATTTATTTATTTATGCATACAAGAACTGGGGTACAGCCAGAGGTGTGGAGGGTGAGAGGATTCACCAGAGACAGATTGGGGAACAGAACAGGCAGACTGACTGAAATATACTGCTGAGGGGAGCAGTGGGAGAGACAGGAGAGGTCTGCTGTGCCATGTGGGTAGCTCCCTGGCTGGCTGGGAATCGAACTCGTCCTGCAATGGCTGCTAGTAGCTTCTTAGTGCTGTGTCTTAACCCCTTGTGCCACCAGGGAGGACCCTGTTTCAAAGGTCATTTCAGACAATATATCTGAAGATTATGGCATGTCATAGGGGCTTAATAAATGTTAGCTCCCTTGTTTTCCCTGTGAGCTTATTTGAATTCCTGACTATGCATGTGATCCTTTCTCAAGTGCAATTCAGAGTTCACTGCAGCATAGATGGTGTCAGGGAAATGGGCTCTATCAGCGTCAATCCACACTTGACTACATTATTAACCATGGAGATATCAGATATTCTAGAGCTGAAGGGTCCTTGGTGAGTGAAGGCGTGATTCTACTCTCCACTTTACAGTGAGAAAACAGGTCACCCATGGCATTGAGTAGGACAGACATGGAAGGGAATAATTTGAAGCCCAGCAATTTTGGAACTTTTGGGGGTCAGTCAAAGCCAATAGCAGTGTCATAATGGAGACTTGATTCCATACCCTTGCTCTTCAAGGTCAGTTCAGATTTCCTGACTGTTTTTAATGGAGGAGTCTTGTCCTGAAATTCCATGGTCGGTTGAAGATAATTAGGTGGGATGTCAATGACACGTAACTGCATGATAAAATCTTAGTAGATTTAAGGTGACCTGTACCATAGATCTCATTTCTTTCTTCTTCACAGTAGACTCATGATTATTACTGCATTTCTAATGGTCATTCTTGTCCTGGTAATGGCAAGGAGAGGGAAAATTAATGCCAGAATTGTCAGTAGGTCTTTTGAAAGTCTGGTGAGCAGTGGGGTGTCACTCGAGCATCAAGCCTGTCCACTACCAGAGGGTTGTTTCTTGCTTCTTAGATAGTTTCCCTTAGAGTCTGATCTAAATCCAAAAGACAGTCAGGGCTTTCAATGCTGAGACTGTGGAAGGGGGCGGTGGAGTTGTGCTATGTGATGAAGCAACTACAGAAATAGCAGTGACACTAGCTGGGGAGGTGGAGGTAGATGTGAGGGGTGACAGCAGCAGACACTGTTGCAGGAAGGGTGGGATATGTGTCAGACCCACACAGGGATCTAGAAGCAGTGCTGAGTCTCATTGTAATTCTCAGGGAAGAACTCTTATCGTGCATATCTCACACACGAAGAAACTAGACACCCGTGTGGGGTGTATGCTCTAAATTGTGGCTGAGAGGAAAAACACTTTAAGGGTTCCAGTCCAAGTAAACATCCTGTGATTGTTGCTGATGATGTGTGACTTGGAAGACTAGAAGACTTGATAAAGAGAGCCGGGGAAACCTGACAAGGAGTTTTAGAACAGAAGGTCAGGGAAGCAGTGGCCTCCACATTTAACTACTGGGTCAAATATTTATTGATCACTATCTCTGCTCAAAGATGGAGGTAAACAAAAATGACTAAAGGCATCTTAGCCTTTTCTTCTCTCCTTCTTAATCCTTCAGTACATGTTTAAATACTTCCAGTTGTAGTTTCTGGAAAATGTCAACAGTCCAATGCAGTATTTTGGCATATTGGATTTTTAAAAAAGATTTATTTATTTATGCACACACAAACTGGGGTACAGGCCAGAGGTGTGGGGGTGTGTGTGAGAGGATTCACCAGAGACAGAGTGGGGAACAGAACAGGACGATTGACTGAAATACACTGCTGAGGGGAGCGGTAGGCAAGACAGGAGAGGTCTGCTATGCCATGTGGGTTAGCTCCCTGGCCGGGAATTGAACTCGTGCTGCAGTGGCTGTGGATCGCTTCATAGTGTTACTGCAAACCATTTATAAGAGGCAGAGAGATTTAATAGTTCGTGTGTGCTGGAGCTTATATATGTATTTGGGGTGCTTTAATTATTTTGACATTATTGGACAAGTTTTATGTGAAAAGCAAATATTTTAAAATCTTTTAGTGAATGTGTCAATTTACATGCACATAATGATGTCTGAGAATTCTCATTGCTCCACATCCTCACATTGGTATTGTCATTCATTTTTGTATTAGCCAGGTTTAGTGAATTAGATGTGGTATCTCGTAGTATATAGAAAACATAAGCTTTTAAAGGTATAATTTATACATGATTAAATATACTCATTTTTTAATTGTGAAAAAAGCCTTTTCTCTAGTGTATCTCTTGGTCATCAATCATTTTATTTTATTTTATTTATTTATTTTTAAAAAGATTTATTTATTTATACATGCACTGGGTACAGTCAGAAGCGCGGGAGGGTGAGAGAATTCACCAGAGCCAGAGTGGGGAGCAGAGCAGGCAGAAGGACCAAAGTACACTGCTGAGGGGAGCAGCGGGCGGCAGGAGAGGTCTGCGCACCATGCGGGACCCTCCTCCGGTGGCCGGGGAGCAGCCGGGGATTGAACCGGCGCTGCAGAGGCTGCGGGCAGCTTCGCAACCCAGCGCTCAACTGCTGCGCCACCGGGGAGGCCCTGATCAATCATTTTAAATGAGATAATACAAGTAACATTGATTTACAACATAGTATGTGATTTACAGGTACAGGATCTCCTCTTCCAGGTGTTTGCTACCACACTACCACCCGTAGTCCTCCACCTGTAAACTTCCACATCAGGTACCCATAGTCCTCTTCCTGTAAACAAACAAACAAAAAAGACTTTTAAAGAACAGTATAATGATAAAAATGTCTTTCAATATTTTAAGTATTTCTTGTCGCAACATAAAATGATTTTTATTATATAATAAAATTCCTGTTTCATTAAACTTGTCCATTAGAGCAAAAACAATATCTGCATTGGTTAAGGTTATTTGATTGCAAATAACGGAAACCAAGTGTCCCTTAAAAAAAGAAAATTTATAGGGAAACTATTGAGTGACTGAAAGAATTGAAGGGAAGTCTGGAAAAATCAGGTGTAGAAGCAGAAAACAATCAGGGCATTTTGAAGAGACTTGAGAGATGGAGGCTCTGAAACTGCAACTCTTCTCAGATACCACTGCTAGAATTCTTGAGATCTAATCATTTCCAGGCTGCTTTTCCCTTTGCTCCAGATTTCTTTTTGAAGCCTGCATAATGACTCAGACCCTGGTAGGACAGGACCCCAAGATTGACAGTCCCACTCAATTCTAGTCAATGAAGCATAGCACTCCCTTAAGGAAATTAGGGCTTATTATCAGGAGAAAGGCACAATGATGTAGGTCAGCTCAAGTGCTACAAATGTCATAAGGATAGTCCTAATTATGCTTCCTTTTACCATAATTCTTATAATTTTTGGCTTATTTTCTTTTGTTCTTATTTCCTGTTTACTTGTTTCTTTGTTTTGTTTTTAAAGAACTGAATTTTCAAAACTGCCAGATGTTAAACATAGTGACAGTCTCATCTCTTATTTAGCATCTCTTACAAGTTGTTGGACATTTATGTTGTTGTCATTAAAGATAATGTCGATAAAGCTTCAGTGAATAGTGACGGGTAACCTAAGCTGGATTAATAATGTAGTGCTTCTGATCGTGGGGGTCTGATCCACTCTATTGTCTTTATTTATTTATTCAATTTTTTAAATTAAATTAATTTTTTTTTATTTTTAAACAATATTTGCTTTCCCCCCCACACCCTCACATTAGGTCCCCATAGAATTTCCTTCCCCAAGTCACCCATGGACCATCACCACAGTCCCCTGTGTTCCTCCCTCCCTCCCTCTGATCCCTCTCCCTCCTCCTCCCCTGCAGGATGTCTCTGATTTATTACTGCCCGTTTTTGCTTTGCTGTGTTTTGTACTGTTAATATTTTTTTACTCTATTTTAGTTGGTTTCCCTATATTCCTGTTATAAGTGAAACCATCTGATATTTTTTTTCCTTCTATCTTATTTCACTGAGCATAATTCCTTCTAGCTCCATCTACATTGCTGCAAATGGCATGAGTTTATCCTTTCTGATTGCTGAATAACATTCCATTGTGTATATATACACCACATCTTCTTGATCCAGTCATCTATTTTTGGGTATTTGGGTTGTTTGCTGGTGGGAGTGCAAACTGGTCCAACCACTGTGGAAAGCTGTCTGGAGGTTCCTCAGTCTACTAAAAATGGAGCTACCATACAACCCAGCAATTCCACTACTAGGGATCTACCCAAAGGACACAAAAACATTCATTCAAAAGAACACCTATACACCTATGTTTATTGCAGCACTATTTACAATAGGTGAAACCTGGAAACAACCCAAATGCCCAAAAACAGATAACTGAATCTATTGTCTTTTAAAAAGAGGGCAAGTTAAAAAAAAAAAGTCAGAGTTGTAGCAGAGCTATATAAATGAAGAGGATTTTATCAGACACTGGAACTCTCAAAGGGAGGTGCGTCTCATACCCAGGGTCTGACTATCTTTTTTTGGTCATTAGGAGGCAAGCTGATTTTCATGGATCCAGGACCCATTGAGCTCAGGGCACATGCCATCCTTGTTTCTGATGGTGGAGAGCTCCGGATTGGATCCAGGGAAAAGCCGTTCCAAGGCAAAGCTCAGATTGTACTCTATGGAAGTTCTGATTCTACCTCCTTCTTCCCATATGGTGTCAAGTTCCTGGCTGTGCGGAATGGAATTCTTTCCCTGCATGGTGAGTGAAGTAATTGACAGAATGAAATGAGGTGAGGGTTAATGGCAGACAATGGGGGAAATAAACTGCTTAAAAATCTTTGGCTTTTAGTTGCTGAAGTAAAAAAGGTAATTAAAGCAGGGGCACTAGTTCCTTAAATAAGAAATATTGTTATGATTCCAGTGGTAGAGTAGACTATTTGCTGCCCTTCCTAAAAGAGCAGTGTACACCTCTGCCCGCTGTCAGGTGACTTTAGTGGACCATACTTTCCTGCTTCATGGAGGGTGGGCTAGCCATGAACTGGCTTTGGTCAATAGAATGTGAGCATAACATCATGAAAATGAACTGATACAATTTTTTGCATACACCAATGACTATAAACACTGATGACATCATAAGCCAAATACAGGCAACTTCATTTTGTTGTTGTTGTTGCTTTTTTTCCCATCTGGGACAGGATTCTGTTAGAGTTCTAGTTAGAAACCCATTATAGTTGTGTAGAGTGTTTATAGATTCCTGGGAGAAAATCCAAAGGGATTAGGCTACCATTCGTTTCTGCTCCAATTTTATTTGTCTTCAGGGTACTGAATCCTACTTTGCAAAATGGATATCTTTATTTTCCTTGCAATTTAGGAAACTTCCTTACAAGTGCTAACTGTGCTGGGATAATCCTTAATATCAACTGGAAAATATAAGTATAAAATGATGAGCTTTAAGTATCTTTCAGTGGGTATTTATATGCTGTTGTTTACATAGCATGAAACAAAGACAGATAAAAATGTGGGATCCATGGTTTAAAGGTACAAATTCCCACTTATAAATAAATAAATTCAGGCAATGTAATCTATAGCATGGTGACTATCGTTAACACTATACTGTACATTTGAAAGTTGTGAAAAGATTAGTTCCTACAAATTCTCATCACAAGAAAAATAATTTGTAATTATGTGTGGTAGTGGATGTTAACTAAACTTACTGCTTGCTCATTCTACAACAAATACATCTACTGAATCATTATGTTGTAATCTGAAATTAATACAATGCTATATGTCAGTTCTCAATAAAAAACTTTCTTAAGAAGTGTAGGCTCCTGATACTGGGCCAATTTTTAGAAAATGTTATGTTGTCCACATTGAAATTTCTACTTTAGCAAAATAAAATACTATGCAATCAATCATAGAATAATTATTCTAGACATGGTGTGTAGCTTTATTGAAGAGTGCATTTTCTCTATCAAGACTCAATTTTTTTTTTTTTTTTTGGCAGAAGAACTGGGGCCAAAGGTGTGTGTGGGGGTGAGAGCATTCATCAGAGATAGAGTGGGGAGCAGAACAGGCAGATCTACTGAGATGCACTGCTGAGGGGAGCAGCGGGCAAGACAGGGGAGGTCTGCTGTGCCATGTGGCTTAGCTCCCTGGCCAGGGATCGAACTCAGGCAGTAGCAGTGATAGAGCTGAGACTTGACCCTTAGACCACCAGGGAGGCCCAAGTCTCTATTACAAACTGTGGGTCTCAAATCATTGTTTACAAAAAAACACTCTTTTATCTCATTTATCTTACCATGAGAGGAAAGGAGATCTTTTTTGTCAAGCCTTTATTCAGTGTTGACTACAGACCAGGCAGAATGCTGGACACTTGGTTAATTTTTTTTTTAAATTTATTTATACAAGCACTGGGTACAGTCAGAAGTGCGGGAGGGTGAGAGAATTCACCAGAGCCAGAGCGGGGAGCAGAGCAGGCAGAAGGACTGAAGTACAATGCTGAGGGGAGCAGCAGGCGGCAGGAGAGGTCAGCGCGCCACATGGGACCCGCCTCTGGTGGCCGGGAGCAGCCGGGGATCGAACCGGCACTGCAGATGCTACGGCAGCTTCGCAACCCAGCGCTCAACTGCTGTGCCACAGGGGAGGCCCCTAATTTTTATAAGATTTTTAAAACCCATAAGAATTATCTGGACAGAAATCCAAAATGCTTATAATACTCGTAGGTTCTTCTCAGGAGGAATTTCTTTCTCCTATCTTCATCAGCAAAGACTCACATTGATCTTATAACCCAGGACCCACGAAAGGTTTTTGTCTATTCTCACATTAGCCATGTTTGCTCCAGTCCAATAGCCACTTAGATCACTCACACACTGTGCTGCTGTTGGCCACTGAAGAAAGCACAACAGGAGAGCAAGAGGGCACACAGTCACAGGTCATCTGTAAGACCCTAAAGATGAGCAGGGGTCCTTTGGGTTGAGAGGCACTGTCTAGTGCCATGCGGATGGTACAACTCTTGCTAGGTATGGAGATTCAGATGAAGGAGAGTGAAAACTAATTCTTTTACTCTGCTCCTTTCATTCTGACCCCTTGTCATGCTCATGTCCTATTATGAAGGATCAGTGAAAGAGCTTATAAATATACCTTTAGGCCCCTGTGCTTTAATTATGCTCCATATTTCTTGTATTTAAAAGGATGTCAAATTAAGGGCCTCCCTGGTGGTGCAAGGGGTTAAGATGCAACCTATGAAGCTATCTGCAGCCACTACAGCACAAGTTCGATCCCCAGCCAGAGAGCTACCCACATTGCGCAGCAGACCTCACCTGACTTGCCCACTGCTCCCCTCAGCAGTGTATTTCAGTCAAACTGCCTGTTCTGTTCCCCACTCTCTCTCTGGTGAATCCTCTCACCCCCCACATCTCTGGCCTGTACCCCAGTTCTTGTTTGCATAAATAAATCTTAAAAAAAAAAAAGACATCAGGTTAAAAGAATCCCTAGTGCCAATGCTTACAATCAATATAGGACAATTAAACAAAGTAGCTGCTTTTAATGTTTGAGAATTCTTTAAAAATGTTGCTGCTTTAGCCCTGTCATGTCATTGGATATCAAGAACAAGGACACCTCGCTGCTCCCCTCATAACCATCTTCTCTCCTTCTCTTCTTCTCTGTCCCTCATCCCCAAGCCCCTGTTTTCTCCTCTTCTATATTCCTAGGGTTAGGTTGTTGTCAAAAACTAGGTTACGCATTTCCTCAAAACCCTGCCAATACAGGAGTGACGAGGATCTCTCATCTCTCCTGAACCGTGGAGCTCGTGTCATGAACGCAGGCATATGCAAGCTGAGGCGAGGCTGCAGCACTTTTTTCATTTGAAGGGATTATGTGGAAAAGAGCTTAGGCAGCTGTGAAAGGGATCCCCTTCCTGGGGTCGCTGAGAGGATCCCAGCCGGAGCCTGGGACTCATCAATCCTCTCCCTTCACCCCTCCTCCCTTAACACCTGAGGTCTTGAACTGATTTCCCCTCCGGCGTGGCGGTATATCATGGTTAAAATCGTTACGTAATTTCACTGGCCTTTTCCCAGGGCCAGAGGTGGGTCTGGAGACACTGGAGCTTTAGGGAAAAACTAATTTTCTTTTGCTGTCAAGTATGCAAAACACTGAGCAACTTGATTCACGGCTTTGCACCCAGAACGTCCCTAATGACCCAGCATTTACGCAGCTTCCCAGATGATGTCACGAGGAGATTCACCAACTTTAGTGAACAGAGGACTTTCCTGGGGAGATTGAGAAAACTCCAGGTTTCTGCATCTCACCCCAGTCTGACTTGTAGATTGGAAGAGGACCTGGGAGGGTGCGTTTTAGTGGTGCCCCCAGGGGACTGGGTCCAGAGGCTACTGATGGTACTTGGAGCAGCACTGCTTTTAGTGGTTAACAGTTTTGGAATCAGAAATCAGTCCAGCTATTCCACTTACTAGTTATGACCTTGGCCAAATTAATGTCTTTAAAACTGGGAAAACAGTCCCTACTTCGTTCATTTACTACCTGTGAACTGCTCAGAATTAGCTGGCAGACACTCAGGCAGTGTTAACTATGACTGTTTTTTTTTTTTTTTTTTTTTGGTTATAATCTTTTCTCCTCCTATATACTCAAAGCGCTGAATATCTAGTGCCAACGATCTTGTATTTTCTCTTAAGGAAGACAGGGCAGGAAGCCAACTGTGCTTAAAGACTTTCCTCCTTGCTAACTTCCTTGTCTCCCCTTTTCCTCAGAGCAAGACGGAGGTTTTGGCTTTGGAGATCAGTATTCCCAGGCATCTTGTGCACTGCTCCCTCCACCCAGTGAACACCTTTTGATTTTAATCTCTTGTGGTGCAGCTGCTTCCCAGCAGAGGATAACCACCCTTCCCGGGCAGGTCACAGTAAAGGCTTCTTAGAAACCTTTTGCAGTATAGCCAGAAGCAGAGCGCTGCTGAGAAAGCACAGGCATTTTATTCCTCACATCTATGAGATCTGACTAATTTGAATCCAGATCAGTCAGAGAATCACACAAATGGGTCTCTGTGTGGGTAATGTAGCTTTGCCCACGTGTCTGTGATATAGCTTTGCCTGCCCTCTCCTTCTGTTGTCATTCTTTGTTGCTGTCCCTTGTCATCTTCCTGCTCTGGCTGATTTTTATCATAGATTAAAACTGCTAAGCAAACAGTCTTTGCTGTTCAACTGTCAAGAAGAAAGACAGAGTTGAAAGCACACTTCATGTTTTTCTTTTAATGCAGAAAAGCTCTCACACACTCCTGTACTCTCACACTATTTGTGCACATCCACATGGGCACACACACCCGCAGGCAGTGGCATCTTTCTTTTTTCTCTGGCTTTGGGTGTGGATTGGGTCTGGGTGTGTTCTGGATCCATCTCTGGAGCTGTTCGGATTGCTTAGTAAGTTCTGTCAGCTGCTGACTTCCCAGTGTTCTGTGACCAAGCGTGGCAGGATTCCTCCAGAGTGGCAGACTGGGTTTTGGGGGGTAGTGGTCAATAAGGAAATTTCACTCGTCTTTTGCTTCCCCAACTCTGACTGCTGATCCAGCTTTGCCACTTCAAACTGGGGTGCCAATCACATGTCACTTTTCAAGGGGGTCGCTGTCAGCCTGGGCGGCTTGAATTTTTGACAATGTAATTACGGCCCTTGCTTCCACAGTGGGAGTCTGAGCAGGACGGTGGGGTTTTTATTGATTGTTCAGCAGGGAAATTTATCAATGTCTCTCACTTCATTTCCAGTTTCTCCCTAAGAAATTTGGCTGACAGTTCCTCAGGAGAAAAGGCAGTCTTACGGCCGTCAGTGGACTTCTGTCTTTGTCCTTTTAAAGAAATTACAAGACACGGGCATTCCACGTAAATGAAAATTTCTGAGAAGAGCTAGTTTTGGGGGGCTTGGTTTAGGAAAACACGAATGTAATTTTTAAGAACATGAGAATTTGATAGGAATAAATAAGAAAAAGTTAGCCTAAATGATCAAGTTTAGATACGGTTTATTTTTCTTCAAAAACTACCGAGTATCTGTAGTCAACCTTCTTGCTTTTCCTAAGTACTGGATATGGTCACCACTGCTGAGCCCTAGAGGGTGCCAGGCTGTGTTGAAGCATGGCCTGGTGTGTATGGGGCAGGCTGCATGGAGGAGGCTGTTCCTAGTCAGTGCTTTTCATACTGAGCCCCAGAAAATCTGTATGTTTCTTCACAGCGCTTCAGGATTCACAAATAATGAAGTATTTGGGGGTTGAGTAATAAAGGTTTGAAATATTCACATGAGACTTTTTTTTTTTTAAATCTCTGTATTTACATTCAAAGTAATATTTCCTTAGAAGAGATGATACTGGAAGGCTTGTTCTTGGTTAGGGAACCAAAACTGGTACCAGGCAATAGTGAGGGCTGCCCAGGTACCCCAATTGTTAAAGAGAAAAACCCATGTTGCCTATTCTGCTATCTAGGGGTTCCTTTCATCTGTACACAGAAAGCAAAATAGTCAGTTTTTAGTGTGCTTAAAGATTTGTAATTAGTGAGAAGTTTATAGGAGAGACAGAAAGAGAGAGAGAAAGAGAAGGATTTCAAAATACAGATTACCTATCAAATTCCAAATTTGCGCATCCCCTTGTGGACATTTACTCAGCCAAACAGGCTGGACCTAGAGACAGGTGTCTAAGGCCCAAAAGCAAAGATGCCAGGAGAACAAGGACCTGGCAGGAAGGTTAGGCAGAACCTGGAGGGCTGGAAGAGTGAAAATGTGCTGTGCCAGGGGAATCCACGAGAGGGCCACAGTCTCTGAAGAGCGCTAAAGCACTAAGGCCAAAACAAACAAAGAAAAGAGGATGCCTGCCTGGAGTCTTCCATTGCTCCTCCCTGTTCCACAATGGCCATACTTCTCCTTCCTTTTTTTCCAATCCCCCTGTTCAGGAAGTTCAGTTCTGGCATGCTGGGATTTGTAAAGAGGTAGCAGGGCATGGGGGTGGAGTCCAAAGGATCCCGTCAAATCCCACCAAGCTGTCTGCATGTCAGCCTGGACCCCAGTCTCACCAGCCTGCCTCTAACACAGAGAGTTCCATTTTTAAAATAGTGATTAAAGTCATTAGTACTAGATCATCCTCTTCACTATGGTGTACAGATCCTTGTGAGAAGTACAGGGTCCTTCTTGTGTGTTTCCTTGTTTCCCTAAGATGGAACAAGATCAGAGACATCGCCTATCATTGTATCACAGCATGTTCTTTAATGTGGGATGAAACTTCCAGAGCCCATTTTCATCTTAAATGTTTCCTATCTACCAACAAAACATTTTCTCATCTCTGCTCTTTTGTCACCTGCTCAATCATTTCCAGTTTTGTCTCTTCTACATTCATAACATCTTCTCTTACCCCTGCTTTTTACCTCTGTCTTATAGACCATGACTCTTTCCCTTCTGTTTTTCATTCCTTTGGGCTGGAATATAAACCATAGCTGTGGCATGGAATTTTTATTTGTAACTTTACTGTTCTTAAATTGTTTGGCTTTAAGGGACAGAAACACAGTGCAAACAAACTTAGACAAAATGAAGGATTTATGAGCTCTTGATAAAACTGCAGGTTGAGTAAGAAGGTATGTGAATTCAAGGAAACAAAGATGCCTATTAAATTCCTAGCACAGAGCAGAAAACACAGATGAGCCCCATCAAATAGCAGAGGTTAAAAAAAATATAGATGGTTGAAAGCTTTTGTTATAATTGAACATGCCCTCCCAATGTTACCCCAATTTATCCTAACATCTTCTGGAATCTTATTTTCTAGTGTACAGTAGGGTTTCCCCTAATTTCCAGGGATTTTGGGTTTCCTCAGTATTGAAGAGGTGCTTTACCAACCCTAGCACTTTTCATCAAAATATATCACCTGGAATTTCATGGGTTACTTGTGGTGTGGGGTGTGAATTTGGCCACAGGGGTTGAATAAATGGAAGAGGTACATTTTTAGGGATGTTTGAAAGACTCAAACTTTCTAGATAGAAATGACTTAGGACAGGCTATTTTTCTTTAGTCTCTGTCTTCAGCAGTATTCTGATGGATTTTTCCCTCCTGTTCTTTTTTTTTTTTTTAAAGATTTATTTATTTATTTATTTATTTATTTATTTATTTATTTATTTATTTATTTATTGAAGAAAGGGGGTACAGGCCAGATGCATGGGAGGGTGAGAGCATTCACCAGAGACAGAGCAGGGAGCAGAACAGGCAGACTGACGAAATACACGGCTGAGGGGAGCAGCAGTCGCGACAGGAGAGGTCTGCAGCACCATGTGGGACCCTTGCTGGTTGACTGGGATCAAACCAGTGCTACAGAGGCTGCGGACAGCTTCACAGGGCATTGCTCAACCTCCTGCGCCACCAGAGGAGGCTGCCCTCCTGTTCTTTATGGTGATTGTGGACTCCATAGCTTTCCAGTTGATTTTCCATATTGAAAGGGTCAGTCAGAATTCATCCAGTTTAAAAGCTGTATACTATTCAATTTGTATTCCTTTCCTCCCTCCTGTAGTTCTAGCCTGAGGCACTTGGAGTGGCAGGCACCTAACCAATTCCTTCCTTCTCCCTTCCCATCCTTCTTATTTTAAAATTTCTGGTCTGGGACAGGTAAAAGAGGTTATGAAAGGTCAACGATCTTTTTATTCTGCTATGCAGTTGTACCCTCCGATGAGTGCTGCTGCCTGACTGGCTATTCACTTTCTCTCTGAAGAGACCCACATGTGAACATCACAAACCTGCAGGAGCCCTTCCCATTGCACGCACAGTTGTCCAGTGTGGAAGTTCCTCCTGGCTTTACTGTTTCCTTAGCTTCCACCTTGGAGTTTATTTTGGATGGAGTACTAGAAAGCTGACTCAAGTCAAACTGCCTTTCCAGAATCCACTCGATCCAGAGAAAACCTGCGAATCTTTTTACTTAAAGCTGTTCTTCATCATCCCTTTCTCTGCTCTGCAGTCTCTTTCTAATTTTCCCTGCTCCTGCTTGGACAGCTATGGCAGCCCAACAGATTTGCTGCATATGCAAACATTCAACCCAGGAAAAAGAAGCCTTTCCTTTCTCTCCCTTCTTGCAGGTAACTGTGAATGGTGTGTTTGAAGTCCTTTTACTTTGCTAAAGTGAGAGAGATTCCTTCATATTTGCCTCAATGGGAAGGAGAAGAAAAGGCCAAGGACAGTTCATCCTGGCTGATGACTCATTCCCATCTCTGAGAATTCCTTTGAATCTTCTTTCTTTGTTGTTCATATCGCCTGGAGTGGGGTCCCTCTGATTCCTCAGATGGCGAAGTTAGATTAGCCTCCTTTTAATCAGCCCTGAGGAAATGTCTCCTTCTTAACTGTTCAAGGTTCACTTCCAATGTGGGGTGCTTATCTCTTTGTCCCCTGTGTGGGTCCTCTTAGTTGTTTTGGGGGAGCAGAAGTCCTGCTCAATGATTGGCTGCATATGTGAAAAGATACTCCACAGGGACATTGGGTGATTGAAGGGGAGAGCAACTGTTGATTTTTTGGTTTTGTTTTGTTTTCATGTGCTCTGCTGTGTTTTATTTTATTTTGATTTAGGGGTGAAAAGGAAACAAGATTAAACTGAAAGGAAGAATGGATGAAGAGGAATGGGGAAAATTTAAAATGTAGTCATTGTTTTCTGGCATCTGATTCACACACGCTTCACTGTAGCATTGGGGTTTTGGTCCGCTGGCATGCTGTGGCGGATCGTAAGTAGGCAGCCAAGTTAACACAAATGAGCACGGTCTAATGTACTTAGCACCTCACATGGCGGGATGACTGGTGACTGGGTCATTGCCTCTCCCTCCAAAGAAGATGGCACTGGTTCTCGACTATGTGGCTCTTAAAGTGTAACCAAAACTACCAACAAAATGTAAGGTGGAAACTGTCTCCATTCTATCTAATAATGTTTCTTTATTCATGTATGTGTGTTGTGTTTTTCTGGTTTTGGTGTTTGGGTAATGTTGGCCTCATAAAATGTGTTTGGAAGTATTCTCTCTTTCAATTATTTGGAAGAGTTTGAGCTGGATAGGTATTAGTTCATCTTTGAAGATTTGATAGAACTCACTTGTGACTATCTGGCCCTGGACTTCTGTTTTATCGGAGCCTTTTTTTTTTTTTAATTTCTGTTTCAGTTTCCTTGCTTGTAATTGTTCTGTTTAGGTTATCATTTCTGTCCATTCAGTCTTGGATGGTTGTATTTTTTGTCTATCTCTTACAGGTTTTTGAATTTACTAGCATACAAATGTTCATGGTAATTCCTTTTTTTAAAAAAAATTATACAAGAACTTGGGGTACAGGCCAGAGGTGTGGGGAGTGAGAGGATTCACCAGAGACAGAGTGGGGAACAGAACAGGCAGACTGACTGAAATACACTGCTGAGGGGAGCAGTGGGCAAGACGGGAGAGGTCTGCAGTGCCATGTGGGTATCTCCCTGGCCGGGGATCGAACTTGTGCTGCAGTGGCTGTGGATATTTTCATAGGTTGCATCTCACCCCCTTGCGCCACCTGGGAGGTCCCACAGTAATTTCTAATGATCCTCTGAATTTCTGAGAATGTTGTAATTTCTCCATTTTCATTTCTGATTCTATTTACTTGAGTTTTCTTTTTTCCTTTGTTTGGGTCTAGTCTATTTTTTTCCCCAAAGAACCAGCTTTTGGTTTCATTAACCTTTTGGACTGTCTTTTGATTTCTGTTTCATTTGCTTCTGCTCTAATTCTTATAATTTCCTTCCTTCTACTGGCTTTTGGTTTTGTTTGTTCTTTTTTTAATTCCTTAAGGTGAGAGATAAGATTATTTGTTTGAACTCTATCTTCCATCTTGATGTGGGCCTATATTGCTGTATACTGCCCTCTTAGTATTACTTTTGCTTACTATCATTTTTTATTTAAAGATTTATTTATTTATTAAGATTTATTTATTTATTTATACAAGCACTGGGCACAGTCAGAAGCGCGGGAGGGTGAGAGAATTCACCAGAGCTAGAGCAGGGAGCAGAGCAGGCAGAAGGACTGAAGTACACTGCTGAGGGGAGCAGCGGGCGGCAGGAGAGGTCTGTCGCACCATGTAGGACCCTCGCTGGCGGCTGGCCGGGGATCAAACCGGCACTGCAGAGGCTGCGGGGCAGCTTCACGGCCCAGTGCTCTCCCGCTGTGCCACCAGGGGAGACCCTTACTATCATATGTTGTGAAAGGTTAAGTCCTCATTTTTCTTGAGGTATTTTTAAATTTCTTCTTTGATTTCCTCATTAACCAAATGGTTACAGACCAATCTCCCTAATTAACATAGATGCAAAAATTCTCAACAAAAATTTATCTACCTAAATTCAACAATGCATTAAAAAAAACAAAGAACCCAATTAAAAAAATGGGCAGAGTCATTAAATCAGCATTTCTCCAAAGAAGACATATAGATGGCCAATTGGCACATAAAAAAGTACTCATTGTCATTTATCAGGGAAATGCAGATCAAGACAACAATGAGATTCCACCTCACACTACTAAGAATAACCCACATCAAGAAACAACAAATGTTAGAAAGGGTGTTGAGAAAAAGAACCCTTTTACACTGTTGGTGGAAATGTACATGGGTCCAACCCCTATGGAAAACAGTATGGAGGGTTCTCAAAATAATAAAAATGGATCTGCTCTATGAACCAGCAATTGTATTTTTACATAGCTACCTGAAGAATACAAAAGCACTAATTTGAAGGGAAATACACATGCACTCCTATGTTTGTTGCAGCACTATTTACAATAGCCAAATTTACAAGTGGCTCATTTTTGAACATTTTGGAAAAGTGCCCAAAAAATAGATGAGTTGGATCAGGAAGATGTGCTAGATATATATACACAGTGAAATACTACTCAGCTACAAAAAAGATAAACTCTTGCCATTTGTAACAACATAGAGCTGGAAGGGATTATGCTGAGCAAAAAAATCAGAAGGAGGAAGACAAATTCCAGATGGTGTCACTTATATGTGAAATATAGAGAAACAAAGAATCAGATAAAACCAAATAATTAACAAATCTTAGAAATCTGGTGATAGAACTGAGGCTACCGGAGAAGAAGGGAGAGGAACAAGAACAGTAGGGAGGGAGTACAATGGACTCTTGGAATGGACTGCAGGTTCTTTAGTGGTGGGTGTTGAATAATAACAATGCCTGAAGACAGAGATCCTATACCTCTAAAACACAGAATGTTGTAAACCAATGTTACCTCAATAAAAATAAACACACATACACAAAATGCTTCTAAAAAGTCCAACATGCCTATTCTCTGCAAAATGACAAAAATGTATGTTAAAATCTTTTTGAAATTGATATGAAATAACTTAGAATTTGAAATTTTTTGATCTGGGTATGAGTGGCCTCGGAACAGTCTATAAGAAAGGGTTTCTTAAGTTGATAGTATAAACCACACTTTCAGGAACTTGTTTTAAACACGTTTAAGTGAACATGCTGTTTTTAAAATGTTTAGGATTTTAGGTGTTTACATGTAAATGTGTATGCTAATTAGAAATGAGTTCTAGCTACTTAATAATCCAGTACAGCAGGAACTCCACTTAGAAACACATTGTAGGATACTTTAAGTTTCTATATATACACCTGAAAGTGTTGGCATTAGTCAGGTATTTTTTTTTTTTTTTTGTAGAAAGTGAAGGAAAACCTAATTCAAACAAAATATAAGGATATTTGCCTCATCTAATTGAAAACAAACAAACAAACAAAAAACTTGAGGCACAGCTGAGTTCAGGTGTTCCAGTGAAGTTGTTAGAACTTTGTTGCTCTGCAGCTCTTGGTTCTGCTTTCTCCTGAATTGGCTTTATTTTCAATCAAGCTCTTCCCTTCTAGAGAACCAGAAATGGGTTCTTGTGGTTCCAGAAGAATGAGATGCCTCTTTTCCAATGGCTATTTGACTCCTGGGCAAATCCCAGCATCCTCCTTCCACTACCACCATTTTACAGGTTTCGTTTTGTTTTTTCTCCTTAAAATTTCACTCAAACTTATTATAAACACTTTATTTAATCCTATTTTATTGTGGTTATTCAAGTGTCTCCTCAGGAGAATGTGTATGTTGTGAGGGCAAAGGTGCTCCTGTGTTTGTCATTTACAACACCCCACGGACTGCAACAGTGCCTGGACCCAGTAGACTTTCAGGAAATGTTAGTTGTGTGAATAACTAAATGAAAAGCTTGAACAAACTCTTAACTTGTCTCTGTCATGTCACAGCCCATCATGGAGATTGTTGCTTTGATCAGGGAAGTGATGCTGTTCTGGACCAGGATGGGTTGGCCACGTGGTTCATGTTGGACCAAGGGTGTGGGCTCTCAATTCCAAGTACCTGTTCTGAGTGAAGGAGAGAGTGTTTTCAACCTTAGAGGTGTATTATCTAACCAGAATAAGAGATTGGGCAGGTAAAAACAACAGCTTGTTCACTCTAACAATTTTATTATTTTTACTAATTTGGAATTGCAAATCAATAAAGTTTCCCTGGAGAGTCTACACTGACTTTGACTAGAAGAAAAAGCCCAATCCATTACTTTGCTAAGCAAAAAACCCAAGCTGCAATGAATAGAAACACAACTAATAGAAAATTTAGACTTAAAAATAGGTAATAAAATTATATTATTTTCCAGATTTGATTATGCCTAGAAAGTGCTATCAAAAGAATGGAGTTGATTTTAAGGTGGTTTTTAGTTAGGAGATCCATGACTACATGAATCTTGGTCTGGACTGGCCACTCTTGTTTAAGTGTGTACATACGGGGCCATGGTCAGCAAAGCATTAATAGTGAATATTAGGACTTGGTCCAAAGTCAAAGGGGGAACTTCTAATGCACAATGATGTGTCAGGTGGCTCATTCTTGAACAAGCTATGAAGCGAATTTCTTCCCATCCTCACCCCTAAAGCTACTTGTGACATGGGGGACTTTCCACTTGAGGGAAGGTAAGTCCAGCATAGCTAGTCATGCGGCTGGCCCTGGTGCTTGTGGGAAGGCCAATCAGGTCCACCTACATCAGACCTTTCCAGGTTATGGGGCAGATTCCAGGGAGCTGCTTCCTGGACCCTTTTCCCTGGGAGGTCATAGCAAAACTCATTTTATGGTGGTGTTATGTGGTTTAAATGATATAAAACATGTAGAGCACTTAGCACAGTGAAAGACATTGATACACTACTCAATAATGTTATTATTAATATTGTATGTTTACAATTTTTATTGGACAAGCGGCTTTATTATTATTGTGAGAAGGATGGTGTTGGTTTTGTTTCTAGTAATCCATCGGCAAAAAACCTGGTCGTCATTCTTAGCACCCTTTCTATCCTGTTTCTTCATATTGTATCCATCACCAAGTCTTTTTTTTTTTTAAATAATAAATTTTATTTTTATATTCCCCATACAATTGCAGCCCCCCCATTCTGACCCCAATCCCTCCCCTCCCGCCCCCCTAAAAGTGTCTCTGGTTCATAGTTTTTTGTTGATTTTGATTTTCACTTTCTTATAGTTATTCATTTTCCTGGTCCCTTATTTTAGTTTTCTAGATTCCTGCTATGAGTGAGACCATCCGGTATTTTTCTTTTTCTTTTTGGCTTATTTCACTGAGCATGATCCCTTCCAGCGCCATCCATGTTGCTGCAAATTGCATGTGTTTATCTTTTTTGAATGCTGAGTAATATTCCATGGTATATATGTACCACATCTTCTTGATCCAGTCATCTATTTTTGGGCATTTGGGTTGTTTCCAAAGCTTAGCTATTGTAAACAGTGCTGCTATAAACATAGGGGTGCAGGTGTTCCTTGGAATTGATGTTTCTGTGTCCTTTGGGTAAATACCTAGGAGTGGAATTGCTGGATCATATGGAAGCTCTATGTTTAGTAGGTCCAGAAATCTCCACACAGCTCTCCATAGTGGTTGGACCAGTTTGCACTCCCACCAACAGTGCAGAAGAGTTCCTTTTTCTCCACACCCTTGCCAACATTTGTTGTTGCTAGTTTTTTTTAATATGTGCCATTCTCACTGGTGTAAGATGGTATCTCATTATAGTTTTGATTTGCATTTCCCTGATGACAAGCATCACCTAGTCTTGATTTTAATTCCTGGGTAACTCATGGGCCATTTTATGTCTCTTCAGTTCCATTGCTATCACCTGACATGATACCGTCAACTTGATCCTGAACCATTGTTTAAGCATCCTGGTTTATTTTTTAGTTGCGACATTTGTCTTTCTCTGATTCATTGTTTACCTTGGAGCCATGGCGATCTTTCAAAAATACAGATCTATCCATATCATGCTGCTGCTCAAAACTCTTCAGTGCCTTCTGTTGTTCTGAGAGGAGAGTGCAAAGTTTCTGGCACAACTACAGTGCCCAGTGGGTGTAGCCCCTGGCTACACCTCCTGCCTCACTTTGCAGCCTTCACCCATCCCCCATCCCTGTGTGTGTGCTCCAGTCTCAGCAATTTTCTTTGAGTTTATTAAATAGTTAATATACCCTTGATTTTACACTTTTCACATTTTTGAGTACCAAAGGAAGCTCACCTTTACTAAGTAAATGGAATGCTACATAGACAGGAGCTTTCCTTCAAAGAGAATTCTCCCATATGTTTCATCAAAGCCATACTATTAATAGTATTGCTTTCAGCCTGGTCATGGAGAAAGAGTATCATTGAATTGCTATTATATTCAGTATTTGTTAAAATTGGATTTTACCTAGATCCTGGCACTTTATAATTTTCAAAGCTGCTTCCATTCTTTCCTTTAACTCTCACAACAACTCTGTGAAGTAGGAAAGTCTGGGATTATTGCTTTCATCTTACAGATGATGAAACTGGGGCCCAGAAGGGGAGGTAACTAATATTCATTCCATCCTCTTTATAGGTTCAACACGCACATGGGCTTGCTTTTGTTTTGCACACATGTAGGTGTTTACTTGTGTGAGAAAGACAAACAGAAAATACTGGTTCCAGGTTTCTGCAACAGTTTTCTCAATTATAATTTTTTTTTTGAGTCATTTTGGGATCCCAAGTGGGATTTATTCCTTAGGGCTCCTTTTGCAACCTTATTCATAGAGGAGTGATGAACCTATTTCTTGCCCAGTTTATTATTTACCTTTCAGTATTTCTGTGGCATTTTCTGATCTCTGTGTTGGCAAAATACAAATATTTTCCTTTATGGTTTTTGCTTTTGATTTCAGGTTTAGAAAATTCTTCTATAAAAAGACTGTAAAATTTACCTCTGGTTTCCTGGAACTTTTATCATTTCTCTCTCATTTATTCACATTAGTGTCTTTAACCCAGAGTCAGCAAACTATCAGCCATGGACCAATTCTGGCCCTCTGCCCATTTTTGTGAATTTTATTGAAGCATAGCCATGTTGGTTTGTTATGGTATTATCTTTGCTGCTTCAAGCTGCTGTGACAGAGTTGGGTAGTTGCAACAGTCTGCCTCACCTTCAAATCCAAAATTATTTACTGTCTGGCTCTTTGCAGAAAATGTATGCCAACCCCTCTTTGAATTCATCTAGAATTTATGATGGTATAGTATACAAAGTGATTATTTTTTATAAAATAGCTAATCAGTTTTTTCAACTCTATCAATAACACAGTTGTGCTAGGCTAAAAAATTACCCCCCAAAATGCTCATGTCCCAATTTCTAGAAGTGGCAATGTTTACCTTATTTGGCAAAAGGTACTTGCTGCTGTGATTAATGATCTTGAAATGGAGGAGATTGTTTTGCATTACTCAGATAGACTCAGTGTAACCCCATTGGTCCCTATCAGAGGAGAGGAGGAGCAAGAGGGAAACAAGAGGAGTTAGAGGGCAGGGGATGTGAGAATAGGGGTAGGGATAGGGGTGCTGTGCTTTGAAGATGAAGGAGGGGTTAGAGACCAGGAGCTAAGAAATACAGGAAGCCACCAAAAGCTGAAAAGGCCAAGGGAACAGCTTTTCTTTTGAACCCTAGAAGGAGTAGCCCTATTGATGTTAATGTTGGAATTCTAACCTCGAGAACTGTAAGATAATATATTAGGGTACTTTTTAGACAAGAGTGGTAACCTTTTGGGCCTCCCTGGTGGTGGAGCGGTTGAGCGCTGGGCTGCGAAGGTGCCTGCAGCCTCTGCAGCGCCGGTTCGATCCCCGGCTGCTCCCCGGCCACCAGAGGAGGGTCCCACATGGCGCGCAGACCTCTCCTGCCGCCCGCTGCTCCCCTCAGCAGTGTACTTTGGTCCTTCTGCCTGCTCTGCTCCCCGCTCTGGCTCTGGTGAATTCTCTCACCCTCCCGCGCTTCTGACTGTACCCAGTGCTTGTATAAATAAATAATAAATAAATCAAAAAAAAAAAAAAAAAGAGTGGTAACCTTTTTTTTCAATGGCAATAGGCAACTGATATAGCATCATCTCCCAGGGAAATTTAAATGTTACCTTTATGATGTACTATATTCTTATTTGATTCAGATACAGATTAATGTCTTTTATAAATGAAGAACTTTTTAGAAGAAATTTATAGTCTAGCAAAATATATGGATAGACATAGCACTATAATTTGAACGAATCGGTCAATATGAATGTATGCAATGAAGGTGGGAGTTTCTCCTGTGTTCTCGGTGAGGGAGAGATTCTTTTTTGTTTTTATGAGTTTCTCCTACCTTCTTGTTAGTAATCAGAAAAGCACTAATAACAACAAAAACAGTTTTTTCCTTTGAACAAGCAAATATACCAATATTAAAAAGCATAGAGAATTTTGAGGAACTGGCAGTTGGTACTCTGTAGATGAGAAGGCCCACTAATATGGAATAGAAGCACATGCAATCTTCCTGTAAGAGAAGTTGGTAATTACATCAAAAGGTATAAAGCAGGTACATGCCTTGATATATAATGCCACTTCTAGGAATTTATTCTAAGGACATGATCATGAGTGTGCATAAGATTGTGTTCGATTCTCACAAACATCTGCATTGTTTATGAGAGCAGAGTATTAGGAAAAAACCTGAATATGAATAAAAAAACATTTTGAAAGTGGAATACTATGATACCATGTTATTAAGTAATATATAACTGAAAGATGTTCTTACTATGTGAGATAATTTACAAAAGTGGTATGTACAGGATTATGTTTGCTTACATCTGAACATAGAAAAAAGAGGAAAAGAAATATACCTATTATCTCCTATATTAAGATTGTGGGGATTTTATTGTCTTTTTAACCTCTATCTGTTTTTCTTTTGAACATTATATATTTATTGCTTTTCTAAAAAGAAATTGTTGAGCAATAACAGCCTTTTCTCTCCTTACTGTCACCTCCATTCTAAACTGTAAACCATAAGATGATTATTAAAGTGATTACCTGGCTAGAAGTATATATATACACACATGCACACACATATGTATACACACATTTATGTACATATGTGTGTATATTTGACAATAAATAGAAATGGCATTAGACATGCTACTGGGGCCTTCAACTCTGACTAAGTGGGTTTTATAACGCTAATAAAAGACTTCACTACATTTCTATAGGACTTCAGAATGGCAATGTTGAATTGACCTAAAATTCCCATGGGAGGAAGGAACTGTGTTCCAGATGTTTCCAATTAACTTACAGTGTATTATTTCCTGTGTATTTTAAAGTTTATCTTTTGATTCTTCTCAGTCACTTATTTTTAATCGAGGGAGCTACAAATAAAGCATAGAAACAAAAGTTTCCCTTCCTCTTATGCTCCTAGAAAAGGTGTTCACAGTATGGCTCACTGCACCATCCAAATCACCTTGTCAGCCTTTGTCTAAACCTTTGTGCCAAAAGAGTGGTAGATTTAGCGTTGGAAGACTCTGTGCCCAATTCTCTTTTTATCACAGTGTGGAAATGTTTGCTCATCAGCTGTGGGTGCAGCCAGCTGATTTGCACATTTAGAGATTGCTCTGCTGTGCCTTCCCCATCCTGCAGGCACATGTTCCCTGCTAAGTCAAGACCACCAGAGATTAGCCAGTCATGGTGCAGAAGACTCGGTGCACACAGACAGCCAAGCATGTGCAGGATCCCTTGCCAGGTTTTGTCTTCATCCAAGGGAAATGTCACAGCCAGTGGTTCTCAGGGGTAGAGGGAAATGGTATGTGAAAAATGCCCCTATTCCCCCTCTTTCGTCTGCCAGATAGTTTTATATTAATGCTAATGCCACACTTTCTCTTCTGAAGTATAGTAAATTGGATTGCCTCCAAGTCACAAATGGTTTGGGTTCAAAGCATTCCCTTGAAAGTTGGTTGTTTGGAGCTTGGAATATATTTTTCTCCTTGTGGTTAAGGACCAAGATGAGCCCTCAAAACTCTGCTTTACCTAAATCTTCTTGCTGTCTAATGCTAATGGGAATACATCAGCTGACCACTGTATAAACGACTAATCATATGAAGAAGTATGTCCATTTTCAACATGAGATGTAGTAGACACAGTTCTCTTCATTTGGACTTTATTATCTCAATTTTTTTGTTTTTATTTTTTGAGTACTAGTAACAGCATACTTTCAGTCCCTCTACCCTGAAGGTGACTTCTGTGGCTCAGTGGCCCGCTTCTGGCACAGTGGGGGTTCTGGTGCACAGAAATGCAGGGTGGCCTACTCAGTCTTTCTCTAGTCCCTCTAATTACCCTTCACCTTTTAGTGCTGTTCAGGATAGTATATAATAACCACAGAATTTGGGCCAGGTGCTAGTGGAAAAAATGGGGAGAATAAGAAGTAGTAGAAGGGCAGGTTTCTCTCTCTATCACTTCCCTCTCAATACCCATATCCTGCTGCTCTACACCCTAACTTCTCCTGGTGGAAGGACAAAATGAATAGTAGGGAACAGGGCTCAAACAGAGATTCTGGGCAGGGTGTCCAGAAATTTATAATAATTACAAAAGAGCAAAACAAAACACTACAGCCTTTGCCTAGAGTTCTCTGGCTATTTTGCAATCTGGCTTATCTTTTAAGACCCAGTCAATTGTTCCCTCTTCTGGGAAGTATTTCTGGAAGCAACTACTCCCTTCGTTTGAGTGAGGTGCTCCATGTCTGCTGGGTGTACTTAACTTGGTGCATTTGTGGGTCAATTTCCTGCACTGGTCATGAAGGACAGTCCCTGGAGGACAGGACTCTGCTGTCTGTGTCTTCTTCCCAGTGCTTGACAAATGTTCATCTACATAAAAGGGAAGGTAGCATTCTTGTTGGGTTTTGGGTAATGGTGAAGCTGCATTCAGAAATAAAGGGGCAGTATTTGTTTCTAGCTCTTCTGTGAGTTTCCTTATATTTCTATTATTAAGATGTAAAATTTATTTTAATGAAATGATTTTTCTTTCCTCCCCCCCCTTTCCTAAATGATTTGGAAAGATCTTGGCCATTATTCACTTGGAATAAATGCTGAAGTCCTACAAGATAAACACTGATTTTAAAGTGTGTTAACCCACAAAAATTATTTTCTTTCTTTCCATGCCCGTTTGGTAAGATGGTTCTCTGGGACTGTGTAATTATGGATGAATGGCACTGAAATGCTTGAACAATAATTTGTAGGAAATACAATTATGAGTAGAAGTCATTAGTGGGAGTAAATGAGTAGTTTGTTGGTTAACAGGTCAATGTTGAAAGCCCAAAGTGGTTAAACATTGCATTAAATTACAAGTGAAGAGCATGGCCCTTTTTCATTTAAGTATATTCATAAATTATTGAGCTTATTAAACTGTGTTTTTATGTTTTCTGACTTGTGGTAGCAAAAGGAAGGGCGTCACCCAATCTGGGTTTCTTAAGAGTTTTGTGAAGTGAAATGACTCACGTTTGAAATATGTGCAATGCTTTCTTCACCAGAGAAGTTGACCAGCCCACACCATGCAACACTTACATGACATTTATGAAATAAGGGCTGTAATTTTTCAAGTATCAAAGTGACTGGGTACAGTCAACTTGCATTTATTTTCAGAGACCAGCGATTCCGTTACGTGTTCAGTTCTTTGGCTTCAGAAGACTCGACTTGGTGCTGACACCACATTACCTTGTAATCTTGTCCTTGAAACATCTTAGTTTCCTCATCTGTACAATCTGTTAAAAGGAAAAAAAAGTAAAACAAAAAACAAACTTTTTATTTCTTTTCTTTTTTTTTTTTTTTAAAGATTTATTTATTTATTTATTTATTTATGCAAGCACTGGGTACAGTCAGAAGCGCAGGAGGGCGAGAGAATTCACCAGAGCCAGAGCGGGGAGCAGAGCAGGCAGAAGGACCGAAGGACACTGCTGAGGGGAGCAGCGGGCGGCAGGAGAGGTCTGCGCGCCATGTGGGACCCTCCTTTGGTGGCCGGGGAGCAGCCGGGGATCGAACCGGCGCTGCCGAGGCTGCAGACAGCTTCGCAACCCAGCGCTCAACCGCTGCGCCACTGGGGAGGCCCCCAAACTTTTTATTTCTGAGTAAAACTATTTAAGTTTTTTTTTTTCTCTAATTTCTTAGTGTGTTGCTATTCTGCTTTTTTGCATATTGGATGTTACATGTTCATGAAGGAGTATATCTGATGGGGTTTTCAAGTGATAGTCCAGAGGCAATATTCAAAATAGTTACTTTAAATCCCTCTGATCTGAATGCTATTGATGAGCCCATTTCTGTATCCAGAATTGTGACAATATATATAAAAGAGACGTAAGTCAGTGGCCTTGCTTTTGAGGTGCTGTTTAGGTGTTGAGGTAAGACATGGGTATTGTAATAACTGCAAAATAATTAAGCACTGAAATACATACTTCAGTGTCCCCAGGCTTTTCTGGGCCTGCTTAGCCTATTGCCTGTTTCCTTCCACCCCAACACTTACAGCACACCTGGCTCTATTCAATATTCCTGCCTGCTTGTGATGGTGTTCTCATGACAAAATTCACATGAGTTCATCAACTAACCTGGCTGCCAGTCATGAGGAGACATCTTTCGTGCACTTTCCTCCTATTTTTGTTTTTTTTTTTGGTCACTGTCCTCTCTTCAGGAAGGTGCTTAGGCTGACTCATCTCTGTCTCTGTTGCTGGTAGCTGCTAGCATATTGAGCACATGGGTGCAGGATTTCATTGTTGCCCAGGGGGTCAAATGCTCAGGTGCAGGAGTATGTTGTGTTCCATGATGAAGGGTGGTAACCACCCCCTCTATCAGCAACTCAGAGTCTCACTGGATCACCTGGACACCAAAACTTTAGGATGCTTGCTTCTCTGTCTCATTCATGACTTTCCTCATTTGGTACGTATTTATGGAGCACCTCATATGCTAGACTCTATGATAGGCATTGATTCTATGATGGTGAACAAAGGTAGAGTGCTTTGTCATGTTTAATGCAAGAATAAATATCACAATAATCAAGGACAAATGAAATGTGTTAAGCACTAGAATTGAGAGGGGTGTGGTGATGTGGATGTGAAGATTTTAATGCAGAGTTTGACAGCTCTCAAAGACTTCTCCAAGGAATTGAGTGGAACATCATCTGAGGAAAGAAGCAGTGAGTTAGTGAGTCTCAGGCAGAGGATGCTCACGGACATAAGCTGTCTGGGGAGTTCCTTCAGTTCGTTTTTCAACTTCAGTCATGGACCCATGTGGGCAGAAGGGAGGGTCTATGCCTGAGACAGACTGTGTGCCTTCCCTGTCAACCTTTTTTCTTCCCATTTTATCCTTTGTGTCAGTTTCTTTTGCATGCATGGCAACTCAAAGATTTCACAAATGAATTAGACATTCTAGAGCATGCCTCAATCCCAGGCACACATAGAACTTTTACTCAAAAAAGAACCCATGTTTCTACAAGGTCTGTAGGAGGAGGGGAGTGGAGATAAGCCTGAGCTGATTTTCCTGAAATACAATGGAAGAGGAGGGACTTAAGCTGTGCTTGAAAGAAAGGGAAGGCAAAGAAGGCCAGGCACAGAGGTGGGAGAGGCAGATGGATAAAGGATAAAGGTAGGAACAACCTTGTTTATGAGAAGAGGTAAAGAGACCAGGCCTGCTGGAATAGGCAGCTTACTAGGAGACCATAAATGAGGGTCAGATTGTAGAGAGCCTTGAATATCTGGAGGGGAATTTGGTGCTTTGTTACTGAGTACTGTAGGGAGACAATGCACATTCTTGAAAAAAGAAGGGATGTAATGCAGATGACTTTACAGAGTTTGAGAAAAAGATTAAGGGGTGATGATCAGAAGAGCTCTTAGAATCTTGCTACGATGATTATTACAATTATTTTGAGTTTTGAGTTTGTGATAATGGTAGCTTAACCATTGATCAGTGTCCACTACTTAACTGGAAATGTGAGACTGGCACAAGGGAAACATCCAGACTTGATTTTTTTTTAAAGATTTATTTATTTATTTTTTATACAAGAACTGGGGTACAGGCCAGATGCGCGGGAGGGTGAGAGGATTCACCAGAGACAGAGCGGGGAACAGAACAGGCAGACTGATGAAATACACTGCTGAGAGGAGCAGCGGGTGAGGCAGGAGAGGTCTGCCCCACCATGTGGGACCCTTGCCGGCCGGCCGGGATTGAACTGGCACTGCAGAGGCTGCAGACAGCTTCACAGCGCGGCACTCAACCACCTGCACCACCAGGGGAGGCCCAGACTTGATATTTTAATCATACACATAGACATGATGTTTTTGCAATGAGAAGGAATAAGAAGAGACTTTTACTGTGTTGACAGTAGAAAAGACATGTTTATGTTAGTTAAAAATTCACTTCAAAGATTCTCTTACTTTTTCAATTCAATCTGACTATTGTTTAAAAGATGACTGGTTGAAAAATATTTTTGTGTTACTACTCATGGTTCAGCCAATTGTACCTGTGTGTTGGTGCACAGGAGGTATTTGTTGCTTATTGATTGAATTTGTCAACAATTGATCTCAGTTTCATAGCATCTTGTCTTTGATAAACATTTTTCTGTGCTTGATAGGGAATATATGTCTATGCGGATATCATAGGCAGAATTAGGAGATACACAGATAAATGCATATACATATAAATAAACTTTATTTCATTTTATTGTTCCCAAAGGTTAAAACATACAAACAAGGAATAAAATTAAAATTATTTTCTTTGGGGATGATTTATGTCTTAATTTTCACCTGCCCTATAATTAGAAATTTTGAACTCTGTGAATTTCTTTAGGATAAAATTATAGCCCAAGTGAACTTCAGAAATTATATCATTAACCCAGAGACCTTTCTAAACCTAGAACAACATTATTGGTAGAAGTTCCATACACCCACAGAGACAAATAAAGAGGAAAGTTTAAAATAATTTGAAAATGATTTATTGCCGGCCACCTCTGTAGTTAGAGATTCAAGTATTATTACTTTACTTTAGTGCAACAAGGGAGGACAGTAAGTTGCTGTGGGCTAAAGGTAAATTATGATCTATTACAAAGGAGGGAGGAAATGTACTGAGGAAAGAAGAAGGAGTTGGGAGTGACCCATGTGTTTTCTGAAGTACTGCTTCAGAAAATGCCTTGAAAAAATCTTTGTCTTGACCCTTGCTGGAAAGATCAGCACAAATTGCAAGACAGATGGCCTTCTTGAATCTCTGATAGTTAAGGAGTTGCGTGCTAGTATAGGGAGGATCAGATGGATGCGCTGGTACCCAATACAGAGCAAGAGGTCTAGGGTCTAAGACTCCCCTTCTTTGATTTTCCCAAGCAATTCTCTCCTGGATACACTCAGTTTTAGACTTTGAATAGATCATTTAAAACTATTTTTTTAAAGATTTATTTATTTATGCATACAAGAACTGGGGTACAGGCCCGAGGTATAGGGGGTGAGAGGATTCAGAGACAGAGTGGGGAACAGAACGGGCAGACTGACTGAAATACACTGCTGAGGGGAGCAGCAGGGGGGCAGGAGAGGTCTGTTGTGCCCATGTGGGTTGCTCCCTGGCTGGCTGGGGATCGAACTCATCCTGCATAGGCTATGGATAGCTTCATAGTACTGTGCTTAACCCCTTGAGCCACTAGGGAGGCCCCTTGAAACTAATTTGTAATGGAAGTAATATTGCATTATAACATGTCATCAGTTTCATGGGACCATCTATATAGATGGTCACTACTAACAGTCCAATTTTTATCCTTCACCACATAATTGGCCTCTTTTACCATTTTCCTACCCACCTTCCCCCTTTCCTTCTGATAAGTACTCATTTGATTTTATAGTCTGAAAATTTATATTTCTTTTACTTAATTCACTTTGTTTTGGTTATTTGCCACATGTGAGTGAAAGATAGTGTTTATCTTCATCTGACTTATTTCACTAAGCATAATCATTTAGGCTGTTGTTTTGGATATCAAGATTTCATCTTTTTAAAAAAATTAGTAGTGTTCCTTTGTGTATATGCACTATATCTTCTTTATCCACTTGCCTATTGATGGGCACTTAGGTTATTTCCAGCTCTTGGCTATTGTAAATAATGGTGCAGTGAACATGGGTGTACAGGTATCTAGAAGGGGTCATTTAACTCATCAAGACTTAGGACAACCACTCCAAGATAATTTTGAATCTTACTCTACTGACATTATTTGTAAAGTGAGTTGTAGTCTTAGGATTAGAAGTTCATGGTGAACTTCCATGTGGCAGAGTCTAGTCTAGAGTCATTTGTTTTAATTTGAAATAAGAAAGAGATGGTAAAATTTCATCCTGCAAACACAGTGTAAGGATGCTAGAGAGAAGATTAAAATGCTATTATGTGGTAAGGTCCAATCGGCCTGCTTCATAGATATTGTTATCTCATTTAATCCACCTAAAGCCTGTGGGGAAAGGCCTTGTTATGTCTGCTCTGTTACTGATGAAACTGAAGAATACTTTTAAGTATATTATCCAAAGAATTATAGTTGGAATTGGGCAACTGTTACTCCATTGTAAGTTTAGTCTGACTCCAAAGTGTGTTCTTCATATCCTACTACTCTCTGTCCTGGGTTTCTTTGATTGCCACCATGTGACAGCTGAGAAAACTAGTGTCAAAAAAGGAAAGGGGTCTCCCTGGTGGTGCAAGGGGTTAAGCACAGCACTGTGAAGCAATCTGCAGCATCTGCAGCATGACTTTGATCCCTGGCCGGCCAGAGAGCTACCCACATGGCGCAGCAGACCTCTCCTGTCACGCCCGCTGCTCCCCTCATCAGTGTATTTCAGTCAATCTGCCTATTCTTTTCCCACTGTCTCCAGTGAATCCTCTCACCCCCCGCACCTCTGGCCTGTTCCCAGCTCTTGTGTGCAGAAATAATTTTTTTTTTTTAAAAAAGGAAAGGCTTGGTGCCTATGGAGCCTGAAACTTAACTTTCCTAGGTTCCTCTTTCACAGCATTCTTTGACTGACTGATATCACATTTGTATTAATTATTAAAATGTATAGAGGCAAGTTTTTCTTGGATTGCTTTAGGTTCACCCTCAGAAGTAACTGTCACCCACCTTCGGGCAGCTGCCTCCGCCCATGACACAATCCTGGCTCTGGAAGATGCTGTGCACTGGCGGCCTGGGGATGAAGCTGTCATCATCAGTGGAGCAGGTGTTGAAGGTGTCAATGCCATGGAAGAGATTGTGGTTGTGGAAACTGTGCGCAGTGCAAACCTCTACCTGAGGTCACCCTTGAGGTACCGACTATCAGCCTGGTCCCCCTTAATTGGAAGAAGATGAGATTTTTAACTATCTTGATGTCTGGACATTCTGTCTTTTGATGATTTATTTTTACACTGAATGATGCTAGACATTTTGATGAGAACATTACAAAGATTTGAAGATTTCAATACACTTTTCTTGTATGAATTGAGAACATCTATGCACCTTGTTTCTAATTTCACCTACTTGTACCCATGATATGCTCTTCTCTTTTAGAGTTTCTAGAGAAATAGACCTACCAAGTAGAGAATTATGCTAATTAGTGGCTGATGAGTCCTAATAAGTTTTTGAGTAATACCTTAAAAGATGGGTCTTTTTCTTTTTTCCCTCAGATATTCTCACAACTTCACGGAGACTTGGGTGGCTGGAGAGCACTACATTTTAAAGGCCACAGTGGCCCTGCTGAGTAGGAGTATCACCATCCGAGGCAATCTTACTGCTGAGAGGACAAAGCTCCTTGCTTCATGCCGGGAGGTCACTGCTTCAGAAGGTAGAGCAGCATTTTGTCGAGAAGTCCAAAGAATGAGAGAGAATGTTCTTATTGTCCAGTGATATGTGGCATTGTTGACATCTTTCAAAGAGACTAAGCCCTTAGCCTTTGCATATTTCCATAATGTGCTGTCATTTTCTAAAATCTTCTGATAAATTATCATTTCATCTCCTGCCTTCGAAAACCTTGTGAAAGAGATTTTTTTTTCCGTTGGAGAAATTCATTACTTCTCTGGGGGAAATGAATCCTGGTTAAAAAAATAAATCTGGAGAATCGAATTAAATTTCCGAGTTAGAAGTTATAATGAAGTCTTTTTTTTTTTTTTAAGATTTATTTATTTATTTATACAAGCACTGGGTAGAGTCAGAAGAACGGGAGGGTGAGAGAATTCACCAGAGCCAGAGTGGAGCAGAACAGGCAGAAGGACCGAAGTACACTGCTGAGGGGAGCAGCGGGTGGCAGGAGAGGTCTGTGCGCCATGTGGGACCCTCCTCTGGTGGCCGGGGAGCAGCCGGGGATCGAACTGGCACTGCAGGGGCTGCGGGCAGCTTCGCAACCCAGCGCTCAACCGCTGTGCCACCAGGGAGGCCCTATAATGAAGTCTTAACTCTGATTCTACACCCTCTCTAAAATTTTCAGGAAAACAGTTTAATGCCAGAGTCCTGGCATAGGCAGCACATTCTTACTGACTAGACCTGTAGGGATCCTCCCTCCCCTGCCCCCACTTTTGGGTTTGTATTTTGAGTGAACTACTGTGTACTTTAGGTAAGTGGCTGAAAAAGTCAATTTATCTTCTGGTAGAGTAACAGGCACTGAATCACACTGATGTGCCTATTAAACATCTATTTCAGGGATGGTTAGTTTAGTAGGTTATGTTTTGGTTTCCCAGGCTGTAGATTATGAGACTTTCACATGTTGTGAAGACATCATTTGTCAACTTGGATCTAGGATGGTGTGGGTGTCAAGGATGACTCCCAGGCATGAGCTCTGGATGGATGATGGGGCCATTTATTGAGATGGAAAGTGGAGCAGGTTTGGGTGGGAAGGTGGAGATCATGAATTTGTTTGTGTGTATGTCGACACTGATATGCCAGGCCAGGATCTGTGCAGACATGTCTGGTGACACCTGGAGCCTGGTAGAAGTGTCAGGGTTGGAGTCAAAGCTGTGAGTCATGTCTCCATAGAGATATAGTGTTAGGGTATAGTGTTAGGATGTAGTTGGGCCAGAGGGACCTTGACCCCACACCTTTAGTTGACCATTGTGGTCATCTACCTCACAAATGTGTCATTCTGAAAAATGTTTGGATATAGTGGGTTAGAATTCAGTGATTGCCAACATTAACAATTCTGCTGAATTCTGTCTTCCATTCCGTCTCTCCTGATATTCTCCCACAGGTAATCTCAGACCATATTGTAACAAACGTTGCCTTTGATCATGCTGCAAGTGAGCTCACATTTCTACGTATTGATCTTTAATAATCTGTTCACTCCTGATGGAAAAAAAATCCATGATTTCACAACAGTTCATAAACATTATTACAAAATTCACAATATAAAACAAATTTATACACCTTCATTAAAAAAAATCCTTCACCCTTTCTTTGTGTAGGCTTGAAACAGGGGAATGAGTTAGCTCAATGCAATACTAGAAGGTCTGACCTCTCAAAAATATCATGGATCATTTGTGCCAATCGTCAGAATTGTGATCACACACAAAAATATGAAATGTTTCTTTATTTCCCTTTTATATATTCATTCTCTGGGTGTTAAAATGGCTGGATTCTGAAATTTACTATAGATTATGTACCATGGAATGATACATCATTTTGTATTATTGGTCACTTCTTTGGTTTATTACTCTGGTCAATAAATAATGAGTTCAGGAGACAGTTTCTTCTACATTGTGAGGTTTTTTTCCATACCACCAAATGCTTCATGTTAGCAGGAAGTGTGTGCCTTGTGCCATAGTTAGCTGTACTCTCCAGGGACATGGCTGGGAAGGAAGCTTTGGTGCAGGGGCTCTCAGTTGATCCTCTGGACCCTTTGTCTTTTTGCAGTGGTATTATTGCTAAGTTCTCAAACTATAAGGCATCAAAGTAAAGGAGAAACCCAACTGGACAGCTTAAAACTAAAAAAAGAGCTGTGATTACATTCAGTGCTCACATCTCTTCCCTACAATTATCAACCACGAGAAGGTCATTTTATTGCACACTCCCTCCAGGGGATCTTTTGGATTGAAATAAACATCTATTTAGGTTGAGTTTGTGGGTTATAGTCAGCTTCTTTGTGACAGTAATTAAGGTGATTGATTTGGGGGCTTCTGGAAATAATAGAGTGAAGGCAACATTATGTCCCAGTTATTGGGTGTTTTAATTAATAATCCAAAGAATCACGGTAAAAAAGGAAGTAAGATTATTAAATGAAATAAATAGTAATGGTTTGTCCTTTTTTGCTGTCAGTGCCTTTCAAACTAGGAGATTTCTCCAGAAGCATGTGGATATATATCTTGAGCCTACCCAGCTTCATTTTGTGTTTTAGGTAATTTGCAGAACTGTTTGTATTCCAAAAGTGAGAAGATGCTGGGATCAAGGGACCTGGGGGCCAGACTCATTGTTCAGTCCTTTCCAGAGGAGCCCAGCCGGGTCCTGTTGAAGGGAGTGCAGTTCCGGGACTTGGGGCAAGCCTTCCATAAGCATCTGAGCTCCTTGACTGTGGTGGGAGATATGAGAGGTAAGGGGTCCCCACTTAGTACTTTGTATTTTTCTTCTTCCATGTTTAAGTCACTGTCAACAGGGAGTCATAATAAAGAGGTATATAAGGGACATGGGAGGGGTCAGTGATGGATAATTATACTCTAGATCTGTGGTTCTCAAACTTTAATATGCCTAAAAGTATCAATGGAGAAAGTTACTGAATTTTTGAGTTATAAAGCCTACCCCAATTAATTTTGATTTAAGGTGGGGCTAGGGATCTGAAGTTTTAGCAAGTATATGGTATGCTCCAGAGAAGTGCACTTTGAGAAACATCACTATAGGCACAACAGACAAGGACTGGGTCACAGAAATCTGTGTTTTGAAAGTGGCCTCTGCCATTTACTAACTGTGACTACAGGTAAGTTGATAATTGATTAGGATAAATCATCAAAGCTGTGGGAATCCAGGCAGTGCACGGAGCACTTTATATTAAGTTGTCCTAACTCAAAAGACTCTTCTGCTGAGGGAAATCAAGAAGAATGGGTTGAGAACCAGATGGCATGCAGATCTTTTCTAGAACTGAAGATAAGGGAAGGGAACAGGGAAGATCAAATGCAGGTGAGAACAACTGGATAAACAAACAAACAAAAAAACACCCCAAAAACAGAGCAAGAAAAGAATATGATCCAAGTTGAAGGGACACAGGAGCTTTGAGGACAAAGAACTTAGTATCAGAAGCTAATGTAAAGAATCAGAGAACTGAGGTTCAGATCCTAAGTAATGATGAGTGCAGCTCCATTTCTGCATTATCTTTCCATCCTTCAGTGCCTCCACCACCCACACATTCAAATTTTGCCTTCTTTAAAAAAGAGGTGTTATGGGTGTAGTTGGTGGTTCAGGAGGGCTTTGAGAGATGCTGGGATTTCAACAGTTAATGAAAGAATAATCCTTGGTGCCATTGGGGCAAGATCCTGGCTAGTCAATTGCAGCATTTTCACCCCTCATTTCTACAAATCATCTCACATGCCAAAGATGCCTATTTATCGTAATTTTCCAGATATCTTCCATTTTATTTTTAGCATTCATTTCGAGAGATGGTCCCTAACAAGACCGCTGCTTTAATGTTATGGGATGATCAGTATCTTTGTACCCTTCTCTCTGATGCTTTGGTTTTCTGGTACTTATAGTGCTGCAGAATATTTGGCATGTTAGGTCCAGTAAAAGTGAGGGTAGCTGACACATATGAGTTAGCAACTGAGCATCAAATTCCTCCCTTTTTCAAAATTCACTTAACCCATTTCCTCCAACCTCGGCTTCAGAATAGCTGCACTTTGATCTATTTTTACATATTAGGTTTTATTAGGAAAAAGGTTCAATGCTTTAAAAAATTTGAAAACCACTGAACTAATACATTATACCCTCTTGGTCTCTGTTAAAATGCACATGTGTTGCCTGGGAGGGGATAGCACATTAACCAGAGATTAAAAACTTCTGGCATGCTTGCTAAAGAATCTTTTATTGTTTCATACCCTGAAAAATTTCTCATGCCCGCTGTTGCTGATTGCCTGCAGCCACTAGAGTTAGGAGGTGTTGGAATCTTTGCACCCTACTTTTAAAGATTAATCAATCCCTGAACTCCACCATAATAGGTCTATAAACACATTAGGACCTATTAGTTGCTCACATGGGCAGTCATGTTCTGATCGGGTGATGTTATGTAGGCATCTGGAGTCAGGAAAGGTCAGCTTTAGGTCTTGTTTCTTACATTAGTGACTATGGATGCTTTAACTTATTGGGGTAGGCCCTTGGTGAGCAATATGAGTGTACTTGGAAATTAAGGGCCCTAAAATCAAGGAGAGACCCAGCATCTATGAGATTTTAGTATTTTTCTAGTCATCTAAACATTTGACATTTATGTATTATCCCCCAATATCTGGCAATAATGTAAAATCTCCATTTCCCCAGAATTTATCATGAAATTATCCAATCAGTAAATTTTAATTATTTTAATCTGCATATCCTCCATCAGACAGAAGATGCTCAAGTGCAGAATTTACGTAGTTTCGTTCATTTTACATTTCCAAAATTGTATAATTCCTGAGATATTAAAAGTATATTCAGTAAATACACACTGGCAGATCCAGCCCACATAAAGTTATTTGAGGATGATAAAATATTCCTATGGAGTCAGTGTAATGATTTTCTTAAGTATCAATTCCTTTAACATCAGCTTCAACTTCAGAAGACCACCACATTCGAACATGAGAGTTGCGATCCTGAGCTTACCCTCTGGCTTTGCTTACAATTAGGGATAGTTATCTTTGGCTGTTTTGGGTCAAGAATATTATTGGGTGCTTCCCTGGTGGTGCAGGGGTTAAAGTCTCATCACTATCAAGCTATCATCAGCCACTGCAACATGAATTTGATCCCTGGCCAGGGAGATAACCCACATGGCACAGCAGACCTCTCCTGTCTCTCCTGCTGCTCCCCTCAGCAGAGTATTTCTGTAGATCTGACTGTTCAGTAGATTTGCAGATCTACTGTTCTTCTTGCAAGATTCTTTTCCCCCATCTTTCCTAGTCCATCTGTTTAAACTCTTAGCAACAATCCTTATTTATTTAAAATTATAATAATGGTTCTTATTATCTGATAATGTGTGCTTTACCATCACATTTCATGTAAACATTCTGGTATTCTAGTGAATCCTCTGACCCCCTGAACCTCTGGCCTACACCCCAGTTCTTGTATGCATACATACATTAAAATAAAAAAAAAACTTAAAAAATAATATTGAATGGCAAAAAGTGTTATTTCACATCTCAAGAAAAAAGACTATGATAAACAGTTTTTAAACATTAGGACTGGTCCCCACACAGTATTTTCACATTGTTCTTAACTTCTCTTTAGCCACAGTACGGTATGCTATGATTAGAATCAATAGAAAAGATGGTAGCCACTTGGAATTTTTAGCAATCATGCATTTTTTGGCCATAGTATCTCTTTCCCAGGTGGTTTCTTTTTATAATACTTGAAACTTCAACTCCAACCTGCTTGTCTTTAGTATCTTTAAGAAGCATTGGTGTGAGTTGTCCATTTTTATAATTTGATTGCTACATCTTACTCCATATTTCCTGAGTTTTATTACAGTGTGGGGGTGTTTTTGTTATATTAAAGTTTGCCTTGGAGATGATGAACATAATCTGAGGAAACTTAGAGATTCCCTTCAAATTTTTACCTCACTTTTTCCAATTCAGAATCCTACATTAAGGGATGCTCTGTGTGGGGATCCTTCAGCAGAGGCCTCAGCATGGCAAGGACCGTGGGCCTGATCGTTGAGAGAAATGTGTTCTACAACATTTTGGGCCATGCACTGTTGGTGGGTAAGTGATGGTCTCGCTTAGTTTTGATGTTCTTGAGTAGGACACAGGTTTCTAAAAGGAATTGTCCTAAAATTTGAATTACCATTTTACAAAAGTCATAGTCTCTGATCATTAGAATTAGGCCACATTTAAAAAATGTTATTTTAAATTTAATCATCACTAATTAGCTTACTAAATTTTACTGAATTGTAAACTGGTTTTTTGATAAGTGACACATCAGTTCAGGTTAATAAATATATGATGGGAGGTCCTCAAGTTGATGTTCAGCAATTTTCACAATAATTCAAAGTCACATATATACATGTGTGCAAATAAATTTGCATAGTCTCACAGTGTCAACTCTGGATGTTGGCCAAGGAGTTAGAAATCTTGAATTCTGTTCTTAGCTGCTCCTGTGCTTGCTGAAGAAACCCATGTTTTAGAATCTTCTAACAGGTCAGTTGTATACACTTTTGTTTCCTAAATTTCATTTCCCTTGCAGAACCAGAATGTCCCCTTAAAGATCTCAAATTGCATCTTACCATTCCTCTCCTTAAAATCCTTTAAGAGTTTCTTACTGCTCTCACAATACAAACCAAAATCCATAACTGGCTTGAAAGATTGTCTCAGTGATTTTACATCTATTAACCTTTGTGAGCTTGTCTTGCTCTTTTTCTTTCCCTCTGTACTTTAGCTCTGCTGGCTTATTTTAATAGTTTCAAAGAACCAGACTTTCCTCTGCTTCAGGGCCTTGGCACAAGCTCTTTCACTCTATTCATATCACTCTGTCTCTTCTTGCAAGATTCTTTACCCCCATCTTTCCTAGTTCATCTATTTAAACTCTTAGAAACAATCTTTATTATAAATTATAATAATGGTTCTTATTATCTGCTAATGTCTGCTTTACCATCAGATTTCATGATAGAATGTGAACATTCTATCCTTGGCACTTAGCCCATTAACCTCATAGGTGCATTCATTGAAAGAAACAAATTAACGAATAAAGGGTCTTTACTTATATCAGGATGAAAAAGCAAACCAGAGGGTGTCACTGAAAGCAAGACTATAACTATATTTGTTAAATAGTATTTTATATTTAAACTAATTCTGTGACATCATCAGAGGAAAAGTGTTTGTCTCATTTAAGAATGATCTGTTGAGATTAAATATATAAAGGTTCTAATTCTAAGAGAGAAGCAATTTAGTGAGGAAATATGGGTCACATAAACTTGCTTTAAAAGGTTGCAGCTCTAAAAGGCAAAGAACTATGGATTATAGAGGCAGTTAGGTGTAGACAGACCTTTTGATTTGGAAAGGACAGCTGCAGAGAAGTCAGACTCACAGCTGACTTTGTTTATTCTTCATTTTGTCTGTGTAAGGGAAAAAATTGCTGAAACTTGGATCAGGAATTCAGGATGGTGCCCTAATATAATTATTTTAGCAGAAAAGAAATATATGGAGTAGACATTAACTAGGCAGGAAAGACAACTGTAGGAGAAATTTAGCTTTTACTGTTTGACTGTTGTGAATTGGAGGCTTTTGAGGTCTAGGATATATCAGGCGAGGGAATTAGAACATTTGTTTATTAGCACATTACAGATAAGGTACTCAGCATATATACAATGAGCTTGCACACCCAAACTTATGATTTGAAATGGGAAGCCAAGATGCTTAACACTTAGTAAGGGGTCTCTTAAGAGCTGCTTTTTTTTTTTTTTTATACCACATAAATGAGTGATCTCTGTCTCTTTATGGTGTGACCCATTCTTTCTCTTCTACTCTAAACTACCATCTCCGTGGTTTGGGTGTGAGGTCCCAGGTACTGTCCAGCCTGTTTCTCTAGGACATTTCGGGTCTTCCCAGGAATGAGAAAAGGCCTGGGGAGAGCTGGCAAGCAATTTTAACAGGGCTGAGAAAGGCACTTACACAGGGTGTGTGGCATTTGAATAATGAGACAGTCACTTAGGGTCTTTATTTTATTTTTAAATTTTATTTATTAATCTTTTAATGAAAATTTTCCACTTCTAGGGATCTATCCAAAGGACACAAAAGCATTGATTCCAAAGAATACCTGTACCCCTATGTTTATTGCAGGGTCTTTTTTTTTATTTTAAAGATTTATTTATTTATTTATACAAGCACTGGGTATAGTCAGAAGCGCTGGAGGGTGAGAGAATTCACCAGAGCCAGAGTGGGGAACAGAACAGGCAAACTGATGAAATACACTGCTGAGGGGAGCAGCGGGTGGCAGGAGAGGTCTGTGCGCCATGTGGGACCCTCGCCGGTGGCCGGAGATGGAACCAGCACTGTAGAGGCTGCGGGGACTTGGCAGCCTAGCGCTCAACCGCTGCGCCACCTGGGAGGCCCCTGCAGGGTTTTTTTTTTTTTTTTTAAATGAAGGTTTATTTATTTTTGCATAGAAGATCTGGGGTATAGGCCAGAGATGCGGGGGGTGGGATGAGAGGACTCACCAGAGACAGAGTGGGGAGCAGAACAGGCAGACTGACTGAAATACATTGCTAAGAGGAGCAGCAGGTGAGACAGAAGAAGTCTGCTGTGCCATGTGGGTCAGCTCCCTGGCGGGGGACCAAACTCAGGCAGTTGCAGTGGGCTGTTGTGGTGCTAGCAATGAGCTTTAATCCCTAGGCCACTAGGGAGGCCCTCACTTAGGGTCTTTCTAAAATATTAAACAGTATATTTTTTCTCTATTCTTTTTTAAATTTAAAATGAACTTATCCATGACATTCTAGAACTAAAACACCCATAGTCCATATCTCTGTCTGGTTCACACACACAAACAAAAATCAAAATATGCCGTATCAAAAAGAAGAAATATTTTTGCAATAGCCCTCATTTTACTATGTGGCATGTGGTGATGTACTGAATTAACATGATTGTTTGTTTTCAGGAACCCACATGGACATAAGATATATTCCTTGGGAGGTTATTCCTGGAAATAAAAATGGTAAATATGTAAATTGGTTTTAAATCCATTATAATCCATTACAATTGTCAAATACTTTATAGATAGACTTGATGACAAAAATGTTAGATGTCTTAAATTTGTTGAACATACCTGAATGTTTGATCATTTCACACTCACACACACACACACACACACACACATATATGATTGTTGTCACTGGGAACCCATGGGGAGTAGTTCCAGGATCCCCCTACCACCTCACCAGGTATACCAAAATCTATGCAACCTCGTGTCCCTTAATATGAAATTGAGTAGTATTTGCCTATAACTTATGCATATCCCTCTATATACTTTAAATCATCTACTGATTGCTTATAACACCTAATACAATGTAATCATTATGTAATTGCATTATTATACTTGTTATAATAATAATAATTGCTATACTATGTTGTTTAGAGAATGAAAATAAGAATAAAAAGTAGTACATGTTCAGTACAGGCATCTTAAGCCCATAAAATATGCATTTTCAATTTGTGGTTTGTTGAATGTTTAGATTCCGAACCTACTGGTATAAAATTGAAAAAGACACACTAGGTCTACTGTTTGTCCACACATATATACATACATATATACACACACACTTATATACATATATACACATATACACACACATATATACATATGCACATATACATTATATGAGTCATAATGTGTATTGGTAAGATCAGGAGTGTTGAGTTGTGCGAATTTTAATTGTGTTTGTGACTCTTGGTTTGATTTATCTTTTTTTAATCAGTCTGGTCAGAACAGGGAAATAGAATAAGAAACAACATGATCATCAGTGTTTCTGGTGCTGAGGGACTTTCCAACCCTGAAATGTTGACACCATCTGGCATCTATATCCATGACCCCACCAATGTTATAGAGGTAAGATCTTCAGTTACGCCAGGAAGGTCAGAGTTGAGAAGGCATAAAATTCACACACAAATTACTTGGAGTGGTGGCATCAGGACTTTGGTATAAAGTGCTTGCTTGTTTCATGTTGATATCAAGATTGTATTTTATGGTTTTGTGTTAAATAGTGCTTTAGGATAAATGTAATCACTTTTCTCTGAATTCCTGTGAAAACTTTTTGAAGTTATACATATATATGTTATATATGGCATATATATGATATAGTAATATATATATATATATATGGTATATAATGAACAAAACAAAGTAGATATTGATTATGTTGTGGTCATTTAGGTTAATGCAAGCTAAAATATCTTCCTGAGCTATTCACTGATTCACTGTGGTTGCTGATTTTTTGTCTTAATCCCAGCTATTATTTCTTATTAAATTGTCACTATATTAACTACATTAATGTGGTCATATTTTTCACCCTTTAAGAGTGTTTGAAACTGAGGGTCAGCAAAGTCATGAGGTGTATGAGATCATGTCAGATTCCAGGATTAAATGATGGCCTTGATTTTTATCCTATTATGTAGCACAACTCAATGGTAATTTTTCTTAGTAAATGTCTCTCTCTAAACACATTCAGAAACCAGTTTTTCTGGGTACAGTTTATCCAGAGATCTTCAAATGAGGAATTGCTTCAGAGTCATGGAAGGCCATTTAATCTCTCCTTTTCCAATGAATTTTATCCCATGGATCATTTATGAAAGGGTTAAGGACCTTACTGTTCCAGAACTTTTCTCTAAGCATCTACTCTGCCATCACAATTATGCTAAGTTTCTGAGGAACTGAGAGAATGAACTTCTCTCTGATCATCTGTTTTTAATTACCTTCAGCTGAATAACCTCTAATAAAAGTCATGGTTATCTCCTCAACCCTTCTCTAAACTCTTAATTATGTTGATTCCAAGCACAGCACTTACACACCATTTTAGGTGCTTAATGGGGGCAGCTAATATGCCAGTGAGTAAAGGAGGCAGAACTGCATGGATTGAAGGAAACCAACTCTAGACCCAGAACAGCAAGAGCTCATTTAACTTGTTGGTGATTATAGGGTTTGTTGGGCAGCTATGCCGGCAAGCATTGGGGATAAAAAACTATGTTTACACAATTTCTTGGGTAGCACAGCCTGGCATATGTTGAAGCATCTAGAGGAAAATAAACTCTTAGTGTTATCCAGTTCATCTTCTATGTGAGGCTGGAATGCCTCTATCTTCCACATTGAATGTTGGAGTGCTGTTATCTGACTTTGCTTCACTTTGCACACTGGCATATTAGCCACCCCCGTTAAGCACCTAAAATGGGCAGTGTGTCATCTCCTTAGCAGGTGTCATGGCCACTAGTCAAGCAGAAGAAGAACTGAGCTGGCTGTAGTTTCAGGGGACCAAAGGGCCAACTAAAATGTTGATAGGTCACCTGAGTCACTCAAACTGACTTGTAGAGCAATGTTAGCTAGAAATGAAAAAATGGAGGCTAAAACCAGCTGTTTGTTCCCCATCAGAAGTCTTCCAGTTTTACTCAGTTACTTTCTTCCACCTATACTCACTTTACAAACTTGAAAAAATTTACATGTGTTTTGAGAATGAGGTTTTCATTTAAGCTGGTAATGTAGGTTCCTTGGCAATATTGATTAGTTATATTCCTGACACTTTTGTTTTTGATGGCCTTCATATACTATAGTTCTATTTCACTGGCATGTTAGCTTTTAGAACCTGGCACAATATCTGAAAACAGTAATTGTTCAATAAAAATGAACTGAAGATGATAATGAATATAGGTATAATAATGACTGTAGGTATAATTCCTTAACCAATGAATGGGATGGAAGAAAGAGAAAAGCAAAGAATAACTTCCAAGTTTCCACAATCATTTTGATGACTGAAAAACAAGATGTTTAATGTGGCAGCGTTTAGATCCTTTGGGATTCATCTGTCAATGTTAAATCTTGTACAATTCATGCCAACTTTTCAGCTGTGCTACTGGTGTTCTGCTCTGCTGTCTCATTTGCTTTCCACTATTGAGAATGTGTCACTACTATACAGACAATAACTGGCATAAAATTTATGAATACATTTTGACCGTTAGGGTAAGTGAAGGTCATTTCAGTTGTTGAGCAAATGATAAGAGGGTGTTTGTGCTTATTAAGTGTGCTCTGTGTGGGAGATCACAGAGTACTTTCAAAATTTTAATTTAGAAATACACTTTTTTCCAAAGGGATGATAAGGAGGCTACAACATGTGTGTGTGTGTGTGTGTGTGTGTGTGTGTGTAACGTAGAATAAGAAAGAGATGTGGAAGGGTCTGCTTCTTCCAGGGTCATTCTGATATCCAGGAGATAGATGTTTCTGGGCTCTTAGGAGCTGTTTCATGGGCGGTGGGTTTTATGTTCTGCACATGAGTAGGTCGGGTTCTGACTGTCTCTTAAGGGACTGTAGTCAATCCTGGTGTGTGCTCAATTTTTGCCACCCATCTCCTGCTTTGCTTTTCAGTTTTCTTGCAGTTTGGCAAAATAGTTTTTAAAAGTTGCTATATTAATGGCTAGCTAGGATTTTTCATTTTTATTTATTTATTTATTTTTTTGTGGGACCCTCGCTGGCGGCCAGGGAACGAACCGGCATTGCAGAGGCTAAGGGCAGCCTCGCAGCCCAGCGCTCAACTGCTGTGCCACTAGGGGAGGCCTCATTTTTATTTTTAAAACTAAAAATATTTAAATAAGTTTAGACTCATTCACCTTGAGAAGAAGTTGCAGAATACAACACAGTTCCTGTGTGCCCTTCTCTCATAATAATGTAATCATAACCTTCAACATAGAGCGATTTCAAAACCAGGAAATTGATATTGGATAATGCCATTAACTGAACAAAAGCCCTTATTTAGATTTGAAGAAAGTGACCTAATCCTAGTGGCTGGGCGACTGTTCCTGAAAGCTTAAGCCTCTCTTCCAAATACAGGAGTATGGCCTTCAAATTTCTGGCCTGCCTATCAAGCAGGGAAGAAATGGAATTGATCCTTAAGTCTCCGCAGTGATGTGCAGCTGTATGTTATTCCCAAGTTGTCCTGACCCACAGCCCAGAAGCAAACGCTTAGCCACAGTGCTTGGCATTCACCTTGGCTTCCATTCTGCATCTTTACTTGGCCATCTTTACGGTTCAGTGGCCTTCAACCCTGTGTGGTGCTGGGATTTCATGTGTGATATGCCTTTTTGGTTTTCAAAGCCATAGCAGTCTGGCTGTCTCCCTGCCCAGACTGCAGCTGAGACAAGTCCTGGGCAGTTTCCCTGAAAAGTGTATCTTTTTGCTAATGAGGAAATGCTAGTGGCATTTCCTGTTTGCCATCTCTAGGGAACCTGTGTTATGCCCTTGCTTTCTCCTTTGCTAGGCCTTTGTATGCTTTCCAAAAACAGGTTGGTGGGGGTTTTCCACACACTGCATGTGCCTGTCAGGGCACTCCCTTTCCAGAATCTCTGTCCTCAGACAAGTCTAGGATCAGAGATTCTGATTCCTTTTTACGGTGCTTTGTTATCTGTCAGGAGGCTCCATCCTTTCAGTAGATATATGTGTATCTACTGTAGGCAGTCAAGTCTTCAGTCTCAAACAGTGAGGGACTATTTATTTCCAGAATTCCAGAGTATCCCATATATATGGAGGTACTGGAAATTTCCTATGACCAGAATTCTGTTTAGGACAGACAGTCTGTGGAAAAACTCTGAAGACGAGTCCTTTGGAAACATCCATTTAATTTGAGGGGAATTTGTTCTGGTTTGTGAATCAATTTTGTAAGGAATTCTGTGTTTAAAGGCCCAATTTCGGTTTTCTAGTTCTCCCCACTCAATAGCTAATGTATATTTAAGAGCTGCCTGAAGGGTTAACTCACTTTTTTCTAGCGACTATAGATGCACACCTCAAGGAGCTGGCTTACTTGGGCAGTTAATTTCTCTCTGGAATTTCTCTTGCTTGAATGTCCATAATACATTGACTTCCGCAAAGAATTGATTTCCACACAAAATTCCCTGCTTGCCTTAAACCCTTCCCCACAAGCCGCCGGCTGCCTGCATAAATATGTGGTTTTTCCTCATGAATCATTTGTAGCATACCCAATTGGAATGGAGAGTATAAAGGGCTGGGAAATGATGTGACCAGACTGTTAAAGTGCTTCTTTCATAAGAAAAGCCGGACTTATCGGCTGAAAGAAGACCGAAGTTTCTATATACTGTCAAGTAAATGTACCTGGAAAGTGTTTGTATGTGATCTCCCAGATGCTCCATAAATACTAATGACACTAGGGCAGATAATTCAACAAATCTATTCATTCACTCAATATACATGCTCTCTGAGCGCCTGTCTGGCAAAGGGGATGAAGAAGGATGTAGTCTTTGCAATGTATTCTGGAGATGTTTGAATCCTTCTCCTCCTGGCACCGCATTTCGTTGGTAACAAAATAGAGGCGTATGACCAAGAGATCAATTTCAGCCTCCAGTTCACCTTTCTCATTGTTTGTATACTTGCAGAAAAGGTGGGTGTTTTAGAAGCCCTATATCCTCACTCTTGGTTCTTACAGATTCGTGGCTTTTCTCATGGCTCATAGGTGTGTTGGGGTCATAACCACTCAACACAGGGAAATGTTTCATTGTGTAATCCTAGCTGAGAATGAATACTTGTGTTACTTTGTATAATCATGAGGGCTGAGGAAATACAGTGGACTCTTGTACTTGACAGCTCAGGGACAGCGATTCTTCTTGAAGTTGAGAATCATGAGTGCATGCCCTGTTTTCTAGCAAGAGGGAAGAACTGAGCTAACTGACTCAATGCTAATAGTTGTTACTTCCAAGAATGCCAGATCTGGTTAAAAAGATAAAATGCCCTCCTGGTAAAGACATTCAAATTATTCTTACTGGAATTAACCATGTTTTTATGTTTAGGTTAGTTTCTCCATCAAAATTTAGAGACAGGATACTGGAAGATGGATATGGTTTATTTCAACAACATGTGGTCCTGTCTGGACTGTAGAGCACAGTTACATTACTGTAGTAGTATTAACATTTGGGGTCATATAACTCTTTGTTGTGAGAGGTTGTCCTTCTGTACTCTGTATAGCAGCACCTCAGCCTTACTCACTGGATGCCAGTAGTATCCCTACCCGTGAGCTGTAACAACCAAAAATGTCTCCAGATATTTCCGAATAATCCCTGGGGGACACTGTCATCCATGATTGACAATCACTGTCCCGGACTATGCCATTCTAAGATAATTGGGGTCTTAGAGATGGCCCTGGTTCCCTAAAGTCAGGTGAGCATTGTGAATAGTAATTCAACTTCATATTCAATGACATCCAAAAGTCACTTTTGCTGAGTACCATGTGGGTGAGACATGTGATTAGAATTTCAAATGGCTTCAGGAAATTGGAAATGCTCAGAATTCAAAATAACAAAGTCTGGAAGAGAATGGACCAGTAGTCCACACAGGAAGAAAATGGTTTGTAACTGAGTAAAAAGTGAGGAATGGTTAGCTAGTTATAACTATGCAGGGTGAGAGGGCCTCTGGGTCCACAGCAAATAACAAAAGTCAAAGAAATAGTGTTACAGGGCTCTCCTTCTGGTTCTCCATCCTGCTTCCTTCCTTCTCAGTCCCTTCTGCAGTTTCTTCTCCCTGCTCAGCTCCACCCTTTTTTGGGTGGGGCAGGAAACCTGGAACCTCCCCCTTTCCTGGGGATCACCCTGTTACAATAGCACCTAGGATTGTGCAGCAGGTGCTGCCTCTCTGGCAGGCTCCCAGTCTTAGTAAACTCTGGCCCTCTCTCACATTGGGGACAGAAGGCCTCTGGGATTTGGCACATTGCTCCTTCTTCTCACTTGAAGCAGGAGTATTACTGGTTTTAAAACAACCTATTTCAGTTTTCTCCCATATTGACTTTGCTTGGTTTTGTGTGTGTGTGCATGTGTGTGTGTATGTGCTTATATGTGTATGTGTGTGTGCGCATGTGCTTGTGTGTGTGTGTTCCTAGGGAAGCACGTGGGATACCCTGAGAGGGATAGACTTTTTTTTTAAAAAAGATTTATTTATTTATACAAGCATGGGGGTACAGGCCAGAGGTGTGGGAGGGTGAGAGTATTCACCAGAAATGCAGTGGAGAGCAGAATAGGCAGATCTACTGAAATACACTGCTGAGAGGAGCAGCAGGTGAGATAGGAGAGGTCTGCCATGCCATGTGGGGCTCCCTGGCCAGCCGGGAATAGAACCCATGCTGAAGAGGCTGCGGACAGCTTCACAGCGCTGTGCTCAACCTGCTGCACCACCGGGGAGGCCCGGGATAGACTCTTTAAAGTCCCCTTCTGTAGGGACTACAGCTAGATATGACTGTCAGTGGGTTGCCCAGGTTGACAAAGTTACCTTTAATAATACCTATTGTCCTTTATTTAGGAATTAAAGTCAGTAAAATACTAATTAGGAATGAATGAAATGGGATGAAATGAGCTTATTAAATGAAGGCTACAGAACAATGATAACTGAAAGGGTGTTAGCTGAATCTTCCCTCTCCGTCCTTTACCAGAATGTTGTAAATGTCCTGAGCTGTGTGAAAAGATTGTAAAAACTCTGTCCTTGAGCAGGTCAGAATGTCCTCTTGCAATTCTAACCCGTTCCTGTATCCCATTCCACCACATTCATACCCCTCATTGTCTGCTTTGTATTAGGTAATCGCAGTTAATCTCTTCTTTCTTCTGTCTTTGTTCACAATTCCTATGTCAGCAGCCAGTCCTCATTAACTTTATGTCTAAACCTTGATGATATCCCATTTATTTAATGACAGAATTTCAGAACTCTTAAGCCCCTTAAAAGTGTTCTTCAAAATGCCAAGTCTTTTCCTGCCTACTAGAAACCATTGGCCCCACATCCTTAGCCATGTGTCTCTGTGCTTGCAAATTGAGCAAGCTGTCTGGATTTTTTCATGTGAGGAGAGCAACTCCTTAGTTAGATCTGACCTGAAAATGTTCTCACATTTAGGAGAAAGCTGTATTTATGTAGCAATAGCAGACACTACCCCAGTCTCGTCTACCAGGTTACCTGGTGCCTGAGGGTTTATTCACTTTTTTTCCAGTAACAATAAATGAACACCACAAGGAGTTGGTTTGCTCAGACAGTTAATTTCTCTCTGAAATTTCTCTTGATTGAATGTCCATGATGCAATTGCTTTCTTATTTTATTATTACTTTTTATATTCATTTTCTTACATCACTGTCAATTTTTGGTCAATATTTGATTTCTCCCCTTAGGTGTAGTCCCCATAGTTTTGCCACCCCCATAGCACCCGTGATCCATCATCAAAGTCCCTTGTGCTCTTCTTTCCCCTGTTTAGGCCTCTCTCTCTCCCCCTCCACTGCTGTATATCTCAGATATACAAAGACTATATATTTTGTATATCAAAATATATTGCTCAATATATTTTGTCTACTCTTTGGGGAGCTATAAAAAACTTTCCTGATCTGTCCTTTAAAGGGTGAACACCTTTGCATTGCACCCCACATTTTCCCACTTGCATCCTATTGTTTGGCATCTTGGTTCTGGGTCTTGCCTTCATTTCTCAGTCCTGGACTGCAGCTGTCTCTAATACTTCCAGGCCTGGACAGGAACAGAGCTGGCTGTGACATTTATCAGCTCTGTGACTGGGAAAGTCATTCAGTTATTCAGTACCTTTAAGTTTCATTTATTTCTTTATCTGTGAAATTGTAAAAATAATAATACATAATTTAGAATTGTGGCAAAAATAAATGAGGCTCTAAAATCTGTTACTGAATTACAGCATTTTCTCTAAAAATCCTTACTGTAAGTATTATTGTATACTTGCTTATAAAAAATGAAAACTTCAAATGAAAAGACAAATGCAACATTAATATGGCTTGCACTGTGTTGGGCAGTCATTTTGCTGGTGACCCGGTAACAGATCCTCACCTTGATTTTTCTAGATTTTTTTCCCTTATATCTTGTAGTTGGCCCTTCATGTATGTTAGCTCTTCATCTGAGGATTCAACCAACTGACATTCACAGTTGGTTGTATACCTGAATACGCAAGCCTCAGAAAAAGATTCTGTAAGTGGACCTGCACAGTTCAAACCCATGTTATTCAAGGGTAAACTGTATTTTGGATCCCCAGGGGAAAAACAGAGTTAAATGAATCCATATCAATATACCTTGGTAGAAATTGAATGAAAAATCAAAATACATGCAAAGAAGACCTCCATCACCTCTGTGGTATATGGAGTAGCTATTCTTTAACTGTCTTTAATTTCTTTAGGGGAACAAGGTGTGCGCTGCTGGTTATGGCTACTTTTTTCATCTTGTGACAAGCCGATCATCACATGCTCCTCTTGTCTCCTTCACTCAGAATGCTGCACATTCTTGTACAAGGTAACTTTGGTGAGGAAATCATCTACATGTTAGGTGTATAAGGCTTATGATTTAGCATCTTTGTGTTATAACACTCAGAGGGAGCATATAAGTTTTGACTTCTGTGTGAGCTGTGCAAGTGTTTTGGATCATAAAAGTTTGGGTGTGAAGGGAAGGGAATGGAAGAATCAAGTCAGGCAGCAGGAAGAGTAGCAGGGATGAGTGTGCCTTTTGTGGCCAGAGAAAAATTCGGTAGAGAGAGCAACTGAACTTCCAAGAGATTGGAAGCAGCTGGTAATGCAGAGCCCCTGAGTGACAGGTGGGCCTGGGCTCAGGACCTGAGTGGGGAATTGAGCCTTAGAGAAGAAGCTCTTTGCCTGTGACTTGAACACTATAAAGTGGGCAGAGGCTAGGGGAACCAGGTGGCGCAGGGGAAAAACATGGACGTCAATCAGTCAGTTCATTCAAATCCTGACGGTACTCTTAGTAAATTTTTTTTTGGGGGGGGAGGGTTGTTATCCTTATTTGTAAATTGAGGGCAGATCTACTTGGAATTTAATGTGAAAATTTGGGCTGACTAATGTAACACACCTAAGAAAACCTTTGGAATATAGTAGAACTTATGAATTGATATTTTCAATAATAATTATAGAGTATGGCTAGGATAGAAATTGATAAGGAGTGGCATGAGGATTAGGAATGATTGCTATGTAATGTTAAAGTGCCAGCTGAGGCTGGGATTAACACACGTATTGTGAAATTCTCATTGTGATTACGAAGATTCTGTGTAGCAGCATTTCATAGCCCTGCAACGGGAGAAAGGGTGGAAGCAGCCAGAGTACAGCAGTGACAGGGTGTTTCTGGGAGGAGAAAAAAGGATGGAAGGATGATGGATGCTGGATGCCAAGGGGGTAAGTTTAGAAGGGAGCTGACAAGATAGGGGGATCATGTTCTCAAGGGCTGGATGAAGGGGTCCAGACTCCTGGGGAGTGAGTCTAGAAGGAGCTGAAAGAATAGGCTTGGATCATGGCAATCTGCATCTTGCTGGGATCTGGCAGCAGGTCACAGAGGGTGACAGAGTGGAAATGTTGAAGGATGAACAATGATAGTCAGAGAGAAGGGTCACAGGTCTTACCTCCACTCTCCCTCATTCATTACCATTACTTTTATAGTTTTCAGTGAGAAAAAGTAGAAGCTTGAAACGGAAATTGGCTAAATTTCACTCGTTTTGTTTCCTAGGAGTGGTCTCTTTGTATACCCCAAGTTTCAGCCGCCTTGGGATAATAGCACTGGCCCCACCCTATTCCAACATTTTGTAGTTTGGGGAAGTGCAGGTGGTGCTCAGGTACGTTTCTTTTATTTATTTATTTTTTTAAATTGAAAACATCATTTGTTTTCTCTGAGAGGAGCATAACAATGTTATCACAGTTTTAGAGTGTCAAGAGCACATCATAGGTATATGTGGGATAGTTCTTCAATGGGCAAATTCCTAGTCAGTAAGCCAGAGTTTCTTCATTTACTTTGTGGTGACTTTTCAACAGCTCTCATGGAGAACACCCAAATCATGGAGATTTTTAGCCAGGAGGACTCATAAAGATTGTCCCTTCCTCCCCTCCCATGCCTATTTAGATGTAAAATAATAAGGCTTAGAAAGTAAAGGGGCTTGCCAAAGGTCACACAGTTAATTACTAGCACAACCAAGTACAGAATCCAGACCCCAAATGTTGTGCATTTGAGACCCTAACATCCTAACTAACATATGCCTCAGTCATTAAATGTGCCGTCCATCATTTTGTGGAACACAAAAGTTTCAGCTCAAACTGCCATTCTTACCTTGATCACAAGCTAGATTTTCTTCTATTTTCCCTTAAGAGTAAAAAGCCCACATTCCATTTTCTTATAAGGAAGTCTTGCATGCTCATTGTTAATAGCAACAGGTAAATATTATCCACGGTCACTATTTGGTGCAACACAGAGAAAATTTCATATACTTGGTCTTTGCCACTTAGAAATTTGGAGTCTAAGGTACACAGTTGAAGAAAAATGTTTGTGTTGCACTTAGGAAAAAGACTAAAAACATTTAACTAAGTCATAGTGAGAAAGTAAGACATTTATTTCATATATCCTGCAGCAAAAAGATTATTGTGGATGGAGAAAGCCCCAAAATATATAATGAGGGTACTTAGCAGGTAAAATCTCAATTGTATTTAGTATTTTGTCCTCATTTAATTTTAAAAAGTACTTTGTTTCCCATAAGAACTTAGAATATAGGTGTGACAAATCCAGCAGAAAAATTTTTTGAGTCCCTCTTATACAGAGAAACAATTAATGCCTTGCAGAGGATTAAACCTTGCCTCCCTGCTCTTTAATAACCTTGTTCTAGAGGAAATAATCTAATAAAGCAAATACATTGAAACATGATCATTGGAGCCAATTTTCTCAAGTTCTGCAATCAAAAACACTAAACCCATCAAGGAAAAATAGATCCTTAAAGATCAACCCTTGTGCTCTAAAATTTAATCAACCAAAAGTTGAAATGATGTGAATGCTTTTTGAACTTTCATTTTATGAGGAGAGTGAAGAAATCAAATAATGCAATAACAAAGTATTATATTTAAAAAGTAACCACCGAAAACAATCCTGAAAAAGAAGAATAAAGAAGATATATATTGCCTTATTTTAAAACTTACTACAACACAATGTGGATTGGAACAGCATGGTTTGGGCACAGGGGTATCCATATAGGGCAATGGAATAGAACTCAGGGTCTAGAAATGAACCCATACATGGATGGGCAACTGGCTTTTCATGAGAATGCCAACACCTTTAAATAGTTTCAACAAATGGTGCGAGAGCAACTGGATAGTCACATGCAAAAGAATGAGTTGGAGTCTTATACTACTTAGAAAAATTAACTCAAAAAATATAAAAAATCTGAATGTTAGAACAAAAACATTAAAACACACAGAAGACAAGATAAAGGTAAATCTTCATGACCTTGGATTTAGCAACACATCCTTGGATATAACACCAAAAGATGAACAAACAAAAGAAAAATGGGATAAATTGAACTTTATCAAAATTAAATCTTTCAGTGTTTCAAAAGATCTCTTCAAGAAAATGAAAACACAACCTACAAACAGGGACAGAGTATTTACAAATCACGTATTTGATAGACGATGTATCTAGAATATATAAAAAACTCTTGCAACTCAAAAATAAAAAACAATAAAAACTCAACAATAAAAAAGGAGACCAAATTAAATATGAGCAAAAGACATTTCTTCAAAGAAGATAGCCAAAGTTTCATATGGCCAGTAAATATTTGAAAATATGTTCAGTGTACTTTTATAGAAATGTAAGTCAAATCCACAGTGAAATGCTATTTTGTACCCACTAGAATAACTAGAGTAAAAATGATAACAAATGTTGTTGATGTAGATAAATTAAAACTATCATACAACACTGGTGGGAATTTAAAATAGTCTAGATGCTTCAGAAAACAGTGTGGTAGTCCCCTCAATTGATTAAACATAAAGATACCTGTGATCCATCAACTCTATTCTTGGGTATATATCCAAAAGAAATAAAAACATATCTCCACACAGAAACATATGAAATATTTATAGAAACATTATTAGTAATGTTGCCAAAAGGTAGAAACCACCCAAATATTCCCCAAATGTACAGATAAATTTAGTATATTAAAATAATGGAATATTATTTGGTCATAAAAAGTAACAAAATTTTGATATAATACTACAATGTGGATCAACCTTAAAAATACTATCTTAAGTGAAAGAAGCTAATAATGCACACACACACACGCACAGACACAGACACACACACAAATGTGTACAGTATGATTACACACATATGAAATTCCAGAATAGGGAAATCTGTAGAGAGAAGATTAATGGTTACTTAGGGTTATAGAATATGTTGTTTCTTCTTAAAGTGAAAATGCTCTACAATTGTCTGTGGTAATGGTTGCACATATCTGTAACTATATTCAAATATTTCAGTTGCAAACCTTAAGCAGCTGAATTTTATGGCATGTGAACTATAGCTTAACAAACCTGTTTGAAAAAAGTAACCTCTGATACATACAGCCACATAAACTCTCAAATATTCCCAATTCTGTGTGACCTAAGGCAAATTCCCTAAATTATCCTACTTCACTGGTAAAATGGAAATAGTAATAGTACCTAAAAGAAAGTCTGTTTAGAGATTTAGATAAATACCTGTCTGTTAAGTGCCCTGATCTTCATATTGTAGATTATTGTAGATGCACAAAAACAATTGTTACAGTTATTGTTAGGAAACAGAATTGGGTAGGGATAGATAGATGATGTCTCTGGAAATGGTAACAGCAAGAAGTGCCTTCTGCATCAAGAAAACATACATTGTGTTTAAATTACATAAACTCATTATGAGAGATATCTGACTCTCATAAGTCACTTAGACATAAATGTCATGTATACAGATATTTAAATAAAATATTCCACTAGGTACAATTCCTACTATACCTAGTGTACTTACAAACTGTACTATACCTATAAATATAAATATATATCTATTGGATGATATTGATAATTCATTTTTAAAAATATTTTCTCAGTCATCTTAATTTGGAAAAGGAAGTAGTTCTATTGTTATGATTCTTTTGTAGATAAGAAAACTCTCTGGGGTGGTGGCGGTAAAATACTGGCTAAAATCATACAGCTGAGAATGGATGGATTCCAGCTCAGGCGATTTGACCCTTCTATATGTATGTTAATGAGATTTGAGAAAAGTACCATGTCCACACCGTGTCTCATAAACAGACTGATTCTTTTTGAGAAGAGAAATATTAGAGCACTTTATAAAAACTGTATTCACACCGCAAATGGTGCAGTTTGCTACCGTGTGTTGGTTTTTTAAATATATTTGCCAGAACTTGGATTGATGCGAGTAATTAGATAATAACTGTTGTCAAGTTATCAGTTCAGGCCATACCTGCTTTGTTTTTTAAAAAATCTTTTTGTCTCCAAAGAACTACTATTTTATAAAAGCAGTTTGTGCATATACAATGGGGATTGCAAATTAAATTTGAATATTTTTTGGCCTTTTATGTAATTTTTATTGCTGATATAATCTATGATTTTTACATTTTTACATATTTGATGGGTTTTGAGCAGTCTCTTTTTTTCTTAATTGTAATCAGCCTCAGAAATGGATTCAGTAGTATCTTAATAAATCTCTAACACACAGAACCAGCATGTGAGTTCCTTCTATTAGTAAACTTTATCTTGACTTTCCCAAAACATTGATGTAATATTAAGTATACATTTTGACCATTTGCAGTCACAAATCATTTTTTTTAAAGAGTAATTTATTTTTTTATTTATACAAGCATTGGGTACAGTCAGAACAGCACTGGGTACAGGAGGGTGAGAGAATTCACCAGAGCCAGAGCAGGGAACAGAACAGGCAGACCAACGAAATACACTGCTGAGGGGAGCAGTGGGCGAGGCAGAAGAGGTCTGCGTGCCATGTGGGACCCTCGCCGGCTGCTGGGAATTGAACCGGCGCTGCAGAGACTGCGGGCAGCCTCACAGCCCAGCGCTCAACCACTGTGCCACTGGGGAGGCCCCACAAATCATTTTAATTTTTTCCTTTTTTTTTAAAGTAACATTGGTTTACAACACTGTATGATTTAGAGATATAGGGAGATACCTCTTCAGATGAAGGACAAAACACCACACCCACCACCAAGGAACCCATCTTCCTCCACCATAGTCCACTGGGCCCCCTCCCTACTTTGCTCCCCACCCTCCACTTCTTTCTCTGGTAGCCTCAGATCTACAGTCAGAATTCTAAGGTTTGTTACTGGTTTGGTTTTATCTGACCCTTTGTTTTGTGTCTCTATATTCCACATATAAGTGAGATCATCAATATTGTCTTTCTTCTGACTTATTTTGCTTAGCAATATCCATTCCAGTTAAATCCCAGCACAAAGACTAACAGTTGAAAACATGAAGCTGAAAAGGAAACTCCTGCTTTAAAATATGAAAGTAAAATTAACCCTATTGAAAGAATAAAGAAATACCTTTATTAGGCTAATTGCTAGTCCTAACCTCCACCCTGATTTTAAAAATGGCTGAACTGAGGCCTAAGAGAAGTTAAAGACCTTGCCTAAGATCACATGTGAAAAACAAATGCTCTGTCTCCTAGACTAATGGGATTATTAACTCTTATAAGGTAATTTCATTAATAACTTGATCCCTGTTTGGGGCCAGTAACCCAAGTTGTAGTAAATGTATGTGCATGTATTTTGAGTCCATATACACTAAATGTCATGCTGAATTCCATCTTTCATAATGGCAATTTCCTGGCATTACTAATGAGCTATACTACCATGAGTAAAATGTTAAGCCCCTTCAATGCTCACTTTTTTCTGTATTAATTTTGTATGATGTGGCAAAACTAGTTTACACATGTGAAGAATTCACATTGACTTTTTTAACATATCAGTTATTATAAGGAGAATGAGTGCACAGTGAATGTTCTCAAACAAGATTAACTAGTGCTGACTTCACATCAACTTTGCAATGCCTGTGCAGATATTGATGGACAAATAAGCTGCTTAAAGATAGTATAGCATGTTTATTTGTACTTAATCAATAAGTAAAGAAGCTACCGAAAGTCTGCAAGAAAAATCAAGCTTCCAATCTTTGCTATAACATACACTGCTTTTTTATAGATTTTTAGAAGTAGTAATCTTCACTTGAAAAACTTCCAAGTTTATTCATGCAGAGATTTTGGAATTGACATCTTGGAAAGTGATGCAAATACGTCAGTCACTGACAGCTTGATACTTGGTCACTTTGCCCACAAGGTAAGTACATCAGCGTCGTTGTTTTAGGCTGCTCATCAAAACAATCTTATGTACTGGGCTCCCTGTTGATCCAGTCTATGTAATTTTAACAATAATCTTTACTGAAGTTTGTATTTAATTGGTATAAGTTGAGGAGCTTTTTATTTTAGCAGTGATGATATTTATAATAAGCTTCAAATATATATACGCTCTCAATGTTATGAGTCCGTATAAATCATAAAAGTCATGAGTAGCTTGCAGAATTTATATTTGATTACAATTTGGCTTTATTAAGCACATCAATTTAATAATAAAAGTAATAATTTAATTTTCTCTAACTTTGCAAGGATTGTGGAATTTAGCATTATTCCATATTGTCTCTCTACTCATGGGTTACTAAGTTTCTACATTAACATTTTGCTCAGAGGCCTTTTTTTCATTTAGGGTGCCCCCTGAAAAAGAGGTAGAATCAGCTAATATAAACTTGCATTGTTGCTGTGGTACGTACAAGGAATCTCATGTGATTCCTAATAATTGCCTAGGTAGGGGTTTCTACATAATAAATATCAAACTGTATCAAATGTCAAATGACTTCTCTGCCATTGTGTGGCCAGGGTGCCAGAACATAGACCAGGCAAAGGGGCTACCCAGATGAAAAGTACTAGGTTTCCCAAAGGGAACTTATGGCTGCCATTGGTTTCTGTAGGCTTCAGACCTACAAGAGTAGACTTTTTTTTTAAAAAAAGAGAGGTATGCACATTATCATATTGTCATAATAATCAGTTGGGAGAGAACTGCAGTGTCCTGGAATCCAAGAAAGGAGCATTCTCTGCAATTTGTTCCTAAAGGTCTTGACCAGTTGAAATGTAAATGATAATGATTGGCTTTTAAATTTCCCTTGGAGATTATTTCATAGCTAGAGAATAGAAATATTATGCTTAAAAATACCATGCTCTTCTTAAACTACATTTTCCTGCTTAATTCTCAAACTTCCTTAGGTAAAACTTATTGATCCAGTTTACTCAAGAGGGAGATACCTGCCAGCTTTTCCTTTCCTCTGAAAGGATTAGCACCTTGAGAGATGATTCTTCTTTTCAGCCTGCATAGTTTTCAAGGGAAGAGGGATCCAGGTTTAGATTTTGTAATACTGGTAGATCCAAGGTCCTGATAAATATAATCAGAAATAACCTTAGAGAAGATGCTAAAAAAAGAAAATACCCATCAAAATGAATAACTGACTGTCTTGGAAAATTAATGTCAAAACAATTTAATTGAAACTAAATAGATGACATAATTAATGGGAGAGTGACATAAATTAAGATATAAATAATGACAAGGGGTGCTTATCATGAGATAATGAAATATAATCACACCCCTGGGGAATGATTCAGTAGGAATGCAATGTAGCTGTGGGCCCCTCAGTCTTCAGTAAGTGCTGGACAAGAGTCCCCAGATGGAATTAGTTTATTCTAGGATCTAGAATCTAGGATCTAGGAATCCAGATCCTGGTTACACTTAGATACAAATCACAACACCATACATTTTAGGAGCTAAATAATACCTTAGAGTTGATCAAGTTAGAACTCCTGAATTTATAGAGGTAAAGAAAAGGAGGTTCCAGGAAGTGAAGTGATGACCCATGATTCATGCCCAGCATTGTGGGGCTCCATCCACATTGATACTTTCCTATTCCTGGTCAAATACTCAGTTACACATGGAAAATGACTTTGGCAAGGAGCATTTTATTAGTGCCTACTCCAATATTCCCTGAAGTGTTTTCCACGGAAGGCTACTCCCAAGAGAGTATCTGGTAAAAGGAAGATATTTTGGATAATTCAATTTAGAATATGCTATTTTTTATACTTCCCCCCAATCCACTGAAATTCACTTTGCCTGTTAACACATTAAAAACTTTGCAAAATCCTTTAGGTAAAACAAACAAAAAAAAATTTATCAGTCTTTATTTCTCAGATTTATTTGGAGATTACTTTATTGCCATACACAACTGTTCTCAGTTTTTTTTTTTTTTAAAGAGGATGCCCACCCTGATTTCAGTTTCTACCTTTCATGCCCCTAACTCTTTTAGGATTGAAAATTTTCAGAATATTTGGCCTATCCATTCTTAGACCTTCCACCCACATGTGGCCCACAATTATCAGTGAGTCATCTTCTAAAACAAACATTAGTTTCTGGAAGAACTTTTTATTAGAAGGAATTTTTTTTTCCTTTAAGCATACTTGTGTAAATGTTAGTACTGGCATACCAAGTCTTACTTTTATGTTGAGACGGGAAGCATAATTTTTAGTGTGGATGGCTTTAATATACACAGAAAGAGATGTGCTATTCCACTCCTGTACATTCCAATTTGGCTTGTACATTCTTATGCCTGTTGACCCATCTAATTGGGATCCCCTTTCACAATCCCAAAGATATCCTGTCTTGGATATAAATTGTCACCATGCTACTTTTGGAAGAATCTGTAGGATGCAACCCCATTAGACACATGCTGATGGGGTTGCTACATTCTTCCTCGAATTTCTCTAGGAGTTACTCTCTGTTTTCACTTGTGGATTTGTCTTCCTCAATTTAGACCTTTCATCTTTTTGCTTCCCTAAATTCTACTGTCAGGCCCCTCTCTTCTCAATATACTTGCTCTCCCTGGGAGAATTCTCATTTTCTCTGGTGGTTTCAATTACCATTCAGACGCTGATGTCTCCCATATATTTGCATTTATTTCTACTGTCTTATTTTGTGCTTGCCATTTGCAATCAGGTTTATTTTTTTTCTATTTCCAAACTTGATTTGTCTTGCATTGAATAGTATCTTTTTTTTGTATTTGCTCACTTGAAAGTTATTCATTCTGTTATTACTATTTTCATATTGGACTTAATTTTTTAGCATCCCTTCTTGTCTGAAGGAACTCTAAATTACATCAGCACTGTTAAGTTTTACCTGAGCAATGCAAGAACCTTAACCTTTTTTTCACTCTTCCATATTGTATTTTACTTTTCTGTAGAATTTGCCCTAATTTTAAAAAATAAATGTTCCATGAAAATATAACATTTTTTGAGAGAAGCACACATATCACAAAAGAAAAGATCAGTAATTTTTATAAAGAGAACAAACTGTGTATAAACCACCTAGATCCACAAATGGAACATTATCATTTCCTGTGAGGCTCCTTCATGCCCGTCCCATTCACTCCTGACCTCTACCCCCCTGCCAAGGGGAATTCATTATTCAGACTTCTGTCAACACAAATTAATTTCAGATCTTTTTTTGAGCTTCATATAAATGGAACCCTAGAACACATGAGTTGTCTGTGCCTGGCCTCTTTGGCACAGCACTGTCTATGAGATTCATCCGTGTTGCTATATGTTACAGTGATTTAGTGTCCTCATTGTTATGTGGTGTTCCATTTCATGACTATGTCACAATTTTGTTAAATTGTGTTGGTATTGATGAGCACTTGCTTATTTCCAATTTCAGGTCATTATAAATCATAATGTTAAGAACATTATTCTATATGTCTTGCTATTCATGGGCTTGCATTTCTCTTGAACATGGGCCAAGGATAAAACTGCCAGGCTAGGTCATACCTTTCAGCTTTAATGGATAATGCCAAACAATAACCTAAAGTGTTCACATTTGCACCAGCAGTATGGGGAATGGATTTACAGCTAGGTCCTAGAGTTTATCTTGTTCATTCTGGAGATTTCCTTTGTCTCCCTAGAATTGACCTTTGTTTTTTTTTTTTTTTTTAAGAATTAACTTTTTTAAAAAGATTATTTATTTTGGGCCTCCCTGGTGGCATGGTTGTTAAAGTCTCAGCACTATCAAGCTATCACCAGCCACTGTGGCATGAGTTCGATCCCCAGCCAGGGAGCTAACCCACACAGCACAGCAGACCTCTCCTATCTCACCTGCTGCTCCCTCAGCAGTGTATTTCAGTGGGTCTGCCTGTTCTGCTCCCCACTCTGTCTCCTGTGAATCCTCTAAACCCGCCCCCCCCACAACTCTGGCCTATATCCCAATTCTATGCATAAATGAATAAATAATTCTTTAAAAAATTTTAAATTTATTTTTTACGTAGAAGAGCTGAAGGTAGGCAAGAGGTATAGGGGCTGAGAGGATTCACCAGAGATAGATTTGGGGAGCAGAACAGGTGGATTTACTGAAATACACTGCTATGGGGAGCCGTGGGCAAGTCGGGAAAGGTCTGCTTCCCCATATCTGGGTTAGTTCTCTGATGGGGATTGAATCAGGCAATAGTGGTGATAGAGCTGAGACTTAACACTTAGGTTACCAGGGAAGACCTAGCATTGAGCTCTTATTCTCAATTCCAACATCTTCCTTCTTTTGGATTTAATTTTTCATTTTATTACTTTGTAGTCCATAATATCTTCTCTTAAAAGTGAGGGTCTCAAGGAAGGTAACAATCTTGAGTTACAATTAGTTTATAGTAAAATTGGCTTCCTTACATGTCATTTATGCTTGGTCACCATTTCTTAGAATTTATTGAGAATTTGTTGCATGATATAGTATTTTATCCCTTATGATTGCAGCGTAGTATTCCACTATATGAATCTACCATAGTTTATTTATCCATCCATTTGTTGAAGGATATTTGATTTGTTTCCAGATTTGGTGATTATGAATGGAACTGTTATAACCATTCATGTAAGGCTTTTGTGTCAACATAAATTTTCATTTCTCTAAGGTAAATATGTGAGAGTTGAATTACTAGATTAGATAAGTACATGTTTAACTTAATAAGAAACTGCCAAACCATTTTCCGCAGTTATTATGTCATTTTGCATGCCCACCAGCAAAGTATGAGGGTTTCAGTTATTTATTTTTTTAAGATTTATTTATTTATGCATACAAGAACTGGGGTACAGGCCAGAGGTGTGGGGGGTGAGAGGATTCACTGGAGACAGAGTGGGGAGCAGAACAGGCGGATTGACTGAAATACACTGCTGAAGGGAGCAGCAGGCAGGCCAGGCAGGGTCTGCTGCGCCATGTGGTAGCTCCCTAGCTAGCTGGGTATCAAACTTGTGCTGCAGAGGCCATAGATAGCTTCACAGTGCTGTGCTTAACCCCTTGTGCCACCAGGGAGGCCAGGGTTTCAGTTGTTTCTTATCCTCACTAGCACTTGGGCACTTGGTATTGCCACTGTGTTTTTATTTTACCATTATAACATGCTTATATTGTTTCTTCGTGATTCTTAGTATATGTGTGATTGACAAATACTATCTCTCAATCTATAACCTGTCTTTTTAATTTATGAATTATTTTATTACTATCTATAAATTGTATTTTATATTACTGTTGTCTTACTTTTCTTTATTTTTTTTTTCTTCTAAATCACAGGGAAGCCTATGCATGTCAGCTGGGATCAGAACTCCCAAAAGATGGGAACTGATAATATCTAACACAACCTTTGTTAATTTTGATCTCACTGACTGTGTGGCCATCAGGACCTGTTCAGGCTGTTCCCCAGGGCAGGGTAAGTTGTTTGAATAGATAAGATACACAGTAAGGCTAATACTTAAGCAAGTTAGATCAATGCAACTGATCCCTGAACAGCATAAACTTGATTTTTCAAAAAATTTTATGAATGCACAAGTTGTTATACCTATAAATAAAAATGACACTGTTTTACATTATCTTTTCATTTTTAACATCTTAACATTTTCTTTTCTCTAACTTAATTTGTTGTAAGAATAATACATGTAATATACAAGATGTCTGTTAATCTTTGATTAATCTACTGTTCTTAATAAGGCTTCTGGTTAACAACAGTTTATTAGTTAAGTTTTGAGGGAGTCAAAGTTATCCATAAATTTTTGACTGTGCAGGAGTCTCGAAACCTAATACCTGAGTTATTCAGGGGTCACATAAAATGGCAAAGTCTTGGTGATTCTTTCTTTCTTCAGTTATAAGATTGCATTAGCAGAGACTACTTCTCAAGTTCCCTACCTGAGGTCCTGGAGGAGCCTGGGTACTCTCACTGTGGCTGCTGTGATAGTGCCTGTCTTTTCCCTTTCTTTTCCTGTGATGGTGCCTGTCTCTGCTGCACTCTGAGCTGCAAAAAGGTGCACTCTGAGCTGCAAAAAGGTGGGAATCATGTCTCTCTTGCTCAGTTTCATCACTAGTACCTGGTGCCTCATTGGTTCATTGTTCATCGATTAAATAAATGTGTAGAGTTGGATGGATATAAATGAACATACATGCAATTTTTCCTGAATTAACTAGGATTCAGGTGCTTCATGTTTACAACAGCCCAAGGCTTGTTGTATGCACAAAATGAATCATAGGAATTCTTGTTCACTTGTTAACCACATCTCAGAGGTGGTGAGAAATACCTAGGAGGACTCATGGGCCAAGGTGAAGAGAAGTAGAGAGCAATCTCGTTGATTTGATCATTGTAAACAGCCAAACCCAGTAATTCAAGTAAATATGCTCTTGTGGTTTGAATCGCTAATTTAGATAATTGTTTGTTTTTTTTTAATTAAATGAATAATCAGTGAGTCCCCACTTCCTTTTTTTTTTTTTTTTTTTGTTGTTGTTGTTCTGTATAGGCAAAACCAAAAATTGTTTTTATTTGGGTAGCATCTGAGTTTCAGACTGTAGAAATAATTGCAGGAATAAAAAATGCCTTAATGGCAATCATTTAAAATCACAATTCCTCTGTTCTTTAATAGCTTCACTCTTTCATATCATCCATAGGACACTGAGAAAAGAAACACTCTTACTTATGAGCTGGAGTTCCCGCTGCCTGAATGATCTTGGATCATTTGTTTAAAAATTGTTGATAACCAGTTCCTTTTAAGAAACTGTGGGGGTGGGGGGAGAGGGGTGGGGTACAAAGATGGAAGATGCATCATTCTTGTCCTCTAGGAGCTCTTGATCTAAATACAAGGATAAATGTCTAGGTCAGTCACAGAGTATGCTGAATGCAATATTGGAGGACTAATGAAGGTCAGTGAAGTGACCAAGGCAGTAGCTCAGGTAAGATTTCATAGAGGTCATTATGAAAAGAGGTCACATCTTGAAGGGTGAATAGAAGTTTGCAAGGGGAATGAGCAGGGAAAAATTTCTAGGTATTAGAAACAGCATATGCAAAAAATTGAAACACAGAAGAGCCAGTTATACTGGGAGAATTGCGAAGAATTCCAATATGACTGAATTGTAGAGCTTCAAGTAGTTTTAGTACCAGGTGAACCACAGAAATTGCAAGTGATGAGATTTCTGGACCTACTAAACATAGAGCTTCCATATGATCCAGCAATTCCACTCCTAGGTATTTACCCAAAGGACACAGAAACATCAATTCCAAAGAACACCTGCACCCCTATGTTTATAGCAGCACTGTTTACAATAGCTAAGCTTTGGAAACAGCCCAAATACCCAAAAATAGATGACTGGATCAAGAAGATGTGGTACATATACACCATGGAATATTACTCAGCATTCAGAAAAGATAAACACATGCAATTTGCAGCAACATGGATGGCGCTGGAAGGGATCGTGCTCAGTGAAATAAGCCAGAAAGAAAAAGAAAAATACTGGATGGTCTCACTCATAGCAGGAATCTAGAAAACTTAAATAAGGGACCAGGAAAATGAATAACTATAAGAAAGTGAAAATCAAAATCAACAAAAATCTATGAAACAGAGACACTTTTTGGGGGGTGGGTGGAGGGAGGGGAGGGATTGTGGTCAAAATGGGGGGGTTGAAATTGTATGGGGAATATAAAAATAAAATTTATTATAAAAAAATAAAATAAAAAAAAATTGCAAGTGATGGCATCAAGATCTTTAACACGTGACAATTCCCTACAGGTCCTCGACTGGGATGCAGAATGAAAACATTTTATTTGTATCTTATTATTTTTTCTTTTTTGGGAGGTATATTTTATATTGTATGTGGTACACTGGTATATGTGCAAAGAGATGGCTGCTCAATTTTTAAATTTTAATGCCAGGGGTGTGGGAATTGGTAAACTTCCATTGCAGTTTCTTCCTGGGCAACAAGACTAGCTGTAGTTCTGATGAAGCGCACAGAGGTGGTATGAGGGAAGACTGCTAAAAGGGTGAGCCTAGAGTAGACACATAAAAAATATGTTACTACTGCTTTATGTCCACATGATTGTATTAATGTGGCTTTTGTGGGATCACATTTAAAGTACAAACCTCAGAAAAGGTGGAGTACAAAGAAAGAAAAACTACACCATAACCCTTGCTGTTGTGCTTTCCTGTTTTCCACTAGACCACAGTTTTGCTCACCCTTGGCACTGTTGGTGCTTTGGACTGGATAAATTTTTTGTTTTGGGGACTGTGCATTGAGGATATCCAGGAGGTTCTCTACCTCTAGTTACCACATGTTATAGTACTGCCGTACTCCTGTCTGTAAAAGCCAAGCTGACTCCAGTTAGTGCCAAATGTCCTCCAGAGGGCAAATCCATCCCTGGTTGAGAATCACTGCCCTAGAGTACAGGTGCGTGAAGGCAGCGCCAGTGTGCTCTGGCTTCCCCGAATCTCCAGCACACACCACAGAGCCAGGCATTGAGTCAGCAAAGCGATATTGTTCTTGAACAGATAAGCAAATTTAAACCTGGATAATTTTATAATTTAAAGTACTGAAAACTCCCTGGTGAATCTAGCTGCTATCTGTGAAAACCATCTTTTTTGCAATTGTATAACCATCTGTCTTCCAATTTATAGGCGGATTTACGGTGACGACCAGCAAGTTGAAGTTTACAAACTCTTCAAATTTAGTAGCATTTCCATTTCCTCATGCAGCAATTTTGGAGGACTTGGATGGTTCTCTGTCTGGGAAAAATAGAAGTCATATTGTTGCTTCTATGGAAACACTTCCAGCTTCTTGTTCAGTCAATGCAAGCTTCAGCCAGATTGTCCAGGGCAGTGTCTGCAGGGAAGATGTTCTCTTCCATCGTCTGTCTATTGGTTTGTAAGTTGTATGGACAATACTTTTTAGCTTGCCAATGGCTATGCATATATTATTTGGGCTATTGATGTTTCTAAGAAAGGAAATTATGGCAAGATGGAGTATTTAGTTCTACAAAAGTGATGTGGGACTACTTTATACAGCTTCAAATCATAGTTGAAGGTAGTTTTTGTAGGTTCAAACAGCAGTTAACTTTCATTATCACTTAACCAGATCTGGTAGTCTATGACCTCTTATTGACATTTGAGCTAATAGCTTCCTCTTGAAAAGACTTGCAACCAATAGAGAATTTGAAATGTATTTAAATTTAAAGTATTATTAAAAAATTCCAATAATGTCCATTTTCATTTATATACATGTACTCTCCCCAAGCTCTTTTTAAGTGTTCAATATGCTCCAGGGAAGCAATTGCTGATGTCTTCCTATTACTTGCAAAGTTGCTTCACTCCAGTTCATTTTCCTTGTTAATTTCATGAACTATTGGATTCGTACAATACATTTCGTATTAATATTGGAGCAAGGACTCCTTGGTTATGCTACTCAGACTACCATTAAGTCAGCAGCTGGGCTGTTTATAATGCATAATAGGATTGCTTCTACTCTCTTTAATTTCCAGGTAATGATTGCTGAGTGTCTAGGGTTCTGTCTTTTACCTATTTCAAATGCATTGTATATATTTAGCCACACTTCTTTCCTCCCTTTGTTTTAAGTGTCCTCACTGCATGAATATTAAGTCAAGTGATTCAGCCACACCATGTTGGCATTTTATTTAAATAGGCAAACTCTAGCGAATGAGTCAGTGTGGTCAGGACTGTACAAAGTCTGCTTTTTGAATACAATCAGTATCTCGACATTCTACTTTGGAAGACTTAGCAATCCATGCGAGCTTTGAATAGTCTCAAAATTTTCCACGTTTGCTTTCCAAACCATTTATTATTCTATCTAATGTTAGTGGGCCCAAATCCAGGGAGTAAAATAACAATTGGAGGGATGTGTTTTCATTTCTAATCATTTTGATTGTGCAGTTCATAGCTTTTATTTTTTTCATTTTCAGGGACACATTCTTATTTTTATTGTTATTTTAGTGATTTTACCAAAGATAATTTTTAGTGTTTTAAGATTTATAAAAGTGTTTTATTTCTTATGTGCATTTTTTTAAAAAGAGGAAAATTAAAATAGATTCATGTAGTTAAAAAGAATATCATGTGTTTGTATGAGGGTTATTGCTCTGTTCTTAATACTCCTTTTTATGCCTTACTTTTAAAAATGTCTGGTAGACTGTCTCCAGGAGAAGCACTTAATGATGTGGTGTTAGAAGGCTCTGCAGATGTCATTCTGTCTGAGCAGCTGTTCTTGGAGATGTGCAGGACAGTTTCCTTAGGTGTTTACCTTGGTAGCAGACCATAATCCTTGTACTATGGGACTGACAAGGTAAAAGAGATAATAATCTTGACACAATATTCTGTGTAAATTCAAAAGACATCTAGTAGTGTAGAAAATTCACCATGGTTTGTCTGGAGGTTTTAAAACAGAAAATCTCATCTCCAGAAACTTCTTCCATTCTGCCATTCTGAGAAAACCAGAATGGATGGTCAGCCTAATCCCTGTACTTCTCTTAATATTTAAGTCTTCAGGTTGACTCACAGGTCTGTGGACAACTGCTCCCTACCCTAGTTGGGCCCCAGAGAGATCTCAGCATGCTCCCAATTGTCTCCTGGCTCCACTTAGCTTTAGGATTAGGCAGTTGGATCAGATGATTTCTAAAGGTCTTATTATTCAAGGTGTATCAGCACTACCTAGGCATCTGTTAGATGTGGGAAATCTCGGACTCCACCAGGTGACTTATATTCAAGTTGGAGAAGCATTCCTCTAAGGTCCTACTAACTTTCTCTTTCTATGATTCTCTCTAGCTATTTGTGCTCAGTGACTTGATCTTTGTCCCAGAGCATTATAACCTCATTAGGAACATGTCAGAGCTAATGAGCAATTTGAATTCAGCATTGATACAAACTTTGCTGCATTTCATGGAGAAAGGATTAATTTGTTGTGCTATTTGCCCTGAAGCAAGCACCCTAAGAGTTGATTTACAAAGCTCTCACAGTCTTGATCTTTTGGGGTTGCATGTTGATGGAGATCTGATATGGCACAGCATCCTGCTGTGTTCCCTTTCAGTTCTTACCCCTCCTCCCTCAGCTTGAGCTCTCCAGAGAGCAGGGTGTGGGGCTCTACAGAGCTGCACCAACAAGGCATTCTCTGCCCCCTTTGCTAACTAGCACACCCTTGGAGTGTGATTTCTTCCTTGGAAGGTTTCCTGCCTGGTCCATTTTCCCTCTAAGTTCTTTGACATTGGTTAACTTCTGTCCCAGTCCTTTACTACCTTCTTGAAGTCTAAGAGCACCCACATTTGTAGCACATCCTTTTTTAATAGCTTTCTCTGATTCAACTCTAGCATATACATATTTTTAAAAGATTTATTTTTATTTATTTATGCATACAAGAACGGGCTTATTGGCCAGAGGTGCAAGGGTGAGAGGATTCACCAGAGACAGAGTGGGGAGCAGAGCAGGCAGATCTACTGAAATACACTGCTGAGGGGAGCAGCGGGCGAGACAAGAGAGGTCTGCTGTGCCATGTAGGTCATCTCCCTGGCCTGGGATCAAACTCATTCTGCAGTGGCTGCTGATAGCTTGATAGTGCTGAGACTTAACCTCTTGTGCCACCATGGAGATCCTCATATATGTATTTGAAGTTGGTAATAATATTTACACCTCAAGTGTCTTCTACAAGTGTCTTTCTACGTGGCATATTTCACTTTATGTTTTGTTAGAATGACATGCTTGTTCTGCATGAGTCCTGCATGTATTGTTCTCTATCTCACTCACCAGTTTTAAAAAAACAAATACTTTTTTTATAAGGCACAGGTATTCTGGATAGTGTTTTATTTATTTTTTTTCTCCTACCAGCTTCTGTTTCTGCCAATCCCATTCTACCCACTCCATCCTTCCTGAGAAGACGGGTGTGCTCTCATGCCCACTGGTGCAAGTCAGACCTCATTTCAGAAAAAAAATTGTCAGCAACCAATTTTCTTCAGAGATTCTCATGGTGACATGCCTCACATAGTTCTTGGGTTTATCAACCCTAAAATTTAGATAATTTTTTTTTCTGTATAGAGATAAATTATGTGGAACAAAGATAATACCACCAATAGATTTTTGTGTGCTCCTTCCATATCTCCTTTGTAGTAAGCTCTTTTCTTAATTGAGGTAATTTTGGTGTATAGCATTGCATATGATTTAGAAATTTAGGTTAAGCTCTTCTTGTCTCTGAAATGCTAGTAATGGAAACTTAGACTAGAAAAGTTTAGGAGTGACATTTTCACAAGGTCAAAAAACAAGAGGTGGGGAAGGGATAATTAATGAATTGTTAAACTGGCTATGGAAGTTTCCAGGAATCTGAGGTGAAGGCAGAAAGGATTATCAGTTATAGAAAACCACCCCAATCTGACCCTAACATGATAAATTCCACAGTCATTTCATCAAAGAACACTATATAGGATACTTTTGCTCTGGCAAAGTGAAGACTTTGCCTTAAGATCTCCTGCCTGTGTCCATGCAGGCTTTCTTTTCCCTAGTAAACCAACCCTTTTAAATTGCAGCCTTAGCCCATTTGTATCTATGCAAACATCTTTTTCCTAATAAAATTTTCATATGCCACTAAACAGGAAACTCTGCTATAATCTTCCTTAGTGGGAACCCAAGTATCCCACTCTATTGTTCCTGTAGATGTTTTCCTTTCCTCTCCAGTGATACTGTTCCCCATGGATCTGACTTATGTTACTGCCTCAGTTAATTAGCATTGCTGATTCTAGGTCTTTTCTTTTGGTTTGCACTGCTATAATGAACTCTTTATCTATTTATTGAATTGCTCTTGGGACCTGCATGACTCAGTATGGTAACCACTAGTCACATAAACCTACAAATACTTGAAATATGTCATCCATACTAAGAGATGCTATAAGTATAAATTATATACCACATTTCTAAGAATTCATATGAAAAAAAAATATAAAGTCACTCAATACTATGTATTGTTTATGGTGAAATGATATTTTGGGTATATTGGGTTAAATATATTGTTGTTAGAACAATTATTGAGGTGACATTGCTTATCATATAGGATATCAGGTGTCCAACTGTATATTTTGACACCTGTATATACTATATTATCATCTCCACCAAAAATTTAACTTCCACCCACCACCTTAAAATTTGACTTCCTCAAATATATTTGAATGATTAATTTCACTTCTTGCTTTTACTTTTTTTAATATGGCTACTATAAAAATTTGAGATTATTTCTGAGGCTTGCTTTCATGACTTGCATTATGTTTTATTGAGCGGTGATATTTTCAGTATTTCCACTAGGCTCTTTAACAGCCATCTCATACTCAACTTACAAAACTGAATTTATGTTCTTGGAGTCTCTGGTATTCCAGCAATGGTCCAAACTATCTAAACTGGAAATAGTGAGTCATCTTTTGACTCATCTTCTTACCTTATTTCCCACATATATCGCCTACCAATTTCAATCTATTTTTGTCTCCTAAAAAAATCCCTCTTGGGTTTTCCGACTCTGCCTGTTCCCAGCTTCCCCTTTCTAGTCCCAGTTGCCATTACCTGTCACCTATATAACTACACCAACCTCTTAGTTTGCCACTTTGATGTACTCCCATCCTTGAATTTTGTAAATGTAGATCTGGTCTTCCATTCATTCATTCCCTAACTTGAGACTTTCTACTAGCTTCCCTTTTCCAAGAAAGTCTAGCTTTCTTAATATCTTCTTGGTCCTTTACAATCTGCTCCTTGTTTATAGTTCTAGCATTATCTCTCAATGCTTTGCTCTCCCTTTCTGTTGTTTTTTACCTTGGCTACACTCAATTTCTTTGTAATTTTCAATTCATAAGATTCAGTTCCATGAACTCAGCATGCAGGTCATTTTCTCTGGGAAGCTTCCCTGAGCTTCCTGTACAGATTTTGGTGTTATCATTGTGTGCTGACTTTATATTTACTGTAACCAACACTCATAGCTTCTACATAATATTATAAATTGTTCAATCTTTTTTATGTTGAATAAATCGACATAATTTAAAAATTTGTGGACTCCTCCAAATAATCCTCTAGTGTCCTTATTGCCCATTTCTCTCTTAGGACATGCTTACTTGAAGTCTATGGCTCTCAATTTTTCTTTCAGAAAACCCAGGATTAAAATGCTATCCCCAATCTTTATTTCTAAAATTCCTAGGAACATCTAATACTTAAGAATATCCTTTCCTAATATCTTCTCGACTTTTTCTGGGAACCTCATTTGAGATCTCTTTTAGCAGTTGATTGCTTCTCTACTCCATCCCTACTCACTCCAATGAATCAGCACTTTGCTGATCCCCTGGTGATACAAGAGTTATAGAATTGTGATAAGGAGAATGAAAACTCAACTCTCAAAATTACCATCTTGGAACTTTTTGTTTCACCTGGAGTACTGTATAACTCCTTCAGTTGAAGGTTTGATATCGATACATCAAACCTTGAGTTGTCCTCTAATTACTGACTGGATTAGGAGGGGGCGTGGTTAAGAGTTTATAAGATGTTTTGGGTTGGCCTACTAGTCCTTCTGAGTTTCCGTAGAATGTACATAAAATGAAGTCAGGACATATTCATATATTTGAAATTATTTTTCAAAGAATGAAGAATAAAGAAGTAATTAAGAGTTGGTATGTTTAAGTCATATCCCCTCCCCCACTTCCCAAGTGATATCCTTTAGACTAGTTACTTCACCTCTTTCTGCTTCAGTTCTCACATCAGTGAAATGGACACAATGATAGTTATCTCACAGGGGTCATTGTAGGGTAGATAGAAAATGCTCAATAAATATCTTTAAACAGTCTTTATTTTAATTCTACGGTTAACAAAGCACCATATAAACATACTAATTGAATAAAATACTATCAATTATTATGTTTCTGAGAAACAAATGCCTGGAAAAGGAAATGATTGTTTAAATGTAACATAATCCAATTTTTGAAAAATACAGAATACTTTCCGGTAGTCACATGACATTGTTTGGAACCAGCAAAACCTCCCTAGTAGTCGTAAAATGTGGAGACATTCAGGACATAGTCTTTGATTCACAGTGCCCCAGTACTTTCTGCTTCTTCCTCCCTACTTCTTCTGGAAAAGAAGAGGTTAATGTTCTTGTTGATCACCTTGATTCTTAGATCTTGCTTAATATCCTCTCCTGTAGTGCTTGCGTTCAGTTTTTACCTATGTAACGGCTCTTAATGTGTCAGTGTTCAAAGTATGAGGCACCCCCTGCCTCTGTGAATGCAAAAGTAAAGAAGAGTTCAAATGGAAATTTTGGCCTAGCTTTTCCTTTAATAATCGCCTAACTCTCCTTCCTAGGGATTAAATAGGCATAGCATCACTAATGGTATCTTTTCAGTCCTCAAAAAAATCCTGTGTGAGACAGAAAATTGCCAAGCAGTATTATCCTCCATTGGCAGCAGAGGTAACAGAAGTAAAATAGAAAAGGATCTAAAAATCCAAATAGACTCTAAACTAAGAAATATCATCACCTGTACTACATGGTTATTATATTTTGTGAATAATAAAGGGACCCAGTGGCATGCTGGTAAGTGGTTAACAACTAACTCTTTTACGTAAAACATCCTGATTTGTAGGGTTTGCCCAATTCCAAGGTGAAAAAAACTCTCACATTACCTCTGGAAGACTCTCATCACGACATCATGGAACATAGAGTCTTGAAGAGGGGCTGGCAAAGCACTTGTGAGCCAGTCAGGGTTGGTCAGCTCCATCATGCACCAGGTACCCACCCAGAGAAAAGGGTAGAAAAGCTTCTTAGTCACCGCCTAACTCCAGGCAGAAATTGTTTTTCTGACAAGTAGTTGTCTATGTTATGGCTGCCTTATTCCAGCGGTGCCAATCTCGGGTTCCAAGGCAGCCATTCAGGTGGATTGGACAGATGGAGAAGATGGATTAGAGAAGAGATGTTAGTGTGTCTGAGGATCATCTTAGGCAAGACAATGGACGTCTACTATTTCTCTTCATGGTTCAGGACAGACTAAGCCAGAATTATTGTCCTCACTGTGTTTCATACTGTAAATGTTACCTTTGAGGAGGTGCTCGGTGGATCCTGGGCTGCTCAATAATAAATTATCCTTCCTCTTGCCAATTCTGAAAAAAAGACAGAAATATGTTGGATGATGTTGGCAGGTGGCTGCCAGAACACAAGGACTGTAAATCATATAGCTTGCCTTTCTGCCTGCCATTTTGATTTTTTTATATGAATTGAAGGATTGTTAAAATGTAGAGGAAAGACAGTTTTGTAGCTTTTTTCCTCTTATTAGTTTTCTCGCTCAGAAAGAGAAATAATTAAGTATTTTTAATCAAGAAGGATATATGCAAAACAAACAGCCAAACTTGCAGATCCACATAAAGTATTACTGGTCAATGAGTGGGGTAATGCCTCTCTGCTTAGTTCTTGTTATGAGCTCAGTGAAGTTTTCAAAGACGCTCAAGCAATGATGAGTGACAGTCATCGTTTAGCTGCATTTAAGATTTCAATTGTGTCCTCTTTGTGCAGTCAAAGATGAGAGCAACAGCGGCAAGTCCTATAATGCTCAAGAGAGGCTGACAGCACCATTTCAAGCTAGTTATTATGATATGTCTGGCTTAGGAAATGTGTAATTATAAAGGGTTTATTGCATGATTGTTCCGAATTGAGAGCATTTAGAGCTCAGTGCAGTGTTTGTCTTAATACACAGAGATATGGACCCTCAGGAAAAGTAAGCTAATGGTAAACACAAACCAGGGAGTTAATATTTGTTCTCACTGGTATTGTTGATTGCTTAACAAATCCTTTGTGGGCAGTATATATTCAACAGTTCCACACAGTCTATGGACACTAAATTACATAACTGTTTATGTAACTAGTATTGTAAATTGGTACTCAGGCTGGGAAGTTTTAGCAAGTGATAGTGCTATATTTTCAAAGGAAAAATGCCCCTTAATTAAAAACAGGCTTGGTTATTAAGCAAGCAAACAACCAAAAAAAAAAAAAGAACAAAAATGAAGGCACCTCCATAGCACAGGAGATGGAAAGGCTTGTCATCCTTTTGTCTTTTTGACTGTGCACTGGAGTTGTTGCTGACGCATAGGTAAGGGTTAACATTTCAAATGGACTGGTTGCCTCCTGATTTCTTGCACATAAAGCCATGAGAAGTTCAGGGAGACACTTCTTCCCCTAGTAATGAAGCTCTCTGCTGCTAATGGCCCATGCAGACTCCCTTGGCTCCTCCAAATTAGAAATACTTTTGTGCTCCTTTGCTTCATTAACAGTAAAGAGAGGGAGATTGGTGGCTATTTAGGGCACGGGGAAATTGGTGGCTATTTAGGGCAAGCGAAAATTGTAGTAATTATGGTTGGTAAATTCTCTTCATGGTGTTCTTCGGCTCTTGATGTTCTTTTGGTGCTTTTCAGAAGAGCCCACCTCTGTCACTGCTGGCATTTGGCCTAAAAGGATGGGAGTTGATTTGAATTTGGATTTTGGCCCCCAGAGATGGTCAGTACAGGCATTTTGCCTACTGAGCAATTGGCCTTTTACATTTTGATTTGCTTTCCAGAAGTCAACATGTGACCCTTTCCATAACTGGCTGTGATAAAGGTCTATTTGATAACCTCCTTATCTACCTGTACTGTGCTGTAGAAAGCGAGTGATACACACGAGTGTCTGTGAAACTGTATCCCACCTAAACTTTGGTTGAAATTGATGGGATGGCTTAATGGGATAGGTGACAATGCCTAAAGAAGGAAGAGGAAAGGCTAGTTTAGGGTCACAGCCTGCTATGGTGGCTCTCTGGTTGGTCATTGTTTAGCATCAGATACTGGATACTGATTGGGAGTAGACAGGCATCCAAAAAAGGTGCTGAAGTCCCAAAGATAAACAAAAGTGAATAAATGTTAGCATTTAGTGGTTTTACAGTATCTGAAGGGGGGACCATGTGTATTAGGGCCTTCAGTATAACTGGGGAGTATGGTATAAAAAAATGACTTCTCCAATAACTAAAATCACAACCTGTAGAAACTGGGAGAAAATATATAAAATATATATAATTATTTGAGAAATAATGAAATCTAGTGTAATGTGGCCTCATTGGGGAAAGTTTCATGGGGTCATATTATAGGAATTGAGACCTTTCTGGAAATATATATCTTAGTGATTGTATTCTTAAATATTGAAGTGTTATTTTCATAATGTTCAAGAAGGTATTCATGATATGCTAAGAAGAATGACATATAGGTTAGTAAGGCAAAATAAGTGACAAAATATAGGTAGGAAGTGTTCAATGTAAACACATGGATAGATCTGAACAAATAATTTTTTTTTTTAGTGTATAGTTAAAAAGAAGATTTGTAGAAGTGGTCTAATTGAGAGAGCTTGAGTAAGGATAGAGTAAATTTATGTTCACAAGGAAGCCAGCATTTTCTTAACCAGTGTCTATGATGAGTGCAGTTGCACATGGTGGCCCAGTAGCACTTTCCTGACCACTAAATATAAGTGTTTTAAGTCATCTCGATGAATACCTTATTGTTTTGGGGTTGACTGTATCAATCTCCGTTAGCTTATGAGCAACTGTTTATCTCCTCTAATAAGTTTCCAAGATATCTCCTTGTACTCATATGGCTTTGGGGTAGACTCCCCCACTGCCAAGAAACATCACTAAATAGTCAGCTGAAGTGTTTTGGCCTGGCTAGCAACAATTATTTCTTGAATACCTGTGTGAAAAGCAATTTTATTTTTTTTACTGTGAATTATTAAATGGAAGTTCAGAATTATCAATTAGTCACTCTTGAATTTAGATATTGTACTTCCAAGTCACATGTCTCTGTGAGACCTAGAAGGATGTACTTTCAGAGCCTAAGACCCTCAGAGTTATTTCTGTGCTGTGTGGAATCCCACTTTCTATACTGGCCAAAGTACTAGCTCATCTACCTAATTGGTATTTCTTACTTCCAACTTATCTCTTATCATATTGGTTTTACATTTATTTCCTAGAAGCCCATCTTTAGTACTTAAATATACTAGTTGGACCAAATTGTGCTGACTGATTTCCTGGGACTCTGAGACTCATGAACAGTTAGGGGAAGAAAGAGTCATGATGATTGAGAACATATGTCTAGAAAATACAAGGAAGAAAACTCAGCTTTCTAAAGCTGTCTAAATATTAAACTTTCAAAATATATTCCAAAAATGTAAGGGTCTTCTCTTTGAGAATGGCCCATATCTGGAAGAAGATATTGCATGGAATTTTATAAATTTTATACAGCCTTTTGCAGAGGATTGGAATTAAACAAATGACCTACATGTCCATTCTGATTCCAAGAATATGCATTAAAAATTTTCTTTCATTCCATTTTAAATCCTGATATAAATGTGAAGAAAAAAACCTCTAAAACAAGCTTGCGTGCCCCAAGCCCAAAGAGAGGAAGAATGCCCTGTGCCCAAAGATTTCCAAATACCCCTGCCTCAGGAATGAATAAGAAAATCTGGTGAAAAAGTAGTTTAATTCCCAGTTACTCTGCGCATTTTTCATTTCATTCATTTATTAGTTAATGAATTAAACAAAAACATTTAATCTCATATCGAATACAGCATATCGAATACTGCATTGCCATGGCTAAGTTTATGTGCCATGAAAGGTTTTAAGTGCATTTTCAAGTGAACAAATATCCTGGATAAATCTAAACATTAAAAATAAGTTGTACAGAATGACAAATCCAACACATTTGAGGCCCTTTCGTAAATGAGCTGAAGGTAGATGCTGTTGCACTTGATGGTTACTGAATCCTTTGCATAGATTATCTCTCTCAATTTCACATTAACTATATGAGATGCATACTATGGCTTCCTCCATTTAAAAAGAAAAAGGATATTAAAGCTTAAAGAGGGTTAGTAATTTGTTCAAGTTCATACACCTAGCACATGCCGACAAAGATTTCCAATTTACACCCATTTGACCAGAGTGCCCAAGCATTTAACACTAAAAACAGTTTCCTTTTCATAATATGCCACCAGATTATAAATTGGCTTTGAATATGCTCATGCCACACCTTACTTTGAAACACAACATCCTCCTCCGTCTCATTTCCCTCTACTTTGAGAATTTAATTATCTGCCTGCAGCAAAATGCCACCGTTAAAGATTCTCATGAAAACTAAACCAAAGGAGAAAGGACAGTATTAATGTGCATTGATTTTTTTTTTCTTACTTTTTTTTTTTTCCTGTTCAGTCTGACTTTCTTTTAGGGTCTTAGAATGTGGCTAAATCTATTTATGTTCTATGAATTCTTAAAATCACTTTCTGGGATGGTCTATATAGAATACTTTGTAGAAATGAATGCATTTTACTTCTGCCTTGTCACACTAATATTGTACTTTGCAATGTTCTGCCTCTGTTTCCTCATTTGGAAACATGCAATTTTCCTAGAAACCCTTGCTAAAAATTAGGAAATTAAAGTGAACTCTGGGTATTATACGTGCCTGTATACTGATCCCGGTCACTGCTTCATGCTGGGGAGAGTGCTGAAGCCATTCTTGAGGGGCAGGTGGATGTGGGTTGTTGAGAACCCTAGGCACATTAGGTTTTGCGTCTCAGTCACTGCTTCCTATAGGATCCCAGGAACCACTTATTGTGTTTTCTGCTGTGAATACACCTAGTCTGTGACAAAATCCTGGCCATGGACATTTCTCTGTTAAAATAATAGTATGTAGTCTTGGCCTATGTAAATTCATTAAGATGGCCTAAGATCTGAGCTTTATTACCACCAACCTACCAGGTCAGTATAATGCCCACAACAGCCAAGAGCAGCTTCCCGCAGGTCTGTTTGACCCACACAGTGATTTCCATAGATACACAGACTGAGGGCCTGAGACACACATGGGAAAGACAGAAGATGAATTACGACCGAGGGAACATGTTAGATGCAGAATGGACAAGTGACTTATAACCTGTTTCTTTTTTTCTTCTCTTTTACCCCCACCCTCACCCACCAGAGCAAATGCTTCCAATGTTTCTTATGATTTAACCGTGATTGACAGCAGAAATAAGACAACCACTGTCAATTATGTGCAGGACACATTGTCTGAGCATCACGGCTGGATGGCGCTGCTCTTGGATCAGGAGACCTACTTGCTGCAATTTGAGACCCCTTGGATAAACAGGTCTCTGCAGGTAACCCAGGCATTCACTTACCGGTGTCTTCTGTTTCCCAGGGATTGTTAGCCTGTGTTCAATGAAAGAATAATTTGCAGATATTAACATCTTATGGTGTTGATAAAGCAGCATTTTGGACAGATGAATATAAACAGAATAAAAGAGATGGTTGCTTTTCTTTTGACTTAAAATATTAGAATCTCTTTAAATATCCCCATGAATACAATGAAAAACAAATTCTAAGCGTTTTTTTAGAATTGTATTCTTATTTTATGGCTTAAGAACTAACTTACCCCCGAGAGATGTGTTTTAGCCAGAGAAAATGTCTTGACAGGGCATTTTTACATTGCTTACTGCCACCTTGTGGTCAATGATCAACTTGCAAATGAAGGTCCATTTGGGGTGGGTTGAAGGAGTAAAATGGTTAGAGGAGGGAAGATAGAAATAGCCACGTGGAAAGTGGGTGCATTTTATGAAAATAAAAAAGTGGGTTCCTCAAGCTTCTTCTCTTCCTTCTAATGTATTTCTTGCTTTATTTCTCATCATACACAATCTCCCTAAAAATCATGAGAGCAGGTCTTAAGGAGCTAGAAGCTTCTTTAGGTATTGCTCTTTCAATTTCCTCCCATTATCTCTCAGAAAGGATGTACACCTCTTCTTCCCTCCTTTGGGGTCACCGAGGGAACCTTCTGGGGAGTTTTCATAAGATGAGGACAGTAGAATAGTGACTCTGGAGGTGGGCACCGTGGATTTCTATCTCGGCTCCTCATTCTCCCACTGCCTCAGTTTCTTCACCTGTAAAATGGGACAGCAGTCATTAGAAAATTTTCAAAGCTTGAAAGCCTCAGTCTGCATAGAATGTACCTGGGCATGTAGCATATGCTCCCGTAAGTTTCAGCATTCCTGTTATAAGTAGAGAACTCATTTACCTTTACCTGCCTATTTTTTTTTAAATTTATTTATTTATGCATACAAGAACTGGGGTACAGGCCCTAGGTGCAGGGGGTGAGAGGATTCACCAGAGACAGAGTGGGGAACAGAACAGGCAGACTGACTGAAACACACTGCTGAGGGGAGCAGCGGGAGAGACAGGAGAGGTCTGCTGCACCATGTGGGTATCTCCTTGGCCGGGGATTGAACTCGTGCTGCTGTGACTGCTGATAGCTTGATAGCACTGTCTTTAACTCCTGAGCCTCTTTAAGTTATGGGAAAATATGAAAAGGAATGCTAGACCTGGTTTTGTCTCTTTTAGCTCTTTGACCTGAGACAAGTCAACTGATTATCAGGGGTCTTGGTTTTCTCCTTTGTTAATTGAGATCGTTAAATAAGAAGAAATTTCTTTCATTCTTCCCAGTCTATGATTTTTTGTACCTATATTTATGAATTTACTATGGATTTAATAGCTCAGAAAACCCAGTTTCCACAAGAAAAGTCATCTATGTCTAAACTCTTCCATCTGTGTTCTTTGCAGTTCCTCTCCTCTCTCTTTCCCTACCTTTCTCCCTCCCTCCCTCTCTACCTCTCTTTTCTGGTAAACCTTCCTTACTAAGTGAGCACTGTTACACTTTTCTTTCACTTCCAGTACTCAGCAACAGTTGCCAACTTTGCTCCTGGGAATTACCTCCTGCTGGTACACACAGTCCTGTGGCCTTACCCAGACATCATCGTAAAGTGCGGGAGTCGAGTAGGACAGTCCCTTCCAGCTCCTCCATCTCCTGGTCAGGACCAAGCTTGCGACTGGTTCTTCAATAGCCAGTTGAGGCAACTCACCTATCTGGGTAAGTATACTTGGATGAGCATTTTGAGGGTGTGTAGTCAGAAACCACTATTCACTTTGAATCAACACATTGGTGCTATAATGTGATGCGCTGAAGGGAACAGCTGTGAGTTATAGTTAAGGAGGCAGACTCTAAAATCAGACTGCCCAATAGAAATCCCAGCTCAGGGCCTCCCCAGTGGTGTAGCAGGTTGAGCACAGCTCTGTGAAGCTGTCTGCAGCCTCTGCAGTGTGGGTTTGATTCCTGGCTAGCCAGGGAGAGTCCCACATGGCACGGCAGACCTCTCCTGTCTTGCCAGCTGCTCCCCTCAGCAGTGTATTATAGTAGATCTGCCTGTTCTGCTCCCCGCTCTGCCTCTGGTGAATCCTCTCACCCTCCTATGCTCTGGCCTGTACCCCAGCTTTTGTGTAAATAAATAAATCTTAAAAAGAAATCCCAGCTCAACACTTACTAGCTAGGGAGCACTGACCAGGTTCTCTCTTTATCTCTTAAGTCTCAGCTTCCTCATCTATAAAATGGAATAATGAGGGGACCTACCTCAAAGTATAGAAATTAAATAAATTAAAGTATTTAGCAGAGAAAAGCTTAATAAACATTGCTATTATTTTTAATTCATATTAGGACAGTGTATGTTTATAGAAAGAGTGACTGTAAATAAGATGGCTGGTCATGATCACAGATACAAGGAGCAGCAGGGAGTGACTGACACAGGGAGAGGCTGAATGAAGAGTGAAGCTAATGCAGAACATGAGAAGCAAAGTCATGGAAGGTCAGGGATCCGAGGTCAGGAAGATGAGGTGGCAAGGACAGCTAAGCTGAGGACCAGAAGTGGGCTCTGTCTTGTATCAGAACACGGTGTTAGGAGGAAGAGTCCTGTATTTCACAGGACCAGGAACCCTGTTATGATTGCAGAAGTAACTGAGGGCAATAAGATTTTATTACCTTCTTACCTTCTTGTGCTTGTTTCACAGAAACCCAGTGTGTGGCTCAGGACCATAGATTTCTTTTGGCTTCCTATGCTTGGCTGTCACTCCTTTTCCATACCCTGGAGCATCTGAGTGCCCATAGTGTCCACTTACACCAACCTCAGCTCAGTGTGGTCTGTCAAGAGAACCTGGTAAACCAGGTCTCTAGATGACAATTACTGTGGATTGGTCTGAGTAGATGCTGGTCAAGTTTAGGGGACCTTGTCAGCATGGCAGATCCCAGACGCCGACACAACTTGGCCTAATTTAAGGGCTGGACAGTTGTTCTGAGTCCCCTGTCACTCACACTTGTGCCTCACCATATGTCAGCTGATCTATACTTGAGCCTTAGGACTATTAAATTTTAATAGCACCACAGAGGAGAGAGTGGAGCTTCCCTGGTATTTTTCAAGTCTTTGCCAAATGGATTGTTGTATATTTTATTTGCACTGAATTGCACCATTCAGATTTTATTTCTGATTTGATCCATCTATAAATGTAACCTAAAACTATAAAAACTCAGGATGGACAGAGATTTCTGAGACTGTTTTACCTCTAGAGCAGAATACAGCCATTAGGTAAGAGCAAATAGTTGCCATTAACTTTAACTATGGCTATTCCCTTGATATATCTTCTGGAACAAGATTTTAATTTTAAATTGTTCTCATTCTATGATTTAGCTTGTATCCAAAGAGCTGGTCTTGTCCATTGGCCAAATTTTGTTCATGAACTGCAATTTATACCCTCATATAGGCCAACAGGACAAAGGAACATTGTGGCAAAAATTAAACAAAAAAAAAAAAAAAGGAAAATCATGTAGCTACAAATGTTCTCCTTCTTTGGTAATTTATTGAATTAATAGCAAGAACTTACATGGTATAAATGAACATCTGTGTATATAGATGTATGTAGAAGCATTTACTTGTACCTATGTGCATATATATGATGTAGATGAACATTTCAGCATAAAATATTTTTTTAAAGATTTATTTATTTTATGCATCTGAGAACTGGGGCACAGGCCAGAGGTGTGGGAGATAAGAGAATTCACCAGAGACAGAGCAGGGAACAGAACAAGCAGACAGACCGAAAATACTGCTGAGGGGAGCAGCAGATGAGTCAGGAGAGGTCGCCGCGCCATGTGGGCAGCTCCCTGGCCGGGGATTGAACTCATGCTGCAGTGGCTGCAGACAGCTTCACAGGTAGCATCTTAACCCCTTGCACCTCCAGGTAGGCCCAGCATAAAATATTTTTAACAGGTAAAAAGACTTTATTAGTTTTCACAAAATTATTTGTATCAGAATAGTCTAGCATAGTCTCCTTTGAATAATATGAACTGAAATAGGTTTGAACAGGAAGACTCAGGAGGTTGGCAGAATGTGGAGACCCTTGTTTCTAGAGGCTTTGCAGTGCTGCATAGTGGCTTTCATGGTTATTTGTGTTCAGATGCTCTGAGTGGGTGGGGCAGGTGGGTGGCTGGCACAGAGAGGAGATGAAGACCCAGAAGAACTGAGACTGGCTCTGCTCCTCTATAGGAGCTGCCCATGCCACTATATAGGGTTGTGTGAATTCTGTTATGATGTGGGTTATCCTCTGTGTAAAGTTTGCAGCATCTCTAAATAGGCTAATAATGCCATAATAACAGCGAGGTAGCACCAAAAGACCCCAGGCAATAGAGTTCCAGTTCTCTGCCGTGCATTTTACATATTGATGAATTTGTTACTTTCACTTAATTGGTTTTTTTCCCAAACCCTATGACTTTCTAGGTCTGTGACTGGGATAATTTACATAAAATCCATTTAATCCAAGAAGAGAGGCTAAGTCAAGGCCTTACAATCTATGTGGACATATACCTGGGATGCAAAGACATGGGGAGACTTGTGTGAACAGAGCTTCATTTTATCACAGGGACCCTGTTTGGCCTCCTTCACAGCCACTGAATTTCCTCTTAGACTCAGGGGGTGAGGTGGAGAATCCTTCTTCTTTTGCTGGCTGGTGTTCCATTCACAGTGCTGCTCCACTGACAATTGGCTGTGTTTCATTCATTTCTTGACCACTTCTAAGTAGACCATCTTTTGTATTATTTGTTTGCAATCTTACTGCATCCCTTAGGATAGGAAGTTTCAAAAAATCATAATTATCTTCATTTCCTCCATTGGGCTGATTCTTGTGTGATTTAAGATACCTGACCAGTGTAGGCCCAGCCCAGAAAGGAACAGCTCAGGACCCAGGCATTCTGGCTCCTGGCTATGGATCTCTCCACTAGAGTGTGCTGCCCACTAAATAATCATTGATCACTAACCAAAAAGGGTTGGGGGGACTGGCGAGGCTGTGGGAGAAAACTTCTCTGATCCCCAGTGACCAAACAAAACAAACAAACAAACAAAAAAAAACCCTGCACGTCTAATATGTTTTGACCCTTGCATTTCTCTTCTCCATCGAGGCAAGTTTTGTCTTTGTTCTGCAAACATTTTCATGGAATGCAAGTTCTTTGGAAAGCTCATGGCCAGAGCTCAGGGCTTAGGGTTTTAATCAGTGGCTGGCTGGCTATTTCACCTGAGGCATGGAATTATAAATGCTCCATGCCTCAATGGTTTCATTTATACAGCGAGGTGAAGAATATTTACTTATCTTTTGGAATTGTGGTGCAAAACACCCAAATATCTTCAAGCATGATTAACATGCCAGGTCACTTTACTACAAATTTTCTTAATAGATTATGTCTCTAGAATTTTTTTTTTTTTCACAGAAAAGTAGCCATGTCATGTGCCTTGCACTCAGTTATACACGTCATAGCCTTTCTGCAAGGGTCTCATTCTGTTTATCTTGGGGGAGATTTTGCAAGAACTCTGAGGTCCACGATAATATGACAAAGATGGTCTGCGGGTGCTGTGATTGAAATGTAATACCACTTCAGCAATTGTCATCCACAGAACAGGATAACCTTGCTTATTTAACATTATCTTTTAAGGAGATTGGTTCAGGTTTCCTTTTAAAAAACGCCAGAGAATTCCACCCAAGGAGCCACTTACAAAACAAGCCACAAGTGAAGAACTTGTATGTGGCAGTTAGTGTTGGGACCGAGAAAGGGCAATATTTGATGTGACGAACACTCATGAATTCCAAACTGTATCTTCTATGCTGTGTCTGGGAATGGGTATGACTGTAGAACAAGTGTTCTTTTATATTTTTGAAGTTGGAATCCAATGCAATAAGCCCACTTTCATGTATATGTGATAGGATTCACTGTCAGCTCTGTCCTACACAGATAGTTCCCCACTGCCTCTTTCCCTGCTGTTTTTTTTTTTTTTCCCAGGGATGTTTCAGTTCATGGTGAACTATTTTTATTTTTTAGTTACATTAATGCTATGAAATAATTAGTCAGCTAATTAATCTGGTTTACAAGCTTTGTAGGATTCTTCAGCTGTCAGTCAGACCCAGGCCCGAGGCCTACATCTAGTCTCAGCTCTCTTGCCCATGTGATTCCCGTTGCCATGGCTACTGGCTACATCTGCTGACACCCCACTCTCTATTTATTGCTTAATTAAGAATTTCACGCTCAGCCCTTATCTGCCTCTAAGAACAAGCGCACACTGTTAAGAAATTCCAAATTTAGGCCCAGGCACAAGGAAAGCCTTTCTTGAGGGCTTGGCTGGATGGAGCCTCTCTAACGATCTTCTCGGCATCCCAGCCGCCACCCTTCAATCAAAAATCATTAAATGGGGCAGAGATAATGAGCATGCAGCATATCAAAAGCAGGATGTTTGGTTGGTCCAAGGAGGAAAAGCTGCTAGGCCCCATGCTCAGCTTTACTTCAAAGGGAGATGAGACCCCTCATCACTGGGGCCTGATAAAGCCTCATTTGTTCTGGGATTGACTTATGCAAAAGGTCTGGTATGTCGAGGTCCCATCTCACAGGCGTGGGGTCCCCCCACCTCTTCCTTCTACCTCCACCAACCCCCCTCCCTGGCCTTCCGCACACTCGTGTGTCAGCACTTAGGCAGCTGGGTCCCCCAAAGCATCAGGCGGAGCGTGTAATCACTGACTCTGCACTCACAATGGCCACTTGTAGGGGGGTGGCGGGAGGAGGTCTTCATCACAATAGGAACACAATTATTGCAGCTGCTGGGGAGGGCTATGCTTCTTCCTGTAGACATATAATAGGCCTTGCCCAAAACAGGAGGAGAAGGTTGGGGGGAGGCGGTAGAGGTTGAGAGGGGTGGAGAACACAATCTTGAGTTGATCATTCATATTCTTACTCTTGGAAGCCTGATGCGGAGCCAGTGGGGTTCCAGCAGCTGCTCGTGCACAGCCCTCTTCTCATAATTGTACATTCTGTCAGGGGTCAACTTACTTTTGACCCTGTCCTTTTATATCGGTAAAAGGCTATTTAGGGCAAACTGTTGGGTTGTGGCAGGGTGCGTTAAACACTCACAGCCCCTTGCCATTGCTTTCTGCCCCACCCAACCAGCAGCCGGTGATAAATTCATATCAGATGCTGCACCATTCACAGTCGCACCCCCTAGTTCACACAGCCCCCATTTGTGCCATGGAGGAGCAGCCGAGCTGGGATATTGTGTGAGGCAGCAGCTGAGAGAGTCTGCCTGCTAGGCTCCTGGGTACCACCCTCTTCTGATTGGACAGAAAAAAGACATGTCTAGCCCAGCAGACCCCTGTCTGTCTCCAAATGTGCCCTTCACCAAGATAAAGGCAGGCTGCTTGGCAAGAAGCCGGGGTTGTGGACCATGAGGGTGAGAGAGCTGTAGATAGAAAGACAGATGGACTTTATTGTCTGCTCCAGTCGCCCTGAAGAACTCAAGTCACATCCCACAGGCAGCTTAGAAAAAATGCTCTTAATGTGCGAGATCCTAAAAATGAGGAAAATGTCCCTGCTTTCCCCCCACATAGATACTGCCTAAGTTTCTCTTTTGTCCAAGTGCTGAAGGCACTGGAGGGAACAGGCTGCTGCCTAGACCCTTCTTTTCCTCCCTGATCTAGAAGACCCCATGCAAATCCTTGAGAAGGAATCCTATTAGGGTTTAAGGAGGAAAGAGAACTCAATTGGCTCCCCAGAGCTCTTGGGGAGGATTGTATAAGCAGAGCAGAATCATAATCCTTGGAAACTCTGCAGCCATCCTCATGCCGAGGCCCTCTAAGGCAATCTAGAGCATTCTAGTTAATAAATTAATTTACATTCTTATAGAAAACTCATTTCCCCAAAGATCCCCAAGGATTTTTACCAGTAATATAGAGCACTGACTTCAGGGAAATGCACTAGCCTTTATGGCAAAACTATAGAGAATGGAACAGGACTTGGAGATGTGAAAAGGAATTATGTTCTTGATTACAAGCAAATTTTCCAAAAGAAAAGAGCTGGAAAGAAGGGAGAAATGGAAGGAAAGAAGGAAGAAGGGAACACTTCTAAGTCCACATCAAATACTTTTCCTAGAAATTATTCAGGTTAAGTAACTAATTCTTAGAGAAACTGAGTGTCTAATCTTAATTCATGTGAGTATGGACAGTATCACTGGTATATAAATGGACTTTTTTCTGACTCTAGGTGCTGGACTTTTCCTGGTGTACTGGTATTGCTTTTAAAGAAAAAAAAGTGTAAAGATTTTCTTCTTCCTTGCATTTATAGGATATCCTGCACTTACTAACTGTGCTTCTTAAATTTTAGATTTTTAACCCCTTCGTGATAGGTCACATCCTCACGCCTTCTGCACTGTTATTTACTTGAGATTATTTTAAATCAGTTCCCACAATGTCTTACATTTAAAGCCTAGGTTCTTGTTCAGTAATAATATCCAAAAAATCATAGGTTTCATGACCTGGTTGCTTTGTCTGAAATACATTGACATTCATAGTGATTAAAATAAAGCTTTCTATGCCACTGAAATCAATGCCTCACTTTTCATATTTTGGTAATACAATGTGGCCTGCAAGTTTTAGGTATAGTTGTTGAAAAGTAAAAGTGTGAACCTAAGAATCTCTGTTTTATTCCACTCTCTCCTAACCTGCTAAGAACACCTCCTCCTGGGAGTAAACCACATTTTTGAAAGTACAGAATGGGAGAACTTGTGAAATTCCTTAAATAAGTGTTTTATAAACCTGCTGACGGGCAAAGAGCTGGAATACTTGTCACTAGGTCCTTCTCGATGTTCTGCATCTGTAATCTGCACAAGACCCAGGAAATCACAAATGTCTCATGCAAGTGTGGCAGACATCGCTCTGAGTCAGAATAACAATTGTTAGTGTTAATTAAGAAGGTTTAATTGAGCTAACTCTCAGGACTGTGGTTAATGCAGATGTATCTCTCTGTCAGCATCTTGATCAAGGTTTTTACTCTTACACTTAAAAACGTTCTTCTCTTACGTGAATGAGTGTTACTGAGAATCAGAGAAGTCTCAAACATAATCACAGGATTTTCATATAATATTTCTGTGAAGGTTTTTTAAAAGATCCTGTGTTACAGAGCTAAGGCCATTGAGTCTGTCGCTGTGAGTCTAGAATGGGACAGAAGTATGAGTGTATCTTGTAAACCTGTCTTTAGCTACCCAGGAACCAATTGATAAGAAAGACTGTGCAGCTAAGTGAAAAAAGTTGACTTCTGGGGAGCAAGGTCAGATTCCCTGAAGAGTTAGGGGGAAACAGAGCCAGAATGTGGGTGTAAGGCAGATCCTGGAGAAGAGGTCGTTGTAGAGGATAGGGCAAGCTAGAGTGAAATGCAGAGACCACCAAATCCAACAGCTGGCTCATGAGGCTAGAGCTGAAGTGGTATAGCCAGAGCTATACCACGGAGTGGTGGTATAGGAAGTCAGATTTTCTTCTTTTTTAAGATTTATTTTTATTTATTTATGCATATAAGAACTGGGGTGTAGACCAAAGATGTGGGGGATGAAAGGATTCACCAGAGACAGAGTGGGGAACAGAACAGGCAGATCTACTGAAATACACTACTGAGGGGAGCAGCAGGCAAGACAGGAGAGGTCTGCTGTGCCATATGGGTTAGCTCCTTGACGGGGATTGAACTCGTGCTGCAGTGGCTGGCAATAGCTTGATAGTGCTGAGACTTTAACCCCTGTGTCACCAGAGAGGTCCTAGAAGTCAGATTTTCTAATGACGGGCATACAGAGACTAGGAGAGAAGGCATGAATCAGGGCGAGACAGGATAAAATTTGCAAACACAGATTTCAGTGGCTGTTTCATCTTCTCAAAATGTGTAATCAATGGTTGACTTATCCCAGGTAAATGTGACATGAGTGAGCAGTCTTAATATGTGCATTGGTAAAATGATAATGGAAATGTGAATGAAGAATAAAATAGGCCTGCTAGGATATGTGTTTTTTTTTTCTGTTTATTTATGGATGGGTACTTATTTCTTCCTTCAAAATTTCAGAGACAAAAAGACTTACTCAGGGAGAGAGTTAATGTTTTCTTCTTGGTACCATTGTGAGTATAGAATTCTCCAGGCATCCCACATAACTGGCAGCACTACTATCATATCTAGCTGAGTAACTCTCTTTGCCCTTACCAGGAGCCATTTTCTTAGCACATTTCCTCTTAGATGTCTGTGTTTATAGCAAGCTTAGATCATATAGCACTCGTCAAAATAATTTGGCAATAATTGACCTAAAGACTTCTTTTCTTTTTGAGGGCCAACCAGCTATTCTTACATTTCTGGGAAGGATCAACTGCAATGAGGCTCCATTTATAAACAAAGTAGATTAACCATTCTCATATTACAAATACAAAATCAGAAATCATAAGCACTGAGAAAACATATGTACAATATCACAGCTTGCGTAAGGCTTTTAAACTTTTCCTGAGTCGATACCTTTATTCTCAAATGATTTTCATCCCTCTTTGTATTTATCCAAATTGGAAATGACATTTAGCGTTTACATTGTCTTTTATAGAGTCAAAGCACTTAGCAAACTTTAGCAGAGCTGGTTAAGTTGCTTATAACTCACTACAATGGCTCATGATGATTAGGAGCAGCTGTAAAAAGAGTAAAAAGGATAAGAGCATAGTTTTTGTATTTTGTTAACTGCTTCCTAGAATAATGAGCGTGCCCTATGAATGGTACAGATAGTGGCTAATACTTACTGTTCATTATATGCAGGCCCTCTGCTAAGCATATTGCATGAGAATATCTCATCTTTTCTTCCTAACAGCCCTGTACGTAGGCAGTATGATTACTCCCATTTACAGTTGAAATGAGCAAGATTTGAAGTGGTGAATAACTTGGCCACATCTAGGAACAGGAAGACCTGGGTTCAAATTCAGACTCTAAGACTCTGGCACTCATATTCCTCCCTACCACAGTCTGGGGTCTCTTATGACCTAGAAATGGTTTTGGGGAGAAATATAGCCCTCTGAGCCTTGCTCACAAGCTCAGAACCAGCCCACGAAGGAGCTCTGTACACAAAGGAGCAGGTACAGTAATGGCATAAAAAGTCAGATTTTTCTAATTTCTACTTTGGGTAACTTTTGTCCATTTCTTCTGATACTGCAACTGCTTTTTTTTTCAGATTCAATGCTATTTATGCATTTGGTTTCATAGAGCGAGCAATAACTTGTTAATGTGTGTTTGAGTTTCATTATCTGTCTTGGGAATGAGGTTTCTCAGGAGGTGGGAACCACTTGTGAATCTGTAGAGTCTGAACATAATCAGTGGCCACTTAGTTCAGAAGCCATTGACACAGAGCAATGGACAGGGCGGGACTGGAGCAGGAAACTCAGGCACAGCGCTCAGTGAAAGGACAAATGGACGGCCTATGATGGGAGTTGGATATGTGGGGGCTTAGCCTTTCCTGTCTTTGGGCTAATCATCCCAGTAACTGTGCTGCATCCTATTTATGTCATCCTTTTCACCCCAGTGGATTTTGGATGCATTAACCATTTCCCCTCAACTTCAAATTTCCTCATATAGCTGGTGGGAAAAAATATTTCCATTCTATCTCCTGACTCCAACCATTCCTCTTATAGTTATAAATTTTACTTACTTTGGGTAGAAGTAATCATTGTAAAATGACTAGACTGATTTTGAAAAAGACCCTTTATATATAACTTTACTTTCCTTATCTTGGTGACCGTGTCTTAAGAATGAGGACACAGATGTGCTGGAAACCATTAATAAAGATGATTTTTATAAAACCTTGAAATGAAATGTTTTCCCTTTTCAAATGATTCCTGGAATTTTTTCTAACCTTTCATAGAATTTGATTCTACTATGATATTTAATCCCTTTCTCTTGTAGAAGAGTATTCTATTTTTATAGCACTTTGCATGTTTTACTTGTCATCTTGCCCATATTTCTTTTCCTTTTTTTGATGGATCTTAATTTTTATTATTTTATTTTGTGGTTGCTGTAAGAGGGTTACTTCAAGTTTCTATTTATTTAAATTGCCATTAAGTGCTAGGTATCAAGAGCAGAATACTTTTATAAACTTAGAATTTCTAAATCTGTCCATGAATATTAAATATCTGGACATCGATCTATATCTTGTCATAGGTACATTAGAAAATGCACCTCCCCAAGATTTAGAGACAAAACTATCTACTAATGCAATCCTAAGTTCACTGTAGATGATGCTTGGTAGATATTTTCTAAATTGAGAGTAAGCTTGGCTAGATATTGCAGTATAGTTTTAGAAGTGATTTTCAATTTTAGAGAATACATAGAACACTGAGAAAAGTGGATATATTAGACAATGGAGAGAAAAAAATGATGAGCTACTTGGCTGGTGGCTTTATTATTACTGTTTAAGTTAGAAAGTGGGTGAAATATTCAGTAGGATAAAGAAGCAATATCAGCAGTGATAAAAGTAGACACATAAACAGCATGGTGACCACTGTACCTGGCCTCAGCCTATGTAGGGCATAAGGAGAAAAACACACTCATGCTTTTCCTATTGAGAAAAAAATAAAATGAAAATAATGGTCAAAATAAGAATAATAAGAACAGAAGGATAGGCAAGCTTGCCTCATGGATTTTTTTTTTTTTTTGGAAATATTTTCTTCATAATGTTTTGAAACTTATGCCTTGTACTTAGAAGAATGATGCTAAGTCTACACCCCCCTAGGGTGGAGCAAAGGGTTCAAGGGTTAAGGGAAAGCAGTTGGAGAGCATGGCTTTGACCAGGGCTCAGAGGTGGCAGCTTTCAGCAATCCTGGGCCTTCCAGTGGTGGGAGGTGCTGACTCCATGACATCTGAGAAGACGGAAAGGTAATTAACCAATAAGAGACAAGGTGTTACTGAAAAGTGGAGTTTGCGCACCTGATTACTAATTAATCAGGCGTGAGAGCACCTTGTAGATGCATTCACTATTTAATTATAGCAGTCTCTCTTGGCGAAGGAGCATATGTTCCCAGCTTAATCTACTGGTTTATACTGACATCAAATTGTCATTATCAGAAAGAATCAGGCCTTTTGATTATTTCCACTAATTTATTGAACACTTAAAATTAATGAACCCCAGGCCTTTTAAATGTGCTCAGTTGGTTTGGAAGATGGGAGGAGAGAGGGGGGTGGAGAAAAAGCTTTCATTAAAAGGACAATTTGTTTGGGTAAAGGTAAAGCAAGTACATTTCATGGGTGATCTGAAATCTATTGGTGAAAAACATGAATTCTTAAAGCTGAGCCTTCAAGATGATGAAGAGAAAATAAGCCATGAGGTGTGCCCTCCTGGTCTCCAAAGATCAGAAGACTAACATTTTTTTCTGCTTCTTATTTTTTATTTGCTTATTCTTTAGAGACATCACTGCGGTTAAACTAAATCAAATAAAAACCATCAAAATCAAATGTTAGAAATCCACTGTTAGATAAAAATAGTTTTATTTTGAAACTATTAAGGTTGGGGAGAATTTGGCGTAAAGTTAACTTTCTCAAATATTAACATCTTTCAATCATTTCATATTTCTCTGCATCAAACCAAGTTGTGACTTTTTATATTCAGTTTCAGGTGAAGGCCAAGTACAAGTGATTCTCCAAGTGAAGAAAGGTGTGCCTCCAACTATTTCAGGTGAGCATTAACCCACCAAATACAAGTACATGGTCCAGAAGAGTGTTCTCAAATAGTCCTACAAATTCCTTCCACCCTATTATTTATAACTATTATTTATAAACACGTATCAACCTAAGGCTTTTTATGTCTTATACCCTACAGCTAAAATAAGTCTGCTTGTCAAAGAGAGAAATAGGAAGGGAGCACTTATTTAAAAAAAAAAAAAAAACATTGTAAAGTAAGAAGAAAAACATGTAAATAAGTGCATTTCATAACTTATGGACCATATGTGCATAAGTATTTGATTCTAGATCTGCAGATGGGCCATTAGCTCCCCACCAAATGGAAAGAAAAATTCAAGGTATATCAAAACTTTAACTGTTCTTAGTAATTTCAGGAAATCAGGGTAAACAAATACCAAAGTCACAGGGGTCTGTGAAATCTTTGTAACTCATAAAAGCTAAATTCTCAAAGACTAAATGACTCAAAAGCACCTTCTAATGTATTTTGTTGTTTGTTTTTGTTTATCCAAAGTCAATTTAACAATACATTTGCAGCAGGGATAAATCTCTTAAAAGGCTCAGTTTTCCTTTGATTTCTTCTGGTTGTTTTAGACCAGGGCCATGCTAATCAGAAAATCATCTAATTTCCCTATTTAAATTAATAAATGGATGACGTAAAGGTACCGAACTAAGACTATAAACTAGAAGTACTGATGCTTCTTAGGCTAGGAAGAACATGATTTTTTTTAATCTTCAAAACTGTTGCTGAGCTGCCCTAGTCTTTTGCTTTTTTTGCCCCTGGCCTTTAGCCTTCTTTACCCTTTAGGTGGCTCAAAATGCCTTGTCTGCTGAGTGCCTTTTAAAAAAAAATTATTTATTTATGCATACAAGAACTGGGGTGTAGACCAGAGGTACTGTGGGGTGAGAGGATTCACCAGAGACAGGAGACAGAACAGGCAGATCAACTGAAATACACTGCTGAGGGGAGCAGTGGGCCAGACAGGAGAGGTCTGCTGCACCATATGGTTGCTCCCCCGCCAGCCGAAAATCAAACTCATGTTGCAGTGGCTGGTGGTAGCTTGATAGCTGTGTCTTTAACCCCTGCACCACTGGGGAGGCCCTGCTGAGTGCCTTTTATATGAGGTGAGGGGATAGACTGCCATGATGGGGTCTTATGATCACCCAGGAATGTTAATCAAATGCCAATCAGTAAATATGTTTCCTTTAAAATGATTGTTACCAGGGAAAAGTGTCTTACAATTTTTATCTTTCTGAAAGCTGTGTGTTCAAATTCCCCAAGAATTTGATTGGTGGGATCAGTCCCCGTATCCTAGAGAATGTACCTGTAGGGGGCGTTCTCATGTCAGGTTCCCCGGGAGATGCTGGCCTGCAACCATTCTCATGCAACCATTCTCTCAGCTTCTGGTCAGTCACATGGCACATAGTATGGAAATTTCTAAATGAAAGTGTCTTTAGAATGACCCTGTGGGCAGTCAGTATCCCAGCTTTTCAGCAAGGGTCAGCTTAACAGGGAGATGCTTGGTCTGGCAGTTACTACATGCTGAATAAACTGAAAGCTGATGCTCCACAGAGTTGTAGAATTTTAGTAAGCGAAGGAGCCTCATCTTAGCCTGTCCAATTGCATCATTTTACTCAGGAATATAGAATTTACTTACAGGCCTGTGGGTCAGTGGCACGACCCACACAAACCAGGCTTCTGTCCTAGGGATCTGGGGCAGTAGGGAAGGGAGAGGTCAGGGGTACTGGGATCTTGACCAAAATTCACACACCTATAGTTTTTAATGTGTCTAATTTATTTAAAGATTTGGAAAATAGATCAAAGTCTGAGTATCTTAAATCTTAAAGCCATTTCCTTCTCAATGGGCTTTTTGAATGATTTCGCCCAATGCCTTTCCTTCCTTAATTTTCACTTTTATCCCCAGTGTTCCCACATTTGACCATTGTCACCTTGATCACCATGCCCCGATTGCCACATTCAATAACTTCTTCATTTTCCCTTTCTTATTAAAACTTTGCTGCTGTCAAGATCACTTTTGCTCTCTAGAGATGCTCTATTTTTTAGGGTTCTAAGACATTCCTCTCCCCTGGTTCTCATTGTGTATCTCTGGCTGCTTTTTCACAACTCTTAGTAGTCTTCTTTTTTGTCTTCCCACCTTTCTATATTAATAATAGCCATATAGAAGCCTGATATTAACTGTATAGAAATCTAATAACTCTGCAAGAGACTGAAACATGTTTCCTTCCCCATTAAGTGTTCTTGTCTGAGGGCAGGATGGCATTGAGTGCTCAAATTCATTCATAACAACATCCCTTAATATGGCCCCTGCAACATTCTGTTTGTTCAATTAAAGACAGTTTCAGCCCTTCTATAAACAAAAGTGAAGAATGTTTGTTTTCCACATCTGTGATATAAAATTGGAGTAATTAGGGGTTTTTGAGACTTGACATGAAGTTTTAAAGAACCTGATCATTATCTATTTGAAATATCACCAGAAATAAGGTGTGTCAGACAATTCTTACTGGCCTCTGTGATACTAGTTTTTGGTCACTTCAATAAATGCTCCCTACCCTCACTTGAATATTTAAGTAAAGTATTATGAAGGAAGTGAAATTTGGAGGAAACTTAGTAAGATATTATAGTATTGGCATTTATGAAATATTTACATAACCTCTTTTTGAGTGAGACTTCTTCCAAGATGTTGCCTGATATTTTGTGCTAATTAAATTACCTAAGATTTCTACTTGACCACAATCTACATACTTTTTAATTATCCTGGAACCTTAATTAGATCATGACTAGTTGGGAGTGGGGTTTGGATAGACAAAATAACTGGATGCTCCCCATGGTTATCACCTCAGTCATTTTTTCTTTTCATTCAATAATCCTTTAGAATCATCATAACTATGATCAAATTTTTGAAATCCACCTCTCGGTAGACACCAAAGTCCATCTGTCTGACTTAGAGCTCTCTCCCATCCTTCAGATTCATATCCATCCCCTGTTTCCTGTATCTCTACCTGGAAGTTACACAGGTATCCCAAAATCCTTCACAACCCAAACAATCCATCTATGCCAGTCTTAACTGGCCACTCACCCATTATCACCCGTGCTGAAAACCTGGCAGTCACCCTTGATTCCTGCATCCTTGTTACTCTTCACACTGATTATTTCTCTAATTTCATTGCTTGCCTCCTTCCAGCTCAGCAACAACAGGTTGCTTATAGTGCTTCTACTTGATCTCTCATTTCTTGCCGTTGCTTGTTTCTGTTGGGAATGCACACCCTCACCATATACTCTCCCCATACTCCTTACGGATATAGCTCCTAAACCTTTAAAATTCATCTCAGATGCACACTCCTTAGGAACCCTCCCCTGGCAAGGACTCTCTTCCTCCCTTGGTTGGGTACCATTGACAAGAACTTCCCTTAGACTTCCGTCCTCTTAATAATAACTTACACAACTTATACAATGTTATTATCTCCTTGGGGATGAACGTGGAATAGTCTTCTTTTTGTTCTCATCCCTTTTTAGAACAGTTCTAAAGAGAAGGATCTCTATTTATGATTGCAAATTTAGTAAGTTTGAATGAGATTTGCCCCCCTCCCATTCATGTGAGTTCTTGAAACTCCCAGCAAATCTCCCTAACCTGAGAAGAAATCACTTTTCATGTAATGAATATATTTTCCCTAAAAGACTTAATTCCATTGATGGCTTATTTTGGACTTCTTAAGGTAATCCTGAATAAAAGAAGGTCTTTACTGGGGAAAAACACTTGGTCATCTGTGAATCTTCTCAGACTCCTTGTGGGGATAATTCTCTGTCCTCTGACTTTGTACTGGGGCATACACTCGAGAAAAGAACACCTAGGCACACTCAGCATGCTATTGTGCAAAATGTGATATGGGACTGTGGCCCTTGGAAATTGTTAGATTTATGTTTCAGTTCCATGATGCAGAAGACAGGGAGATGGTTAGAAAGAAAATGTGGGCCTCCCTGGTGGTGCAGTGGGTTGAGCGTTGTACTGTGAAACTGTCCGCAGCCTCTGCAGCGCGGGTTCGATTCCTGGCCGGCCAGGGAGATTCCCACACGGTGTGGCAGGCCTCTGCTGCCTCACCCGCTGCTCCTGTCAGCAGTGTCTTCAGTCCACCTGCCTGTTCTGCTCCTCTTTCTGTCTCTGGTGAATTCTCTCACCCTCCCATGCCTCTGACTGTACCCCAGTTCTTGCATAAATAAATCTTAAAAAAAGAAAGAAAGAAAGAAAATGTCATTGATCTATAAGAAGCTGAAACAATGGAAAGCTTTTTGGGTCATATGAACTGTATATAAGTTACTACAGTGAAAGGTGTCCAGGCTATTACGCCTCCTCTAGCACGCATTAGAGCTGTGAGAAGATCCTTTAACTCAGTGATTCCATTACTAAGATTATTTTTTAAGAAGAAACCAGTGTTATTGGAAGATTTTGCATGGAGCCAGTTAGTACTACATTACTTTTAATTTAAAAAGAAAATGGAAATGGTCTAAATGCCAGAGTCACTATTGAGTAAATCATGAGTGCCTGATCATAGAATATTATGTAGCCATTAAAAATGTTTACAAGGAGTTTTAAATATATTAGAAAATGCATGTGAAAACTGCTGAGCTAAGTAAATAAGAATTGTGTGTGAAATTGCATATATGATATAATTTCAATTACTATAAAAATGTTGAGAAATTCTGAAAGGAAATGCAAATAAAAGGTTAATGACATTTGTCTCTAGGCAGTGAGATTGGAGATGATTTTTTTTTTTGCTTTTTCCTTCTATATTTGCAAATTCCAAATGTTCTAATGAATAATTACTTGCTTTGTACTGACAAATGATTTTTTTGAAGATTATGAAATATCAAAAGGCAGCTACTGGGCCTCCCTGGTGGCACAGTGGTTGAGTGCTGGGCTGCGAAGCTGCCTGCAGCCTCTCCAGCGCTGGTTCTATCCCCGGCCGCGTCCCACATGGTGTGCAGACCTCTCCTGCTGTGCCTGCTGCTCCCCTCAGCAGTGTATTTTATCAGTCTGTCTGTTCTGCTCCCCGCTCTCACCCTTCTGCACTTCTGACTGTATCCAGTGCTTGTATAAATAGAGCTAGAGCGGGGAACAGAACAGGCAGACTGATGAAATACACTGCTGAGGGAGCAGCGGGTGGCAGGAGAGGTCTGCGCGCCATGTGGGACCCTCGCCTGGTGGCCGGGGATAGAACCAGTGCTGCAGAGGCTGTGGGCAGCTTCTCAACCCAGTGCTCAACTGCTGCACCACCGGGGAGGCCCTAAATAAATAAATCTTAAAAAAAAAAAAAAAAACACTTTATTTAACAACAACAAAAAGGCAGCTACTTTGGGAGGCGAAAACATTATCAGCATCCTAAAATAAGAAAAGAAATTTGCAAATTTACAAGTTATCATAGTGTTTCAGATCATCATAATAATTGTTGTCATTTCCCTTTTGTTTTCTAGCTTCTACCTGTGAACCTGAATCAGCGTTAAGATGGTCCTTCCCTGAAGCATGGTCAGGTATTGAAGAGGGATGGGGAGGTTACAACCACACCATTCCAGGCCCTGGGGATGACGTCCTGATTTTACCCAGTAAGTAAAACCATTTATGAATTAAATAATCATACACAGACTGAAAAAGTTCAAGATAACTGGGGGATTATCAGTCTTTTAAATACATTGTACAACACATTATAAAAGCTACAAAGAAGCAGGCACTTTTGCCTACAACCTTCTTTTGTTAAGTTTAATATAGGAGAGGAATTTCATAATCCAGTAGAATCCAGAAAAAATGACAGCCTACTTTCATTAAAGATGGAAGACAGCTCCAAGAGAATTTAAAGTTATCCACAAACTGGAATAGTGGTTGTATGTGACAGAGGACAGTTTTACAGCAAATTCTAGTATGCCTGTGTTTGAAAGGCAGAGAATGTATGAAGAAGCAATTTGCAAAGGTCTTATCTTTTGTCTTTATGAAGCTTTTATGCATAGAGTGATGAAATATGACAAATAAATTCTTTGGTTGCCATGATTTTTCAGAGATGCTGGAAAAGGAACAGATAAAACAGAAAAATAAAATTATCTATCTATCTATCTATCTATCTATCTATCTATCTATCTATCTATCTATCTATCTATAACTTTCTCCTTGTAAACATACAGGTAGAAGAAAGATGATTCCTCAAAGATACAGAAACACAGACTCATAAACTTCTTTCATAAGAGATAATTCTTAAAGATCTCTCCAGTCTGAGAAGTTATCCACTATTCCAGTTTGTGGATAACTTTAAATCCTCTTGGAGCTGTCTTCCATCTTTACTGAAAGTAGGCTGTCATTTTTTCTGGATTCTGTTTTTCATAGAAGAAATATATTTTTCCTAATTTCATTTTGGGATTAATTTGAACTTTTTTTTTTTTTTGAAAAGAAAAACATGATATTTTTATTTTATTTTTTTTTAATATTAAATTTTATTTTTATATTCCCCCATACAATTGCAAACGCCCCATTCTGACCCCAATCCTTCCCCTCCCCCCACCCCCCAAAAAGTGTCTCTGGTTCATAGTTTTTGGTTGATTTTGATTTTCACTTTCTTATATTCATTTTCCTGGTCCCTTATTTAAGTTTTCTAGATTCCTGCTATGAGTGAGACCATCCGGTATTTTTCTTTTTCTTTTTGGCTTATTTCACTGAGCATGATCCCTTCCAGCGCCATCCATGTTGCTGCAAATTGCATGTGTTTATCTTTTTTGAATGCTGAGTAATATTCCATGGTATATATGTTCCACATCTTCTTGATCCAGTCATCTATTTTTGGGCATTTGGGTTGTTTCCAAAGCTTAGCTATTGTAAACAGTGCTGCTATAAACATAGGGGTGCAGGTGCTCTTTGGAATTGATGTTTCTGTGTCCTTTGGGTAAATACCTAGGAGTGGAATTGCTGGATCATATGGAAGCTCTATGTTTAGTAGGTCCAGAAATCTCCACACAGCTCTCCATAGTGGTTGGACCAATTTGTACTCCCACCAACAGTGCAGAAGAGTTCCTTTTTCTCCACATCCTCGCCAACATTTGTTGTTGCTAGTTTTTTTAATATGTGCCATTCTCACTGGTGTGAGATGGTATCTCATGGTAGTTTTGATTTGCATTTCCCTGATTACAAGTGATGTTGAACATTTTTTCATATGTCTGTTGGCCATTTGCATTTCCTCTTCAGAGAAGTTTCTTTTTAGCTCTTCTGCCCATTTTTTGACTGGATTATTTTCTTTGTTGTTGCTGAGTCTCATCAGCTCTTTGCAGATTTTTGTGATCAGTCCTTTATCATTAGTGTTGGGTGCAAAAATGTTCTCCCAGTTGGTGGGGTTTCTCTTTGTTTTTGTTATTGTCTCTTTTGCTGTGCAGAAGCTCTTTAATTTGATGTAGTCCCAGCTGTTTATCTTTGTCTTCACTATCACTGCTTTGGGTGATGTGTCTGTAAAGATGTCTTTGATGTGCATATCCCGTAGTGTTTCGCCTATATTTCCTTCTATGTATTTTATGGTTTCAGGTCTTATGTCTAGTTCTTTAATCCATTTTGAGTTGATTTTTGTGTATGGTGTGAGGTAGTGGTCAAGCTTCATTCTTTTGCATGTAGCGACCCAGTTTTCCCAGCACCATTTATTGAACAAACTTTCTTTGCTCCAATGCATAGTCTTTGCTCCTTTGTCAAAGATTAGTTGACCATAAATCTGTGGGTTTATTCGATTCCATTGGTCTGTATGTCTGTTCTTGTTCCAATACCATGCAGTTTTGATGATTATGGCTTTGTAGTATAGTTTGAAGTCTGGGAGTGTGATGCCTCCATTCCCTTCTTTTTTTTTCAGTAGAGCTTTGGCTATTCGGGGTTTTTGGTGATTCCATATGAATTTCATCAATAATTGTTCTATTTCTTTGAAGAATGCCATTGAGATTTTGATTGGAATAGCATTGAATCTGTATATTGCTTTTGGTAGGATGGCCATTTTAATAATGTTTATTCTTCCAATCCATGAGCAGGGGATGTCTTTCCATTTCTTTGTGTCTTCTTCTATTTCTTTTAACAGTGTTTTATAGTTTTCTTTGTATAGGTCCTTTACCTCTTTTGTTAGATTTATTCCCAAATATTTGATTTTTTTTGTTTCGATAATAAAAGGGGTGGTTTTTTTGATTTCTGATGGATTTACAAATGAATTCTACCAAACATTCAAAGACGAATTAGTGCCTATCCTTCACAAACTCTTCCAAAAAATTGAGAAGGAAGGGACCATACCAAACACGTTCTATGAAGCCAATATTACACTAATACCAAAACTGAATAAGGACAACACAAAAAAGGAAAACTATAGGCCAGTCTCCCTAATGAACACTGATGCAAAAATCCTCAATAAAATTTTAGCTATCAGAATCCAACAATGTATCCATAAGATAATTCACCACGACCAAGTTGGATTCATTCCAGGGGCACAAGGATGGTTTAACATCCGAAAATCAATCAACGTTATCCAACACATCAACAAAAAGAAATATAAAAACCATATGATAATATCAATAGATGCTGAGAAAGCTTTCGACAAAGTGCAACACCCATTCATGATAAAAGCCCTTGAAATTCTTGGGATACAAGGAACATACCTCAACATCATAAAGGCCATCTATGACAAGCCAACAGCCAGTATCATTCTCAATGGTGAAAAGCTGAAAGCAATTCCATTAAGATCTGGAACAAGACAAGGATGTCCACTCTCACCACTGCTTTTCAATATAATACTGGAAGTCCTAGCCAGAGCAATAAGACAAGAGAAAGACATCCAAGGAATCCAAATAGGAAAAGAAGAAGTCAAACTATCACTATTTGCAGATGATATGATAATATACATAGAGAACCCCAAAATCTCCACAGAAAAACTAATTCAACTCATCAATCAATTCAGTAAAGTGGCAGGATATAAAATCAACACCCAAAAGTCAGTAGCCTTCCTATACACAAATAATTTGAACTTTTAAAGACAATACTGAATAAAAGAATACCTGCATTGGGCCTCCCCGGTGGCGCAGTGGTTGAGCACTGGGTTGAGAAGCTGCCCGCGGCCTCTGCAGCACTGGTTCAATCCCCAGCTGCTCCCCAGCCACTGGAGGAGGATCCCACATGGCACACAGACCTCTCCTGCCACCTGCTGCTCCCCTCAGCAGTGTGCTTTGGTCCTTCTGCCTGCTCTGCTCCCTGCTCTGGCTCTGGTGAATTCTCTCACCCTCCCGCGCTTCTGACTGTACCCAGTGCATGTATAAACAAAACAAACAAACAAATAAATAAATAAATAAAACACGCCTCTATTAAAAAAAAAAAAAAGAATACCTGCATTGGAAAAAGAACAATTGACCATCACAATAATGTTTGCATCATAACAATGGTAGTGTTCGCTGATAACCAAGAACATGGAGTGGGTTATTCTCCACATAGGAACTGATTTAATCCCCACAATAACTCTGCGGTATAGGTAATAATAGTTTCCCCATTTTTACCAACAGAGAAACAGCGGCCCAGAAAAGTTAAATGACTTGCCTAGGGCCACACAATTTGTAACTCAGCAGAGTCAGAATTGTAGTCCAGTCAGTGTGATTATAGGTCTGTATTCCTAACCAATAAAATACATCCCCTCTTTAAAACAACTAAGAATAAACTAAAAGAGAATAGTTGTGTTGTTTGCTTCATTTATGATGAAAATGAAGGCAGAATGATCAAATTGTGCTGCCCACCATCTACACATTGCTGGTATGCTGTGTAACTGTGTATAGACAGATGAGGGGTGGGGGAAACTAGACTAGTGTTATCATCCAACTTCTCTATCACCCACCTCTTTCAGCAAAGGATGTAACTTTCTGAATAAACAGACTCATGAGTCATTCCTATACAGAAAGGAAAAATATGTTCTATCTTAGCCATCTCTTTGATGAATCTAGCCAGCGGATTGGCCCTGGGCTATGGTTTTTCCCATTAAGCAAGTTGTTTTCCCCACCCCATGCAGGAAGCAAGAGAAGCTTTTGAAGGTTGCCAAGCTTTTAGTATCCTTTGGGATCTTCAAGCTGAGCAAGGAGTAATCTCAGCTATCTTGCTTGGCACTGCAGTTGACTGCATCCACTATGTGCCCAGGCTGCCAGGAGCCCCTGGCATCTTTCATCGCCTTCCATTCCTTTGTGCGTGGTCAGCTTATGAGATGGGTCTGCATTCTCCATGAAGCTGCTTTTAAGTAGCACAAATTAGTGCTTTAGAAATAAAAAGGGGGCCCTCGGTTTGGATCTATAAAATACCTCCCAGCCCCTTCTTATATATTGATTATTGTGAGAATCAGAGAAGATTTTAAAAGCATGCTGATATGCATTATTTCTAGTTTTCAAATGGAAAAATAAATGTATTAAAATGTACATGTAATCTCTTATAAATGGAGTCCGTACCCTTCCTGTTGCCCCTCTCTCTTTTCCAGTAAACCCTCTTTGTACCTCCAGCAAATTATTTCACAGTGGTCAGCATTTTAATTCTATGTTTCATTCAGATTTGGGTTTTCTGTAGGAACTGCTGTCACTTACTTTTCCCTTCTGTTTTTTGGCAAACCCTGGTATTTTGACCTGTGATGGATCTTTGGGTTGAATTTACCTTTTTCATCTACTTTTGGTTTTGCGTTCTTGATTTTTCCTGACTCTTCTGGATTCTTTGTAGCATTTTTTGAATCAGATAAGTTTGTTTACCCCAGTCTGGCACAAACAAGACCCTCAATAAACTGCTTGAAATAAGTGTGCAAATTCAAGGAGGCCATCTGTAATTTAATGTCAGAAGTAAATCTTTCTATAATTTTGACCTAGTGCAATTATAAAATTTTATAGATTTGTGCAAAATCATGTCTTCTCCTTTGAAAAGATTTGTAAGAATTAAGAAATTTTGGTGATGATGATGACAATAGTAGTAGCTATACTTTGAGTGCTTGGTATGTGCTAAGTGTGCTACAAGCATTTTTTTCAAGTAATTCTCACAACTATTTTATGAGTGAATTCTATTTTTATCATCCTTTACATAGATGAGGAATCTGGACCACAGAGAGGTTAAGTAATTTGCCCAAGTTTCATCAGCTAGTAAGTTTTTAAAAGACTGGTTAGGTGGTCAGTTTGATCCTAAAGTCCCAACTCTGTTATCTATGCCTGTATTTATTATTGATGTATTATTAGTTTACAATATTATATAAATTTCAGGAGTATGTCTTCATACCTCAATGCATGTACTTATCACACCATACCCACCACCCAAGTTTTAGTGACATTCTCCATTATCCACCTGACCCATACTACCTATTACTCTTACCTCCCCCCACCTCCTCTGCTAACCACCACTTTGTTGTTAAAGTCTAGGGGTTTATTTTTGTTTTCTTTTGTTTGTTCCTTTTTTTAAAAATATTCCCACATCTGAGTGATATCATCTAAGTAATACTCCATTGTGTATAATATCACATCTTCTTTATTCAGTCATTCATCAGTGGACACTTAGCTTGTAGCCAAAGTCCTAACTCTTTATTTTATCACTTTTTAAAAACACAACATTCCTGTCTGATTTATTCAAATCAGACCACATATTATACTGAGTTTATATTTCTCTGCTTGTTGTTCACATTATTCCTTTCACTTAGAATTAAGAAGGGTTCCTATTGACTATGGTGATGGTGCATGTGTGACCTGGTAGTAGAAATTCTAGGGATTACACCTGAGAAAAGAAAGCAAATATTATAAAAAAAATGAAAATGGTGTAAAACATATATAAATAAAAAAACTTTAAAAAAATAAAAAGGGCTCCTATTTATTAAGCAGCCAGCATATTGTCAGACTAGCTACTTGAGTTTAGTCTTACTACATCCCCATCGGTACACACGTGCTGGCAAACTGGAGAGGCTTCCCCAGAGAGGTGTCTGATACAATGAGAAATTGATGAAAGTATTTTGTATCTGGTAGAAAAAGTAGTTGTAATTGAATTTATCATTTGATCCCAATTCAGTTTAACCAACATTTCCTGAACCTTCACTGTGTTTCAGGCACTGTACAGGTGCTCTTGATCTGGGTCTTCAAAGGTATCTGGGTCTCCAAAGGTAATCAATACCACCTTGACCTAAAATAGCTAGTGATTTATGTGGATTAATCAAACACATAATGCATTGATACATAAAAGTACAAGAAATAGTTGTAATAAGCAACAGAAGTGTTTAAAGTCAAAGTGTGGCAGGTGGTAGAAGAGGTGGAGTAAGAATCTGTGGGGGCAGTTATGGGATTCAAGAGCATCTTGGGGAAGTGCTGTTTCAAGAGTTATTGGATAGGCTATTGAGTAGGATATCTGGGTTCATATTTGGATTCTGTATTTTACCACTGTGTGACACTGGACAAGTTTGAATCCTTTCTGATCTGCATCTATAACATGAGGGCGTAATTAATATATCATAATGTAGAGAAAATTAAATGAGATCTTGTCAGTGCACATGACCAGGACATAGAGTATTGGCAGTAATGGAATTATATATGAAAGCTGTGATTTTTAATGTGTCAGGTGTTCTTTTCCTTCATTTCCCCATCTGACTGCCCCTGCTGGCCTGTGGTATTACAAACACTTTGGATTTGCTTATTTGCTTTCCAATGGCTTATTATTTAATTTTCACAACATCCTTGGGAGCTAAATAGGTAATAACTATTATTACAGTAAAAACCCATTTTTACATAATACGATTTTAATGGAACTGCTGATTTTACAAAATGAAAGTGACTGGTAAAGAAGATTTAAGTGATACTTTTGAACCTCTAATATAATTTTATGGTGTTTTGTGTATTTTAATTCATTAATAAAGGAAACGTGTAGAACATTCCTATCATTATTCAAATAGAATAGCATAATTTTTCAATAAAATTCTTAGGGTAAATTGCCTATTTCCATTTTCTGGGAAATCAATTTTATGGAATGACCTCAGACCCATCCTATTCCATAAAAATAGGACTTTACTGTACTAATAAAAGATATCACTATCTTAAGTATGGTACCATTTTCCTTCGAGGCGTTCTGTCTTTATAGACATTGGATTTTGAAAGAGCTGTAAATTCTTTTTGGTGGTATTATGTGGAGTAAGCTGAGGTAATCATCAAGAATTTGCTCTTGTAGTTTAGTTTATGATAACTTTGCTTCACACAAACAACTGTATCCATTTGTCTTTACCTTCTAAATATTGGGAGAATTTTTCTAAATGTATTCTAGATATTGCACAGAATGGAGCAAACTCTATCTAAGAGACTATGCTCTCAAACCACCAGAAGCCCAGCTGGTCAGTGGGTCAAATGATACTGCTAATTTTCATTCACTGCTATGTCCTGAGCTGACCTGAGAGGATTTGTGTAAGATGCTTTCAGTGTTTTCTCTGAGGGAATTTCAGCCATGACAGGATGACACTGTTTTTTATGCAGGGGAAGTTAAATGAAAGGAAAATGTGTTATAATTTCAAATGATGTGATTCTGTTTTGAAGGGTACAGATATGATATCATATAGCCTCCAGCATAATTTGTGTGTGTGTGTGTGTGTGTGTGTGTGTGTATGGTAGAATTCAATGTGTTCCATATTTCTGCTTTACTTTGAATTGTCCTTATTTGAAGAGATGAATGGAAGAGTGCTAGTTTTCTTTTATAATAGTTCTTCTATTTATTCTAATTTTCAATACTGACTCACTTTAAATGGCAGGGGGGCTCTTTAAAGTCATGTGATGTTCAAAGATGACAATATTTAATGCATTTCCTTGATAAGTCACAAAACATTATGATTGGTGACATGAGGTTAAGTGATCATAAATCAGAAAGCATTTGGAGAAAAATTCTATAAAGCGTTGTGATTATGTCATTATTACCTTGGTTTGCCTTTTTCTTAGCTAAGATTTTAATTTAGGATAAGATCTATATAACACAGAGATGTAAATTTTGACATCAGTTAGAAGCCAAATATAAACACTGGTATTGTCTCTGTAGCTTGAGTAGTTTTCTAAATCCTGGACTTGTCCCAATACGGCACAGAGCACAGAAAAATATCAAGGAACATTTATTTGAATTACTAGCTAGTAGAAAGGGAAAGAAATTTAAACTTGAGTTGCTGGGGTCCTTTTTATGAGGTAAGGCATCAGAACAGTGTCTGCTAGAGTGTGTGTGTTTTGGGAACCTATCGTTATTTAAAAAAAAAAAAAAACCTAGACACTTAATAGCTTAAAACATGTATTTAATTTACTCAGAATATTGCAGAGAAGGGCCAGGATGTTTTTGTTGTTTTCCATACATTCCAGTCAGATAGTGGATGTGCTTCAGTCATCTAGTGACTCAAGTTGACTGAATGGTCTAAGGTGACTCCCTTGCATAGGTGCCAGTCGATGCTGGTAATTGGTTGGGAGATAAGGGGCCTACGATTCTCTCCTGGCTCTCTCTGTGGGGCTTCTTGGACTTTCTCATAGTATGGCTGCTGAATTTCCAAAACAGAATAGCTTAGCAGAGAGTGCTCCAAAGAGCAGTGAAGTGTGTGGAGGCAACATGCTTTCTGGGTCAGCCTTTGCCACCTGAGACTACCATGGCTGACATATTTGGTTGACCAGGTAAGGCAATTAAGCAAGTCCAGATACAAGGGAAGAAAATTAGACTCTACCTCTCAGTGGAAGGAATCACAAAGAACTTGCAGCTGTCTTTAATCTACCACTGTGCATGTGTTTATGTGTGTGAGTGTGTGTGCATATATGTAATTAAGAGCAGATGTACCTGACTTAATTCAAAAGGTTTGAGTAGGGTCTGCTGAATTTGTGCTGTCTTCCCTCTCTTTACAGATTTTATTTAGATTCTGTTGGCTTACATGAGTCAGAAATTGAAGAACACCAGGAGACAGACTGGTCAAATGATTTTGGTTTCTTTATTCTTTACTACCTACAATGCTTGTATTGCAGTGCCTATTTACTGCTGGCAAGTGGGATTCTTCAACCCTTCAAACATAATTGGGCCCCTGATCTGGATTTGCTTACTTTGAGACAGGGATGGATGACAGAGTTTGGGCTGCAATCTGTGGCCAAATTTTTGCATGTGTGACCAGAAGCCTCTTCTGAGAAGACTGCGGTGGGGTGAGGACAAATATTTTAAGCATCTGTTCCTTTCCAGGCAGAAATTATAGGTCCATGGGGATAACAGTCAATGGACTTTTTGAAAACCTTACTTAGAGCTTGAATGGGAAAACTATTTTTCAAGATTTTATAGAAAGAATAGACAAACAAGATTTTTAAGAGGTACTTCTGACACAATTTTTATTCAGCATTATTATCAAGTAAAAATAAACAAAAAGAAAAACCAAACCTAAACATCAAAGGCTCTTGGATACTTATAGTTTCTCTTCCTTTTAGGCAGATTCATAGAGGGGAATGTAGATCTTGGTGACACTGCTTAATAATAAAGTGGAGTGAGGCCATGTCCTTCCCACAAGAAGGAAAAGTCAGTATATCAGACTTCATGGAGCTGGTATTTCCACAGACCTCCCCAAATAGTTTTGAAACATTGAGGCCTTTTATCTATCCAGTTATTTAAGAACATACTCTAGGAACCTTTTACTTAGGCTAAGTGAAAAGTTCTGTGCAATATGGAATTCTTGGATGAATTGAATGATTGTCTAATAATTTGTTGAATGATTGTCTAATATTTTGGGATCTTTTTACATGGATTTACTTGTAGTAAGTAAAATCATATATATTTAAAAAGATAGACACATAGAATTGTTGAATTGGTAGAGAACTTAATGGCTTTTTAACCCAACTAAAATGAACTAAGGTAATACAAGTGTTTTATAAATTGTAAATGCTATGAAACACATTAATATCTGTAGCCAGACTTCCATGGGCACTAGTGTTTTGTACCAAGAATAAGAGTCAGATTTCAGTCTCCTTGTCTTCAACATAGTATTGCAAATTGCCTTCTAAAATTTATAAGAAGGTGTATTGTTGCTCTATCTGTTATGTTTTAGATTTATGTCTTTAAAAATAGTATTACATTTGTGAGACACACCTGGAGGCTAGGGAGTTCTTTCTGGTTCTTGCACTGATTATGATTCAAATGGCTTTTTGCAAATGAATACCAGTAGTGCCCTAATTACTGACAAGGGCCTGTGACAGAATGCCATTGCTCCGGGTGGACAGTCAGGAGTTGGAATTTTTTTCAAAAAGTATTTTTACAAGTTTGCCTCCCCACCCCAATTTAAATTTCAGTGAAAATAACAGCAGTGATTTTTATTTCCTATAATTATAATAAAAATTCATATTTTGAAATAAATTGATACCTTTTCTCTAGTCTCAATCTGTCAGCCTCAGCTTGACTCAATCATGGTGTTTGTTTCTGGGCTAATTAGAACTCACTTAGAATCTTCTCTTGGGACCCAAATTCATGTAGGCCCTGACACTCTTTATAACTTGCTAATTTGCTGGAACCACTTAGAACTTTTTTCTAATTGAGGGGTTTTTCAAATCCTTCTCTGTCCTTCCTCACCTGAGAAACATATTCATAATCATATTCTCATTATCATTACTATTAGCATCAAAGCAATTTTCTAGGAAGGGATAAACTTCCTCAGGGCTCCCAGATAATAATTTGGGTGAAAGGGTATCCACTAACTCAAAATCACTGCTTTTGCAACTTTACAATCTCCTGACTACTGTCTCCTAGAATTTTGATCCTTTGGGGCACCTTCTGTCCCAGCCTGATAGGAGTCTAACAGGTATACCTGCAAAACTGTGAATTTTTTTTTTCTTCAGATGTAGTAGGTGTGAATCTTTTGCTGCCATGTAACTGTTTTCATTCATAACCTCTGCATACTTCCTGAGCAGTTGAAAACTACTTTTTAAAGAGGCACCATGCATTATTTTCCCCAGGACTTTTATCTGTACTTTGATCTTAACTGTGTAAACTATCAGCTTTATAATAGCAATAAATGCATTAGTGGTTTCTTTGGAAAAACATAAATATATATCATAAACTTGATGGCAAAGCAGAAAAGGCAAGATGTGGCATTTCATTAGTTGTGAAGGATGAAGGAGAATGAGACTGAAAAGATGATTCAGAAAGTTTGTGCAAGGGTGAATGGCCAGAGATGCCATCAATAGAAAGGGCGATGAGGGTAGAGAAGTGGATTTATCAGGGAGCATGATAAATTATGAAATAGACATATACTAAATTTCATATGCAGATGCCTAAATGGTAACGGGAAAGGTGGACCAAATGTCTGGGTAGGAAGCCACTTGGGAATCAGATTTAGACATTGATCCTCAGAGGAGTTGACTAAGGAAGTCTCGGGGATTGAACTAGGGGTAGAGTGAACAGGGGAGCTGTTCAGTGGGGTTGGAAGACATCTTAGAGGAAATTCTCATTTAAGTGTCAGAAGAGAACCAAAGAGGAAACAATTATGAAAGTAGGAGAACTAGGATAACAGAAGGCAAGAAAAGAGCAATAACAAGATGGTAGAGATGCTTTACAGTAAATGTTTCAAGCAGGACATGGGGGATGGTAATTTAGAAAGTACCTGAGGATATGCTCTATACTCTTTGGAAGTTTGTACAACTTAAGCACAAAATTTAATGTTTGTATTACAGTTTCATACATCTGCATTCGGTCTCTTTGAAAACCCTTGTAGGCGTCATTGCCTTTAAGAATCCCCATAAATATGTTAAAGTTAGAGCAGTTATTCCTGATAGACAGCGATACTTCTAACGTGGCAGCTAGGTTGTCCCTGGCCACACTCTGGCTAAAATATTGTCAAGTGTTCTTAGCTAATAGGCTCATGTAAAAGATGAGATTCATGAGAACTGATTGATTTGTACTGCTCAATTCATTTGATAAAAATAGACTAGACTATATTCTCTAGAATATCAAATATCATATGACTTTGCTTATATGTAGGTTATAGTTATAGAAAAATAAACAGGGTCAGACAGAATCAAACTAATAATAAATCTTAGAAATCTGACTGGGGCCTCCCCAGTAGCACAGCGGTTGAGCACTGGGCTGCGAAGCTGCCCGCAGCCTCTGCAGCACCAGTTCGATCCCCCACCACCGGCGAGAGTCCCACATGGCGTGCAGACCTCTTCTGCCCCACCTGCTGCTCCCCTTAGCAGTTTTACTTTGTCAGTCTCCCTGTTCTGTTCCCCACTCTGGCTCTGGTGAATTCTCTCACCCTCCCGCGCTTCTGACTGTATCCAGTGCTTGTATAAATAAATAAATAAATAAATAAATAAATAAATAAATAAATAAATAAATAAATCTTAAAAAAAAAAAAAAGAAATCTGAGTGTAGAATTGAGACTACCAGGGAGCTGGGTATGGAGGGGGTCCAATGGACTATGGCGGAGAATTATGGGTACTTTGGTGGTGGCTGTGACAATGTACATCTGAGGACGTGTGAACTTCCACCCCTAAATCATATACAATGTTGTAAACCAAAGTTATCTCAATACAGATTGTTTAATTGCAAAAAAAAAACCCATGAAATCATAAGATTATAAAAGAGCATTAAAAAAAATAAATTTCTTACCAACCCCATTTTCTGTCATCTACACTGCAACAAGTTTGCTGAGAATTAATGAAATTTTTCCTTGACTTAAATGCCTAAACTTATATTTTACCTAATTTTATTCCCCCAAATAAATTTGTCTCATGGAATTAATATTCTCTGAGGAGACACAGGCATTTCTTATAAGAGAAGGGCACCTGAGTGATTGCATATGTATTTTACCCTCCTGGTTGGGTTGAAGAAGTATGAGCCAAGTGAGGAATGGCTGCCCATGGGGCCCTTAATGTAGAACAGGGCTTTTTCACTTGCTCTAATTGAATTACTTCTCTTTATGTTATGGTCTGTTTTCCATGAAGATATTCTTGGAATGTAGAATTAAATAATTCATGATTTCCCAATTATTGGTTTAGGTATAGTTGCCACTTCTTGAGTTGATTATACTCTCTGGAGAGAACTTTTGGGCTCTTCTCAGATGCAGAGCCTTAAAGATAAAAAAGATTGCCCAGTGATGAAGCTACTGCAGGTGCAGCTGGGCCATCAGGGCAGGGGAACAGGTAGGTCCTCACCATCAGCCCTTGAGTCAACACACTTCTATGCAACCCAGCGGTTCTTAAAATTTTTATGAGCCTGTAGTCATTTTGACTGTCTGGTGACAAAGTATTTTTTTAATATTATTAAAGCAGCAGTAGTATTTTTTAATACATAAAATAAGATTCTAAAAGAAGCCAGTTATATTGATATAGCTGTCAAGATATTAAAAATCAGATTTGTGACATAATATCTATGCTTCTTTATAGAGTATTAAATAGCAATATCTAGTGCTAGTTCTAATTGTCATCATAATTTAAGTGTCATGGCAGATAATTCTTAAAAAAATGTTGCCATAAATTCCTTCCCTGCTTAATCATGAACGCTGGAGAAGTAGGGGCTTACTTCCCTCCTTTTGAATCTGGGTTAGTCATATTGACTTGCTTGACTAATAGAATGTCATGATATTCTGGACCCTCGAAAGCTAGGTCACCTTAGAAAACCTTTTTTGCTTATATGTCTCAATTGCTGCTGGTTTGTTCTCTTTGGGAACACAGTCCTCATATGGAGTGGGAATCCCAAATCATGCAGAAAGGTCACATTTTTCATACCAGTTTGCAGTCTTAGTGAAACTCAGCTAATTGTCAGCATCAGGTAACTGATCTATTTCGGACATCCAGGCAAGTTGAGCTCAGGAATGGTATCTTACTGACAACTTTGAAATATTTTTCCTTTTACTGACAACACATTAAAAATGCCCTACTTTATCCTTAGGTCAATATCACTCAGATTTCTTAGGTGTATTAAATAATGCTTCCTCTTCCTTAGAATGGGCACTCTGAAGTTCAGTTCACTAGGCTTCCACATGGACCCTGGAGAAGTTAATGGCCCATATGCAATCTAAAAGGGTGAAAGTGATTTAAACTCTTCTTCAAAATGAGCATTGTCTCTTATTTTCCAAAATGGATTTACACTTATTCTATCACTGCAGAGTTCAGAAACCATGTGTTTATTGAGCAACTATTTACTGCATACATCACTTCTTATGTGCCAGATGTCTTGCTTCATGTTGGGGATAAAGTGGGAATAAGATAGTTCTAATACCTACTGGGAATGTATTGCCTGTTCAGGGAGACAGAAATGTAAAATAATAAAATGAACAAGTATGTTTTAGGAGACATTCAGAGAACTATGGCAAAATATATACCATGAAAATCTGAACTGGAATGAAAGTGAATCCAATTCCACAAATCATATTGTAAAGCTAAAAACAACCATTTAGGGCCATTACTAATAATTCTATTCAGAATTTCTCAAAGCCTGCTGCAACTAGCTTCTTAAAAGCATCACATAGGAAAAAAGGAACAAAAATAAATTTGGATATTTTGGACTGAACACAGATAAGTTTCTTTGCACCTGATCTCTTCAAAGATTTTTTTATATGATAATGCTGATTGTGTAACTTCTAGTGGGGAATATAGTGTGCTGTTTCTCAAAGTTGTTCGATTATGCAACCCTCTTATTTACAGGGCAGCTCATGATGCCAGTATTCCAGAGAAACATTGAGTGCACAGTACTCTCATATACTTTTTTAAGATTTATTCACTTATGCATATAAGAACTGGGGTACAGGCCAGAGGTGTGGGTGGTAGAGGATTAACTAGAGACAGAATGGGAGCAGAACAGGGAGATCTACTGAAATACACTGTTGAGGGGAGCAGTAGGTGAGAAAGGAGAGGTCTGCAGCGACATATGTGGGTTATCTCCCTGGCTGGTGATAGCTTGGTAATGCTGAGACATAATCCCTTATGCCATCAGGGAGGCCCAGACTACTCTCACATTTAATCTAACACTATGAGGTAAACTAGCCAGTTGCATTAAGTACGATTAGGCCTTCTGTGAACAACAAAGGTAGAAAACATAGAAGTTTCTCTTGTATAAACTATGCTGTTCTATAGTGTCAGGGGCTTGGACTTGTATCTTCTTGTTCAATCACGTGAGGTTTCCATTCCCAAAGTCCCTCTGTGGTCCAAAATGTCAGCAGTAACTCCAGCCATTGCAGCCACATTCTGCAAAGGAGGAAATATAATTCTTTTCCTATTTAAGTCATACATGGCACCTCTTACATCTTATTGGCCAAAACTTTAGCCTAATGGCCATGTCTAATTGGAAAGGAGCCTGGGAAATATAGTCTTTTGGCTGGGTGACAATGTATTCAATTAAAAACTGGAATTTCTGCTACTAAAGAAGGAGAAAAAAAAAATACTGGGTGGCCACACATGGTGTCTGCCCCATGCTTTTAATTTTTTTTAAAGATTTATTTATTTATACAAATACTGGGGTACGAGAGGGTGAGAGAATTCACCAGAGACAGAGCAGGGAGTAGAACAGGCAGAAGGACTGAAATACACTGCTTAGTAGAGTAGCGGGCAAGACAGGAAAGGTCTGCCGTGCCATGTGGGACTCTCCCTGGCTGGCAGGGAATCAAGCTGGCACTGCAGAGGCTGTGGACAGCTTCACAGCACTGCGCTTAACCCGCTGCGCCACCAGGGAGGCCCCCCCGCCAACCATGCTTTTATTTTACAGCTGAGGAAAATAAGCCCAAAAGGGATACCCAAGAAAGAGCTCAGATTCAGCACTGGTTCAAATCTAGATAGATCTCTAGATTTCTTTAGTGTGAGGTTCTTCACACTGCCCCTAATTACACTTGAAGGAGGGATCAAAATAGAGTCTTTCAAAGGTTGTGATATGAAGGGTCATGGTAAGGTACACAGATAACAACACTATTACAAGGTGTGGGTATTTTTTTCTACATTTTTTAATTAATTTTTTTTTTCTTACATCATTTCAGTCCCCATAATTCTTCTTCCACCTTATCACCCATGAACCATCACCATATTCCTTTGTGTTTTAAGAGAAAGGTAGGAGTATGTTTCTAGGAGGTATGATTCTGTATTTGGAAATTAATAGCACTTGGTTAACTGAAAACTGTAAGTAGGATGCAACTGCTGTTCTGGATGTTTTGTTAAGACCTGGATTCCCTGTGCCAGGCTGCTGTGCACTCCAGGGCCTGCTTGCTCTGTGTCTAATGGCTTGTCCTCGCTTTGCTTCATCTAAAACATCAGTGATGCTCTGCACGCCCTGGATCCCGTCTAAAGCCATCTGTTTGCCTCTCTTTATTTACATGATAACATCACCTGATGGCAATTTAGTGTCTGGATAAAAAGCATTGCTCTTCTCTCTATTGAGCTAGGGTTTTGTCTGGTTTAATGACAGGGGGCCAGTCCCTGGGACTGCATTTCTCAGGCAGTAATAGCATGTGGAGAAATGGTATCTAAAACGCCCAGAGGGTTTGTGCAAAGGTGTGGAGTGCAATGCACTGGAGCCAGAACTGGCTGGGCTATGCTCAGCAGTGAAAATGGCAGGCATCGTCCTGCTGTCTTTCAGCTTGTTATTGGCAGTAAGGACAACATCTCATCTTTGTGCTCCTAGTGTCCAATATAACTCTAGAACGGAGTAGATACTCTCTGCACATTTGTTAAATGAGAGAGTGAATGGAGCACTGAATGGTGGATTGGAGGGAATGCTGATGAAATGACAGCCCTTCTCCTTTCCATTCACGTTATTGGCATAATTGCTGGACTTGCAATGGATCATCAGGAATGATTGCTGTTGGCATAGAGAGGTTCATTGCATTGTGGTGGTTGCTTGGGGACATGAATATGGTCCTGAATCAGAGCTTTGATACCTACAATCAAGCTCCTCTCCCTTCAGTCCATCATTGGACAGGGGTTATTGTGTGGAAGCACTTTCTCCTGGACACTTGTCTAGAATACTTGTCTAGAACAGTGTTTCCTCCTGCAGCTTCCTATGGATTCAGGATCCTATGATAGTACAGATTTTACAAATAGGATTTAAGTAAAACAGTGCTATGTCTGGCAAGGAAATAGAGACATATACTTCTGATGGAGAGTAGGTCTCAAATTGCTGGCTCCTGAGTGTGTTTGAGGGTCAACTGGGAATTACTCCCTAGGAATATTTATCAGTTTCTGCAATCCCAGAGTTCTCTTAGGGCGGGAGAGCAGAGAGTGCCAAAGGCCCCATGCTGCCCCCTTGCTCCTCAGGTGAAAGGTCCTGACTCTACTCTGACTTTGCTCAGGATGCTGCTTTTTAAAAAAAGGTTTGTTTATTTATGCGTACAAGAACTGGGGTACAGGCTAGAGGTGTGAGGGTGAGAGGATTCACCAGAGAGTGAGTGGGGAACAGAACAGGCAGATTGACTGAAATACACTGTTGAGGGGAGCAGCAGGCAAGACAGGAGAGGTCTGCTGTACAATGTGGGTCACCTCCCTGGCTGGGGATTGAACTCGTGCTGCAGTGGCTGCAGATAGCTTCATAGTGCTATGATGTGACTTAACCCCTTGTGCCATCAGGGAGGCCCTCAGGATGCTTCTCTTGTGTCATAAAGGGGATCAAGAACTTGCTTCACAATCTGTGTTATCCTACCTCTCATGCTGACCCCATGTTGCTGAGAGACCGGCGTCATTTGCCATCACATGTTATTCAAGGTCTAATCCCTCAATCTCTCATCAGTGCCACAGTGATTACATGCTCTTGGGTGTGTTATATCATCACCATTCTTGATTACTTTCCCTGTCTCTGCTTTTTTTTCATTTAGTCGATCTGCTTTAATAAGTGGGCTATGCATATAAATACATAAGAATATAGGGAAGTGGACTTAAGCATTTGATAGCTGTATGATGCAGTGGCTTCCAAAATGGGGTGTGAAAGATAATCCACTGAGAAGAAGACAGAAACTCTTAGAGATTTTTCCTTTATTTTCGTTCCTATTCTTTAAAAACAGTATCTTCATATATGTTGTATTACGTATACAATATTTCTTATATATGCATTGGTTCTTGTATGTAATTATAAATTAATAAATTATAAGTGAATACAAATAATATTGACAATATGTAATTAAAATTTTCTTCATCTAGTAAAGGAATCTTTGGCATTTGAGTTTTAATACTATAATAGTAATTACTAACTATAGTAAGAAAATTAGGGTTGTGACTTCAGGAACCTATTTTATTTTGAAAATAGATTAATCTTTATGGAAATCCAGAAAACTAATAGTCTACAGTAGTAAATTTTGTTTATCTATTTAATGAAGTAACATTGCATTATAGTGTTACTTAAGTTTTTGGGGTTCATCACCGAGAGTAAACCTGTGTATATAGTACATTAAGATCACTGCTAAAAGTCCAAAACAGTGGTTTTAATTTTCCTAAGAACCTAGTTATGTTTATCAATGTTGTATTTCAAGGGTATACAAAAGCTTTCAGGGTAAATGTCAAACTCATTTGTTTGGATGACAGAGACCTTGGTGTTCTGGGCTCACTGTTCACCTCTTCCCTGCATGCCTTACTGCCTGATCGTACTCAGGTGCTTTCTGGGCTTGAATGGACTCAACTGTTTCTCCTTTCCAGTGGCACTTGGTACTCTTTCTGCCTATCACCCCTCCAGCCCCCTCACCTTCCTCATTTCCTTCCCCTTTCCTACCCTGACTCTCTTTCAGTTACTACTTTTTATTCCTAAACACTCAACTTAGTGTCACCACTTCCAGAAGTGTTCCTGAATCCAATTTGATTTAATTTTCCATCCCCGGTGTTCCTGTTACAGGGCAGGGTGAGGGGCACCCCAGAACCCCTAAACCTGCTCACTCTCAATAGATTTTGCTGTCTGCTGCATCAAGACAAAGCATAATTGTTTAATTCTGTTTAAGACCTTTAATGGAAAGGAAATTTACTGTAATTAGTGTGCAGTACAGAAAAGACAAAGAACAAAGTTTCCAATCAAGCAACCCAAGTTACTTATCACCTATGGGTAAATGCTCAGTCAAACAAGGTTGGCCCAAAGCATGGCCACTGAAGCACAAAAGCTTGCCATGAGTCTAAGATACCTTCTGGTGGGGATCCATAGAATGGGGCAGAAGGGGCCAGAAAAGTCTGGAAGGAAGACAGCAAAATCAAGATCTAGATAAACACTGCTATTGTTAACCTTTCCACAGGTCTCTCACCCATGTCTGTTTCAAGTGTCTTCTTCCATGCACCCCAAATCCCTGGTACAAGTCCAAGGCTGAGAAGCAAGTGCAACTTCTTCACATGTATCTCTGCTCCGTGTGCCTCCTCCAGGTCTCCTTCTTGCTCTCCATCCTGCTTCTCCTCCCTGCTCAGCTCCATCCTTCCTTGGGTGGGGCAGGGAATCTGGAACCTCCCCTTTCCCTGGGAACCACCCTGTTACATTCATTCGTATAACACCTTGGACATATTTCCATAATATATCTTTATTCTGGCTTGTTAATTTACTTTTATTTTTGCCTTGAAGACATTATTTTATCTCTCCTCGAGAGATAAAAATCATGGGAGTTGGTATGGAGCAGATACTCAATAAACACTAGAGTGAGTAAGTGAAAGAGAAAATGCAGGTATTGCTAACAGTCCCTGCTATAGTATTTCTAGGGATTTTGGAAGGTGAACGGGCAGCTGTCACATTAAGAATCTTGGCAAAGAAAGCTTGGGTGAAAGGTGGTGAGTCCCTAAAACCTTAGCAATTGATTTAGGTGCTGACTAGGCTAGTGCAGATCCTGATACTAGAAATCATTCAAAACCAGCATTTATTTAGAATCCCTGAGCCAGCAACTTCCTCCTTTGGAGCTATGTTTCCCACAGGTGAGAACATGCTGTATGCCAGGGAGTGGGTGTCTTCCTCTCCTTAAAGGAGTTCTCTGAACTCTCATTCCCAGTAGGTGCCTATTGTTTTCCTTCCCCCCTGGAGAGCTGGTAGCCTCTCATTCAAGCTACTCCTGCACACAGCTTGCCTCCTCCCTCCTTCCTGCACCTTCCACCTGAGCAGTTGATGGGCCTCCTGGGGCTCAGCACCTGAAGAATGATGAGCCTGGTGTGGCTGCCAACCAGGAGTTTACAGCTCTCTGGGGATTTACTGCTTTCCCAGCCTGCAGGCCTCCTGCAGCTTAGCATCTAGGCAGTTGACACACCTCCTGTGGTTTTAGCTAGTGAGCAGCTTGAGGATCTTCTGTTTGCTGTGAAACAGTTTCAGAGGTTACCTTTTCTCATTTGCATAGTGTGGATGCACCTGTTTTTGTTTTCCTTTTGGTGAAATTATAAAAGGAAGAGTGTAAATGGCGAAGCACTGATGTCTGCTTCAAGCTATGACACTGGCTACTGCCAAGGGGCCTAAGGTTTGTTGTTTGGAAACTAGTTTCAACTGAAATCATAGGGCTAGTGAGGAAAATTCATAACTAAGGGAATAGAGATGTGCACTGGTGCACTGTCTTTTGTCTTTGGGGCTTTTTATATATGCACCTCGTGAGTATTTATCATATATCTTTCGAGTTCAAAAGAATTGAAAAGTCTTCTTAAATTATCACTTCTTAATTTATCTTTTTCATCTGCAAGGGCATCTTGAGAGAAGGCTTTTGAACTAGCTAGTTGGTCTGCCAGTTCGAGTGGAACAGGAAGGAAATAGTTAAAGGATTTCAAACTGCTAAAGAGGGTTTTTACATTTTTCTGGAAAGTAGCAGTTTGCATAGAAATCACAGCTTTTATACATTAAGTATGGTTATGAGTCTCTTCCCCAAATCTGTGTAAGAAATGTAGACTTTTTTCTCCTCAAGGGAAAGGGTGAATTAGGTCCAAAAGGGCAGGTAGCTTTGTGCCAAGGATATTTAGGAAACAAAGAAAAGGGAGAGACTGGTTAGTACCAAGAAAATAGAAAATTTTATTGGGAACATGGTTGTTATCATATGCTTAATGCAAGCTTCACTCACAGGAAAACTAATCACAACTTTTATAAGCTTTGCTATTCTAATCTCTTCTCTCTTCCCATCCAAATTCTTCTATCACAGGTAAATCTAACTATATCACACTAAGAAGAACCATGCCAGAATTTCAGTGCCAAGTGCTGGCCTACCCTTTCCAAGTCTCTAGATTACTTGAAATCAAGAGGTTGGGTTAAAATCAGAAGGTCGTGAAATATTATCAGCAGGAAATAATGCAGGAAATAGCAGAGTAGAGCTCTTCAAATATCATTTTTTAATTAAAAAGGAAAACCTTGCATAACTGTAAGACTATTAAAAATTATGTCCTTCTTAGGAGACTAGATAATTCATTTAACAACACTAACACTTACAGTGTGGTGCTAATAGTAGGATGACTGGTAATGATACACCTCCTCATCTAATAAGATGATGAGTTCAGTTTTTTTATGTGCCAGGCATTGTGTCATATTTTTCTCCCTGAAGCTTCAATAAAGATCTGTGACATTCTATGACCAAGAAAACAAGGCTGAGAGAAGTTCTTAAACATTAGCATGGGTAAGAATCAACTGAGATGATTTTAGAATGCTAGTGTTCTTATTTTGAACTAACTCTTCAATTAATGCTGAAGCAAGGTGTCCATGGAGCAGGATTTTGACAAGTCCTACCTTCAAATAACATTCTCTTGATTACAGTCAGTAAAGACTCAGCCTGGATTTAACCAGATCTTTCTCATTCCATACTTCCTTTCTTGTTGTCTTGTACCCAAATTAAGAATTTATGTTTTCCTTGCTTGTCTTATATATCCAATTCCATATACTATTGGGCATTCTGAAAACTAGCTCTGGGGTCCTTTTACTTTATTCTTTTTTTGAAATGTTTAAATGATACACGGACTCTTTCTTGTCCAAAATAATGTGAGGATAAGCAAAGCAAAATATCGAAGAACGCTGTTATCTTTTCTTCTTACCCTACTCTAGATAACTGCTATTCTGAATTTGAATTATATTGTTCTTTTTAATGTATGTATTTATTTATATGATATATAGCTTTTTAAAATATTATTGAATTGGGTACTGCATGCCAAGTGTTCATCATAAGTATTTTAGATGAATTTACTCTGCAACCCTCACAACTGCCTTATGAGGCACTATTCTATTATTTTGTCAGCTGGGAAAACAGAGATTTGAGGATAATAAAACTGATAAGGAGAAGAATGAAATTTGGGTTCAGTAGTTTCATCCAGAATTCTTACATACATGCTAAGATGTCTCAATTCATTATGAAAATGTTCTAAGTATTCATATGTGACTATTTAAAAAGTCAACAAAATATCTTGGCAGCACTCTCATCATATCAGTACAGATAAATCTACCATATCCTTTTGAATGATGGCTTTGAATTCCAGATTAGGACAGTAGTATGATTTATTGAACTACTATGTTACTGAACAATTATTTCCTCTGATTTTTCATTTTATAAACAAAAAAAGAACAAAATTGTTTATAACTTATTTTATGAATAGCTGAATTTATCTAGAAGAGTTGATTTCCAAGTGGAGTTTATAACCAACCTGCTTCTTTTTTTTTTAAGATTTATTTTTATTTATGCATACAAGATCTAGGGTACAGGCCAGAGGTGCAGGGAGTGATAAGATTCACCAGAGACAGAGTGGGGGACAGAACAGGCGAATTGAGTGAGATACACTGCTGAGGGGAGCAGCGGGTGAGTCAGGAGAGGTCTGCTGTGCCTTGTGGGTCAGCTTCCTGGCCAGGGATTGAACTTGTGGTGCAGTGGCTGCTGGTAGCATGATAGGTTGTGTCTGAACCCCTTGCGCCACCAGGGAGGCCCCTCTAACCAACCTACTTCTTTAATCACCCAGGCTGCTTCTTAAAAAATGCAAAACATACTTCAAGAAACACATAACCACCATATTATAAACTTATTTAGAGTCTAGAAAATGACACATAGCTTTCCACTTAATTCCTGAGACTATAGAATTTATTTTAAAATTCAACAAAGATAGAACCAAGAATGAAAATTAGAGGTTAATTTAACTGACTATGATGAGAAGACATAGCCAATCAAATGTGCATGTACTTTAGAAGAATAATAAATGATTGAATAAGGTTTAATACTAGGAATACAAGGATGGTTATACCTTGGAAAAAAAAATGTATTGACCTACTTCACCAAGACAAAATTGAACTCTCTTCTCTCCCCAAGACTGTACTTGATTCTCTTTTATAATAACAAGGCACATTGTCCACTATGAAGAACCAGAAAATTTCTTAAAGTACTTAGAGTACTTTAAGTCTCTAGTACTTTATTTATCAAATAAAGTGCCAGTCTTTACTAACACCACTTTGTCTCTCTACAGAGGATGGGTTTCGAGAAGGTCCAAGCCCCCAAGAACTCAAAAGGTCATAGGGGGTGAATGATGGAAGTGCTGTCTGTTTTAGGGAGTTAAATATAATGAAACAGAGAAAAATTATTTGAGGGCAATGTGGTAGAGGATGGGACTGTGGAAGAAACAAATGAGTTAAAAACAGAAATTATGGATTCATAATGCTATTGAGAGGAACTGAGATCAGGAGGACTTGGGGAACAGGAAAGGCTGAGACACAGGACAATGATTTTGAACAGCGTAGGAACAGAAAGAGCAAAACAGCTCCCAGGAAAAGAGAAGTGTTTTACTGAAATGTTGCAGAGCTAGCCACCACCTAGAGTAAGATCTGGTTACAGGATAATTAGGGAACAGCAAAACAACCACCATGAAACTTCCTGACCACCTAGTGCCCAATTAATAGTCTGGCACATTGGCCAACAGGAGTCTGACTGTATATAGTCATAGACTGGGCTGGAGTAAACAAACTTCCTCCCCTGGACCCCCTGCTATCAGCAGTTCTTTCCTCTTGCTTTAATAAATCCATACTTGCTTGCTCTCATGGTTGGTGTGGTGGCTGTTGTTCTTCCACTGGTGGACACACCCTGACCCATGAGCATCCATTCCTCTAACACTATCTAATCACAGTTACTTCAGCATCACTGAGATATTGATGGGAGATTTTCGCCAAGTTTTTTCATAGATGGATCCAAGCAAAGAAATATAAAACCTAAGCAGATATTTCAAGAAAGATTTTTGAAGAGGTTCTTCCATGTTCTGCTTGTTTGTTGTGAAAAATATGCAGTGTTCCTCTTGAATGGGGCACAGAACAATTTGTGTGCCTTACTTAAGGACCAAACTAATAATCATGGTGTATAAATTCATTTTCTCCCCATCAGTAGGAAAAAAATAAATGCTTACATGGTGGCAACAAAAGACTTCTGTAACAATGTTAAGATTTTTCCCAATAGCTCTCTCAATTTATTAAAAAAGAAAGCTATTGATCAGTTTTTAACAACAAAAATTAAGCAGGAAATAGGATAATTTTTCCATAGCTTGATAATATTAAAAATCCATAGGAAACAATACAAATGTGAAAAATTAATTGTACTTGGTTAGAATCTAGGACGAAGCAGAAATACCTGCTGTCATTCCCATGTTAGAAGTAACAGGCAAAGCAATAGAAAAGGGAAAAAATATGCAATAAAGGACACAACTGCTAGAATGGAGGAGGAAAAATTATTCATAACCCTACAAGTTTCAAGTGAAATACTATTAAACAAGTCTGCAAAGTGATGTGCCATTGCTTTAAGTATAGACAGAAATGAATAAAACAAAATGGAGTCCAGAAATATGTCCATGAGTACATGAGGATTTAGTTGGTGGCTCAGATGGCATTTTAAAACATTGGGGGGAAAATCTAAATTTCAGTAAATGATATTGGGAGCAATTGTCCACACATATGTTAATGTTTTTCTGTTATGTTTTAAGGTCATACAGTTGGGAATAAACGAAAAGGACTTATAATGATTATAAAGGAATTGAAAATAAATATAGCCTATTATTTACTACCTGTGAAAGACCTTGAAAGGGACAGAATATCTAGATGTCATAGAAGAAAAGATTAAAAAAATTCATTACATAAAACTAAAAATTCAGTCATCACAGAAACCAAATATAAACATGAAAAAACTCTCAACCTTATAATTAACTAGAAAAAAATATTAATTTAAAAAGTTAGACATTCATTTTTGGCCCCCAGATTAGCACAGATAAAAAAAGATTGTACATATTAATACTTCTTTAGCACTTGTTATTTGTTATATATGTGCTTTATACGTTAACATTATCATGTTTATAATAATCTCATTAAAGATAGGCAATTATTATCTATACTGATGAGGATTCAGTTAAAATTGTTACATTTTAACATATACATTAACAGTTGTTTCCTTATTTATCCATTTTACTTGATTTTCTGCATACCACATAGATACACTTATTATATTCATTCCTTCATTTCTACTTCTTAATTTTTTGCCATATATCTGATAAAGCACCTACTGATATTTCCTAAGTGAATGAATAGATGAGTGAAGATATTTATTGATGAGTAATAATACTTTTCTTTCTATATCATTCTTCTCTTGGAAATTTCTAGACACCCTGGACTAAAAAAAGGGGATTAGCTCTAAAGATGTGAATTTCTGTATCTTTACCAGATATTATGGAGATGTTTTTGAGTATTGTGATTTTTGAGAGTGTTTGTATAAAGTGGTTGTTATTGTTGAAATACTTGGAATTGTGAATAAAAGTTCTATGGGCCTTGGTGATCTTTGGGACACTATTTGAATTCAAAGGGAAAGAGCTTTTTTTGAAACTCCAAAAAGAACTCTTTGCATTGAATAAATGCAATTTATTAGAGCTTATGAATAAAATTTTATTTTAAAGTCTTTGGGAATTTGTAAAAAATATAAGCATAGAATGTATAGACCTACAGAGGACAATGTCAATTTCTACAAGTATATTTGTATTTATATAAAATAAAACACTTTATGAAATTAAGACCTTAAATCAAGCCTAGTTTGCTAATAAAGATTCATTTGCTCAGAAGTTATAATTTTGATACAACATATTAAAATGTAGCATAGAGGTTGTTTACTCTATGCTTGTTAGTTGAGTTGGAGAGGGATTTATTTCCAACACTCAGGTTACTAAAGATGCATTTACATTAATGCTATAGTACATAGTCAAGCTGCAGTTTAACATATGACCTCAAAATATCAAAATGCCTATTTTTCATTTTTAGGTCTTTTGATAATTGCAAATTCTGGGTTTTTCTTTAAGATCTGAGTCACCTGAGCACATTGCACACTACTGCACTACTGGTTTCAAATGGTAACACCATTGACCTTTGAAGTGTAGCTGTCTATGCCAGATCCTCTTTTGTTCTCTTTGGGAATATACCCAGAGGTGGGATTGCTTGATCATATCTAGTTCTGTATTTAATATTTTAAAGAATCTCCACCACACCTTTTCCTCCAGAAGCTGAACCAGTTTACCTCCCCACCAACCAGGATTCCCTTTTCTCTGCCTCCTTGAAGACTGTTGTTATCTGCTGTTGTTTTGTTGAAAGTCACCCTGACTGGTATGGGGTGACATCCCATTGTGGTTCTTATTTGCTTCCCTGATGGTTAGTGACACAGGTTTTTGTCAGAGGTTGGGAGAAATGGGAATCTGGGAGACAGTCATCAAAGGTATCAGTTATGCAAGATGAATGAGTCCTAGAGACCTACCATACTACTGAGTTCCTAGAGTATATTACATACTTAAAATTTTGGTAGGAGTGTAGGTCTTATGTTAACTGTTCTTGTCACAAGGTAATAAATAAATAGACAAGTAAGTATATAAATAACAATAAATAGGTTAGGAGATAACTTTTAGAGAGGATGGTTAGGTTGATAGCATAGATTATGGTAAAAGTTTCAGTTATATACATTAAATATCTATAGCTTTTTAATGCCAATTATACTGCAGTATTATTTTAAGTTATTTTAAAAGAGAAAAATGCAACACTAACTTGATCACTGACTTCTTTGAGGTGTTATGCAGAGAAAAAACATCATTACACCATCTCGATTTTTAAAAAATGCTTAGAAAACCTGGAATGAGAGAAGGCACGGATTATTTTCCATCTTCATGAAAATAACAGCACCTTCTGGTATTTTCCTTTCTGAATTTGGAATTCAGAGGATTGATCTGATACAGTTGGTAATTTTATTTAAAGACCTTCCTATTAAATAGATTCAAAATATATTTGGAGAACAGATGGTATAAACTAGAGGAAGAGATAAACATTGTATGTTAAACATTTTATTGATCAATTAAAATATCATAATTTGAAATGTTGATTCTAGTATGGGAATTACGTGTATCATTTGTGATTGAGAAAGACGCAGAGAGTGTATATGGGAAGTTGAACAAGAATATATTATCCAAAGTTTAAATTAGACTTCTCCCATAAGGTGCGAATGAGGAGAGAACTGCTTTCCTCTCTTCCTGCCTCCTCCTGTGCCCCCAGCAGGCAGATGTTTTTTCCTCTAGGTGTAAGGAAGGTGGTTTGGAGTCTTGAATCTTATGCCTCAAGGAACTTTGAAAAATGCCTCTTCTGGTCTTTTTAAGACCAGCTTGAAAAAAAATGATAGAGTAGAATAAAGAAACCACATGTGTGAATCTGATGAAAAAGGCAGACTATAGAGTTAGCAGTTCTCAGAAAAGAACTTACTTATAGAAAGGACTCATCCTTATCTTCTAGCAGTTCTTTGTGCAACTTCTTCTACAACATAATATATTCTTGACAGCCAAATACCATCATTTTGATAAACTGATCTACTTGACACTCATTTTCAGTTATGTTAATCTTTAATCCCTATGAATTATTTCTTCATGAGAAATCCATTCTATTTTAGGAGTACTTATTTTGGATGTAATAGCCATCCTCATAAATTGATAGGATATTTGAAGAAGTCATTAGACTCACCAAAGTTGAACAAAATTACCAATTATTCTGTAAATATATATGTTTAAAGTAGTCACTTCAGAGCTAACAATATTCTCATTGAAAAGAGGAAGATTGGGTAGAATAGTGATTCAAATGACTTTAAAATTTACTTTTCCAATGTAAGAAAATATGGGGCGGGGCAAGAGACAAACCCACTAATTATGGAAGGTATAGGAAAATAACAAGCCTACAATCGTCCTTGTGTGTCTCACTCTGCCCTTTCATGCCATCACTCGCCTTCAGAAGGCTGAACTATGTCCAAAGTTGGTTTTGCTGTGTTCCTGACAATAGCAGAGTTGTAATGGAAACTGTCTTCACCACCTAAGTTATGGGGTCTGATATAGTGAATACCATACAAGCAGAGAGTCTGCCTGCCCTAAAATATGCATGTTCATGTGACCCTATCATTATTCCCAGGATCTGTGCCCTTTGCCCTTGATCTCATTTCTACAGGATTTTGACAAGTGTCAGACCCTTGGAATGCTACACAATAGTGACCTTGATTCCCTGACTTTGCTGGGAGAAAATGAGTGTAAATCTAATGTTGAAATGACATGGAATGCTTTGTAACTATGGTAGTCAGATTATCCTGATATAATAAAAGCCTTAGCCCTCTGTCAGAGCCATCTGCCTTTTGATTTGGCTCAGGCTTTATGGTCTTGAGGATAGCTAATACATTTATAGAAGACAAAACCTATTGTTATTGTTTGTTTTTGCATTTGATTCATGGGGAAATTCAGGTGATTCCTCCCTAGTGTTAAATTTTCCAGATTTTTTTCTAAAACTTTATCCTTCCAATTGTCAAAATACAATCCTTTCAAGAAAAACAAAATCAAAGCCAAAAACACTGCTTGGCAAAAGATACTAGGATAAAGATGGTGGGATGTTTAATACTTGATGGATGAATAAGTGGAAAAAGGGTGTAATTCGGAACCAAGAGGCACCACCCCATGTCTGGGCCTAAGCTCCTCTGGGGGGAAAGCAGTCTTTAATTACATCTGGTACTCATTAATTCTTTTTGGAGTCTCTTTCCAGATCTGTTCTCCCATCAGCCTCCCATCGAGCCACAGAAATTCCAGATGGTTCCCTCCATATGCCAGTGCTCATTCTCTCAAGTAGGATAGATTGGTCACTGACAGAGTAGGATGGAATAGCCTTGGCCAAGTCAAGGCAAGGTTAAAAGCATGGGGCTACAATTAGATTAGTAGTGGTCTATCATTCATGGTTTTAAGTAAGTTGTATAAGTAACTTTCTGAGTCATCATTCTGAAATGTCTGAAGTAGTTTCATGGAAAGGATGCTACTTCTAGAGAATGTGGCATGTTGATCCTAACTTTCCACACCTAGAGCAGAGTTCAATGCTCTACGGATGTCTTTATAGCTGAGTGTTGGGCAGTTGGCACCTAACTGCACATTAGGGTGAATTCTTTTGCTGTGTGACTTTCAATGACAACTCTAATCTCTATTATTGTGATACAAGGAAGATTCCTTTATAAGAAATCTTTCTAAGGCATATGTTTATTTCATTTTAGCAGAATTTTGTTTATTGTAACAGGCACATTGATAAACTTTCCATTTTGAGTCAATAAAAATGAAGATAGGATCAACTTCAATATAATGAAAAAGTGCATTATCATATCAAACATATCACATTGCATTTGTTTGCCTGTTTTCATCTGATGATGGAAAATGTGTTTTATTTGTCTTTGAATTCCCAACCCAAAAAGATTTGGCACGTCATGGCAAAGGGAAGAAGGAAAGAAAAAAAATGTAGGTATATTGATTCAGAAAATTCAAAAGTGAAAGGTAACACTGAAAAAAATAAGAATTTTCCCTCTATTATTTTCCTCACCTTACAGATTTTCTTTGATAGCTAGATTTTATATGCGGGTTGTGTGTGTGTGTGTGTGTGTGTGTGTGTGTGTGTGTGTGTGTGTGTATGTACATGCAAACATTGCTTAGTATTATTTTTGAGCAACTACTTTACCCTTCAAGCAACTACATTGTCATAGGTGCTGAGCAAATAAAAATGAAAATCGCAGCTCTGGTCTCTCTTCTTATGGAAATTATAATAATTAGGCTGTGATTTATAGGAAATTTGTCTATTTGAAGTATGTAGGGGAATTAAAGAAAAAAATTATTCTATAAGGAGCATGTGATAAAAACGAAACATTTTACGTTTCATGTAATTACCATATTTTAATTGAAAAGCACATTCAAACGAGGACTAACATTATTTTGGTTATTGTAAGTCCTCCATGGATGAGAGAAAGCTTTCATCAAAGCTTTGTACAGTCAGGCTCAGCAGTCAAACATTGTAGAATATTTAGAATGGCTTATAGGTTGGAATACATAAAGCCAATTTGTATAGAACTTTTGTTTTTCAAGGTGCTCGAAATAATTGCTTGAAATAATTTCTATCTGGTTTTTGATATCATATTAAAGCCATAAACCTATAAAATGTGTATTAAATTTAGAATATTCTCTAGATATTTCTTGCTTTAGTTTGAATTTTTAAAAGCATCAGAGAATAAATAAAAATATTTATTTTTATCTATTTAAACTGACCATTTGTATCCATTAATAATGAACTTTTGAATTTAAAGGGTAGGGGATTAAACTCAACAGATCTGGACAACATGTACTTAACATTTTTATCTTTGATACCACAAGAAGCACTAAGGACTTGAAAAACTGAATGGTCTCTCCCCCTAAGGAAGTAACAGTGGGGGAAAAAGATGTGATTACACTGAAAACCAGACCAGTGGCTATTACCTCTTTACATACAGTAATTATGCATGTAATTCTGGTAGTCTGTCTGTGCTCTTATATAAGTATGCGTGGGATATCATTGGAGATTGAAAGAGAGAAGTTTCTGTAGGGAAAGTGGTGGCATCAGTAGTGTGCAAAGAATGTCTGACCAACAAAACTAAAATGGGTAGATTCTGATAGATGAGTGGGTGATACTAATGCTGTCGGAGACTGACTACACTCTGGGAACTGCTGTGCTACTGTGCAGCTGAGGGAAGGGAAAGGAGGGGACACATATGGGAGAATATATGGATCAGGCTACTTTCATTTTATTGACCCCATGACTCCTTCTAACTGACAAGGTGGTTACAAGCTGTATCCAGCTGTGAACCCATGAAGAAAAGGGAAAATGTTGGTTTACAACCATCTAGGCTCTGCTGCAGGAAAATATAGTGTCTTCTAGGGAGGGAAGTAGGCAGGACCTGGGAAAGATAGTACCAGAGATACTGATTTTGAGGCCATGTCCTTAAGAATAGCAGGGTGCATTGTTTTCTGGAATGAGATTATGTTAACAAAATTACTAAAAATATTTATATATATCAGTAATTATGGTACTTGAAATTTAAGCAGAATTTATTTGATATCTTTAATTTTTGTAGAATTACGACTAAGCTTCAGAAAGTAACACTTAATACTTTGGCATATGTGAAATATTTACTATTTTAAATGAGAATTTTTATTCCTGTGTTATTTTACTGTAATTTTCAGACAAAATCTATGATTCTTTCTTTTGAAGTAGTTTGGAGACTGCTTGTATGAAAGGGGAGATGAAGAATAATGATTTTAAGTTGTCTTGTAAGCTCTGCAAGCTTGCAAGCTAATGAACAGCAGTAGAAATAACGATAACATTCAACATTTATTGAGCATGTACCAGGCACTTAGTTCTCTATGGTAGGAATTGGAGAATTTGGGATGGTTTACCAGTATGATATAAGCAGTTTAGATCTACTAAATCACCACCCACTAAAATCCTAATGAATGAAATAGGAATTTTAATTTTTTTAAAGATTTATTTATTTATACCAGAGCTGGGGTATGGGCTGTAGTCTCAGGAGGGTAAGTGGATTCACCAGAGACAGAGTGAACAGGCAGACGGACTGAAAGCACTGCTGAGGGGAGCAGCAGGTGAGTCAGGAGAGGTCTGCCATGTGGGTGTCTTTCCTGGCCAACCAGGAATTGAACCCACGCTGCAGAGGCTGCAGACAGCTTCACAGGAGGGTGCTCAACACGCTGCGCCACTGGGAAGGTCCATTTTATGGTATTTTAAATTTTTTTTAAGATTTATTTATTTTATTATTTATATAAGCACTGGGTACAGTCAGAAGCACAGGAGGGTGAGAGAATTCACCAGCGCCAGAGCGGAGAGCAGAACAGGCAGAGTGATGAAATACACTGCTGAGGGGAGCAGCGGGTAGCAGGAGAGGTCTGTGCTCCATGTGGGATCCTCGCCCGGCGGCCGGGGATTGAACCGGTGCTGCAGAGGCTGCGGGCAGCTTCTCAACCCAGCGCTCAACCACTGCGCCACCGGGGAGGCCCTGGTATTTTAATTTTTATCACCATTTCACAGATGAGATAAAGCTGTTGGTTTACACAGCTAGTAAGTTGCAGAACTGGGAGTCACCTCCAAATCATTCAGAGTATAAGGTCATACCTGTCCTTCTCTACCTCTCTGAAACCAAAACCAAAGTAAAGGGAGAGGAACAAAAAGTAGGATGTTCATCTGGATGTTTATACTGAAGTAGACTTAGGGTAGTTGAGACATAAACCACATAAACCTTAACTTTTGGTCATAAGACTTGGTATGTAAAACAATGGTAGAATTGATTTATATGCTGTCCCTTCCCCCCAACTCCCCCTGTATTTTGTAGTCCTGGTCTTTATTAAATATTTGTTATTTCCTCGTGGCACATGTCCTGGCATAGGTAGCAATGTAAGTAGCTCCTGCATTGCCATGGGAACCCCAAAGTAAGCCATTGGAGGAGAAAAGGCAATTCTTGCTTCTCTGAACAAATTCTTCTTCTTCTGCAGACAGGACTGTCATTGTGGATACAGATCTTCCATTCCTCAAAGGTCTCTATGTGATGGGGACTTTAGAATTCCCTGTGGACCGAAGCAACATTCTGAGTGTGGCATGCATGGTGGTTGCAGGCGGGGAGCTCAGAGTTGGTGAGTAAAGGGCATGAGGGACGGGAGCATAATGGGAGAATTGAGCTCTGGGGAAAGGCCTTGGGAAGTGATGGTATCACTAGGCAGGTTACTTGGTGAATTTTGGAGAGGACTGAGGCAGAGGGTGAGTTTGCTACTAAGGCTTTCCCTCTGCAAGTTTTAGATGCAAACCAAGGTGACTCTTACCGCCCATTGCTTCATGTGTCATTAGGCCGTGTTTCCTGCGTCAGGTTCTCAGGCTGCTCCTCATTTCAGGGCTCATTTTGCCTCCTGCAGGTGAAACTCCCTTTGGTTCTTTGTATCAGAATTTACCTGCAGCCCACTCTTTCAGACCTCATAGGATCAATGATCAGTGATGTCCTTTGATCAATTAACTCACAATAAACTGTCAATCACTAGCTTAATGCAGTGTCCTGCGGAAAAAACCGAGAACAGAGCTTCGGTGCTAATGCTTTGGTGGAGTAAATAATGGCAGTGAAGTGAGAGTGAGGGGAAAAAGTGAAAGAGAAAGAAGAAAAGCAAATGCAACATGGCCATAGCTTTTCAAAAAAGCAGCTGTTTGCTTGGCTATGACATGCCCTACAGGAAGCATTAGAGAGCTACCACATCTTGGGACAATATGAGCAAGCTGGGGAGAAGACAAGCAATTCACTTGGTCCACCCCAAACCTACTAACTTCTCTGTCTTTCTTTGTTATGTTTTGTAACTCTCTGAGCGGCTAGTGGAGAGGCCAGAGACTCTATAGTGCTAGGAAATGTGGTTGCTCCGCCTGGGAAGGGAGGCATGTTGCTAAGACTCAGGCAGAAACAGGATGGAGGGGGCCAGGGAATGTATTAACTAGCTCTGACACACTGCTTGCTTGATCGAGAAACATGAGTTGTTCCGTGTAGACATACCTTAGAACTGTTGTAGGTCAGGAATAGACAGTGTTGAAAAGACATATGCTCTGGGGGCCTCCCTGGTGGCACAAGGGGTTAAGATGCAATCTATGAAGCTATAGTGAACCACTGCAGCACGAGTTCAGTCCCTGGCCAGGATGCTGCCCACATGGTGCAGCACACCTCTCCTGACTTGCCCACTGCTCCCCTCAGCAGTGTATTTCAGTCAATCTGCCTGTTCTGTTCCCCACTCTGTCTCTGGTGAATCCTCTCACCCCCAACACCTCTGTCTTGTACCCCAGTTCTTGTATGCATAAATAAATAAATCTTAAAAAAAAAAGACATGAGCTATGCCTCCCAATGAAACTACTTTTGAACTTGTAAGGAATTCTACTTTGACCCTCAAAAGAAATATTAAAAGAGAATTCCCGAAAACAATAATGACTTCTCTTAAAGAAACAATCATATTTAGATATTCTTGTTTGGTGCTATCCAAGCTTTAGGACCTCTGGTCAAGAGAATTCTAGGCCTGGTTGCCTGATCAAAACTGAAATCATTGTAAAAAGATTTGTGAGATATTATGGTCAAGTCTCTTGAATATTTCAGTGACAAAAAATCAAAACCTTTGAGACAAAGGTTATTTCCACTTTAAGAGACCTTACTAGAATTGTTTTCCATCTCAGTAAATAAAGGTTTTTCTTTCTGTAATTCCTACTGATTCCTGTTCTTCCACTTTGAATTCATACAGGGTGAGTGTCAGAATCCCTCCCCTTTCACAGCTCTTCATGCACATTTTTGATCCTTCTTTTGTTTCAGATTATGCAGTTCCTATTATTTTAACAAAGATTAAATCAGTTGTTTGTTACTATGTTTAAAGTTATAATGCTATATCTTAATTATCATTGATATTTTAAAGTAACTTATTTTTTCAATCTTTTGTACAAAACTGGAAAATACAAAAAGCAGTTATATAGAAGAAATGAAGTAATCATTCATATTTCCAAATGTAAAGATAATATTTTGTAGTTTTGTCTTCAAAGCCTTTTTCGCCTCTATATATATGCAAACACATACAAATTAGAATGTAGGACATGCAGCTTGATAATCTTTTGAAGACTATATTAATAGTGTGAGAATTTCTATAACTCATTTTAAAAATACTGTTTTAGTAGCTTTTTTAAAGATTTATATATTTATACAAGAGATGGGGTATAGGCCAGAGGCGTGGGTGGGTGAGAGAATTCACCAGAGACAGAGTGGGAAGCAGAACAGGCAGACTGACTGAAATACACTGCTGAGGGGAGCAGCAGGTGAGACAGGAGAGGTCTAATGTACTATCTGGGTATCTCCCTGGCTGGCCTGGAATCAAACCTGCACTGCAGAGGCTGTGGACAGTTTCACAGCGCTGCGCTTAACCCGCTGTACCACCAGGGAGGCCCAGTAGCTTTAATGTTCCTTATGTTTGAGAGAATGTACATATATACACTTATGTATAATAATTTAGCTGACCACTTTGCCACTTTGTTGTTCTTCAACATCAAAATCATTTCCCATTTTCTTCTTGGGGCATCATCTACAATGATCATCTTAGCATGTAAATAATTTTATTCTTATTTTTATTAATAAGAATTGGTTTATCATATTATTTTTCAGGATTATAGTTTCATACCTTGTTAAATGTGTCTATCACCCCACACCCAACCACAGAGTCATAGTGCCATTCATAGCTATCAAGTGATCTCCTCTTGTTAGTTTCTCCCACCTTCCCCTTTCTCTCTGGTAGCCAACTTTTTTTTTTCAATCAGGGGCTGGGTTGTTGTTGTGTTTTTCTAATTGGTTTTGTTTCTTTTTAAAGGTTTATTTTTATTTATTTATGCATACAAAACTTAGGTGTAGGCCAGAGGTATGGGGACAGGGGATGAGAGGATTCACCAAAGATGGAGTATGAAGCAGAACGGGCAGGTCTAATGAAATACACTGCTAAGGGGAGCAGCGGGTGAGACAGGAGAGGTCCGCTGTGCCATGTGGGCTAGCTTGCTGGCTGGGGATCGAACTCAGGCCACAGAGTGATAGCACTGATATTTAACCCCTATGCTACCAGGGAGGTCCCTTATTTTGTTTCTTAATTTTCTACCTATGAGTGAAATAATATGGCATTTGTTTTTCTCTTTATGACTTATTTTACTCAGCACAATTACTTCCAGTTCCATTCATGTTGTTGCAAAAGGCAAGATTTCATCTTTCTTATCACTGAGTAGTCTTCTGTTGAGTATGTATGCTGCATCTTTATCCAGTGATCTTTGGTGGGCATCAGGTCATTTCTATCTCTGGGCTATACTGAATAGTACTGCAATTAACAGAGGGTACATTTATGGACAGATTAGAAATAGAGTTAATGGATTTAAGGATAAGGTCCTTGATGTCAAATTGTTTTCCAGAGCGATATTATGAATTTGTACTCTCTCCACCTTTCTCAGAGTTATGAGACTCCTCACACTTTCTGATAATATCTTTCAATGTATCTCTATTATGTTTAATTCCTCCTGGGTTATGAAGTCAGGGGAAAATAATTAGTCCCAGGTAGAATATGACTTATTCTGAACAGAGTGAAATAAGTACAGCATTAACCAAAGGACTCTAAGTCAGTTGGGATCAAATCCAGCTAACAAATCAACCTCTGGACACCTCCATTTCTTCACCTGTAATATAGGAAGCAACAATAGAACCTACCTCAGGGAAATATTGAAACAATTAAAGTTACAGTTCCTACTGAATGCTTGGCATTTAGTAGATACTTAATAAATATTAGTTTATCTCTCAAAGTTTCTGTAGAAAATAGATATCATATTGAGTTGGACAGTAGGAGATTTTTTAAATTTTTTTTAAAGATTTATTTATTTATACAAGAACCGGGGTACAGGCCAGAAGCATGGGAGGGTGAGAGGATTCACCAGAGATAGAGTGGGGAGCAGAACAGGCAGACAGACTGAAAACACTGCTGAGGGGAGCAGCAGGAAAGACAGGAGAGGTCTGCCACACCATGTGGCTATCTCCCTGGCCAGCCAGGAATCAAACCCATGCTGCAGAGGCTGTAGACTGTTTCACAGAACTGCAATCAACCCGCTGCACCATGAGGAGATTTGAATGACAGAACTGTTTACAAAAACTTGAACGGGGCCATTTAGAACAGGGATCTCTGCGTCCAGAACCTACCTAGACTGTGTGGAACTGGGAAATGGCCGTCCCCATAGCCAGAGGTGAGCTGAAAAGCCCCCACAAGCCAGGCCCCATCTGGCCGCCAGTTGGAGCCCAGAGGGGGATCCAGCCACTGCCAGGGCAGACTGCGGGCACAAGGAAGTACCCTCCTGATTTGCCATTTTAGAACAGGGATCTTTGTGTCCCTCCAGAACCTACCTAGACTGGGTGGAAGTGGGAAAGGGCTGTCCTCATAGCCAGAGGTGTGCTGAAGGCCCCCACAAGCCAGGCTCTGGCTGGCAGAGAGTTGGAGCCCAGAGGGGCATCCAGTGATTTGGAGCCCAGCGAGCGATCCAGCTACTGCCAGGGCAGTCTGTGGGACCTCAAGACCCACCTCTGGAATTAAACAAATACAGAACGAGATTTTCTGGGACAGTGACCATTAACATATCCATAGTACCACTACCCTACTGGACTTTTGGCATAACAGCATTGGACTTGATTGGACCACCAGTTTTCAACATCCCAGAAAGAGCACACCAAAGAGATGCCAGCCAGTACCAGTGACACAGTGTCCCAACGCATAGGACAAATTAGAAAACAAGCAGCAGGAAGAAGAAAAATTACAAGCAACTAAGCATGTCCCGGGGGGGTGGGGGGGTGGGAAACACCACAAAAAGACATTCAAACACCAGACTGCAACCACAGTGACTTAGAGGAACTTATGATTCTTCCCAATAGAGAATTTAAAGATCTAGACCTCATGGACGTAAGTGACATCTATAGAACACTAAACCCAAAAAAATGTGAGCACACATTTTTCTCAAGCACACACGAATCATTCTCCAGGATCGATCACATACTGGAACACAAGACAAACATCAACAGATACACCAAGATTGAAATCATACCAACAATCTTCTCTGACCATGAAGGCATCAAACTAGAAATAAACCATAAAAAGAAGGTAAGGAACCCTCCTACCTCATGGAGATTGAAACCCACACTACTGGAAGGCCACTGGACTAATGAGGAGATCAAAGAAGGAATTAAAAAATACTTTGAGTTGAATTACAAGGAGGGCACCAGTTTCCTAAATGCATGGGATGCAGGAAAAGCAGCAACAAGAGGAAAATATATAGCAATACAGGCTCACATCAAGAAACAAGAAAGAGGGCCTCCCCTGGTGGCGCAGGCAGTTGAGCACAGCACTGTGAAGCTGTCTGCAGCCTCTGCAGCACGGCTTCGATCCCAGTCGGCCAGCGAGGGTCCCACATGGCATGGCAAGCCTCTCCTGTCTCACCCACTGCTCCCTTCAGCAGTGTATTTCATCAGTCTACCCGTTCTGTTCCCCGCTCTGTCTCTGGTGAATCCTCTCACCCTCCCGCACATCTGTCCTGTACCCCGGTTCTTGTATAAATAAATAAATAAATAAATCTTAAAACAAAAAAAGAAACAAGAAAGAACTCAAAGAAACAACCTAATCACACATCTAAAAGAACTAGAAAAATAACAACAACAAAAACCTTAAAACCAGTAGAAGAAAGGAAGTAATAAAAATCAAAGCAGAAATAAATGAATTAGAAACTAAAAAAAATTCTAAAAGATCAATGAACCCAAAATTTGATTCTTAAAAAAAAAAAATAAAATAAAATATACAAACCCCTAGCCAGGCTCACTAAGGAAAAACAGGAGAAAGCACAAATAAATAGGATCACAAGTGAAAGAGGAGAAATCACAACTCACACAGCAGAAATCAAAAGAATAATCAGAAACTACTATTAACAGTTATATGCAAACAAATTCAACAATCTAGAAGAGATGGACAAAATTCCTGCAAGTTTACAATCACCCAAAGCAAGATAAAGAAGATATAGAACACCTAAACAGACAATTACAAATAGTAAAATTGAAATGATAATCAAAAACAAAAGCCCAGGACCAGATGGATTTACAAATGAATTCTACCAAACATTCAGAAACGAATCAGTGCCTATTCTTCATAAACTCTTTCAAAAAATTGAGAAGGAAGGGATAATACCAAACATGTTCTATGAAGCCAACATTACACTAGTACCAAAACTGAACAAGGACAATACAAAAAAAGAAAACTACAGGCCAATCTCTCTAATGAACACTGATGCAAAAATCCTCAATAAAATTTTAGCTAACAGAATCCAACAATGTATCCATAAGATAATTTACCACGACCAAGTAGGATTCATTCCAGGCACACAAGGATGGTTCAACATCTGAAAATCAATCAATGTAATCCAACACATCAACAAAAATAAGTATAAAAACCATATGATAATATCAATAGATGCTGAGAAAGCTTTTGATAAAGTACAACACCCATTTATGATAAAGGCCCTTGAAATTCTTGGGATACAATGAGCATAACTTAACATCACAAAGGCCATATATGTCAAGCCCATAGCCAATATCATTCTCAATGGTGAAAAGTTAAAAGTATTTCCGGGCCTCCCCAGTGGCACAGCAGTTGAATGCTGGGTTGCGAAGCTGCCCAAAACCTCTGCGGCACCGGTTCGATCCCTGGCTGCTCCCTGGCCACCAGAGGAGGGTGATCCCTGGCTGCTCCCTGGCCACCAGAGGAGGGTCCCGCATGGCACACAGACCTCTCCTGCCGCCCGCTGCTCCCCTCAGCAGTGTACTTTAGTCCTTTTGCCTGCTCTGCTCCTCTCTCTGGCTCTGGTGAATTCTCTCACCCTCCTGCGCTTCTAACTGTACCCAGTGCTTGTATAAATAAATAAATAAATCTTTTAAAAAAAATTTCCATTAAGGTCTGGAACAAGACAAGGATGTCCAGTCTCACCATTGCTTTGCAATATAATACTGGAAGTTCTAACCAGAGCAATAACACAAGAGAATAACATACAAGGGATCCAAATAGGGAAGGAAGAAGTTAAACTATCACTATTCACAGATGATATGATAATATACATAAAGAACCCTAAAAACTCCACAGAAAAACTAATCAAACTAATCAATCAATTTAGTAAAGTAGCAGGATACAAAATCAACACACAAAAATCAGTAGCCTTCCTATACACAAACAATAAATCTGAAGAAGAAGAAATCGAGAAAATCACCCTTTTTATTATTGAAACAAAAAAAAAAATCAAATACTTGGGAATAAGCCTAACAAAAGAGGTAAAGAACCTATACAGAGAAAACTATAAAACACTGTTAAAAGAAATAGAAGAGACACAAATAAATGGAAAGACATCCCCTGCTCATGGATTGGAAGAATTAACATTATCAAAATGGCCATTCTATCAAAAGCAATTTACAGATTCAACACTCCTAGACTTCAAACTATACTACAAAGCCATAATAATAAAAACTGCACAGTATTGGAACAAGAACAGACACATGGACCAATGGAACCAAATAGAAAATCCAGAAATAAACCCACAGATTTATGGTCAACTAATCTTTGACAAAGGAGCAAAGAATATGCAATGGAGCAAAGAAAATTCGTTCAATAAATGGTGCTGGGAAAACTGGGTCACCACATGTAAAAGAATGAAGCTTGACTACTACCTCACACCATGCAAAAAAACAACTGAAAATGGATTAAAGAACTAGACATAAGACTTGAAACCATAAAATATATGGAAGGAAATATAGGGGAAACACTACATGACATACACCTCAGTAACATCTTTACAGACACATCACCCAAAGCAGTGATAGTGAAGGCAAAGATAAACAGCTGGGACTACATCAAATTAAAGAGCTTCTGTACAGCAAAAGAGACAGTAACCAAAACAAAGAGACACCCCACCGATGGGGAGAAAATTTTTGCACACAACACTAATGATAAAAGGGCCTCCCTGGTGGCACAGCGGTTGAGCCCTGGGTTGCGAAGCTGCCCGCAACCTCTGCAGCGCCAGTTCGATCCCTGGCCGCCGGGTGAGGGCCCCACATGGCGCACAGACCTCTCCTGCCGCCTGCTGCTCCCCTCAGCAGTGTAGTTCTTCTGTCTGCCTGTTCTGCTCTCCGCTCTGGCTCTGGTGAATTCTCTCACCCTCCCGACTTCTGACTGTACCTGTACCCAGTGCTTATATAAATAAATAAATAAATCTTTAAAAGAAAAAAAAAAGTTTCCTTAAAAAAAAAAAAAACACTAATGATAAAGGACTGATCACAAAAATCTACAAAGAGCTGATGAGACTCAACAAAAAGAAAGAAAATAATCTAGTCAAAAAATGGGCAGAAGAGCTAAAAAGAAACTTCTCCAAAGAGAAAATACAAATGGCCAACAGACATATGAAAAAATGTTCAACATCACTTGTAATCAGGGAAATACAAATCAAAACTACAATGAGATACCATCTCACACCAGTGAGAATGGCACATATTAAAAAAAAACTAGCAACAACAAATGTTGGTGAGGATGTGGAGAAAAAGGAACTCTCCTGCATTGCTGGTGTGAGTGCAAACTGGTCCAACCACTATGGAAAGCTGTGTGGAGAGTCCTCAACCTGCTAAAGATGGAGCTTCCATATGATCCAGCAATTCCACTCTTAGGTATTTACCCAAAGGACCCAGATACATTAATTCAAAAGGGCACCTGTACCCCTATGTTTATTTATGATACCTAAACTATGGAAACAACACAAATGCCCAAAAATAGATGACTGGATCAAGAAGATGTGGTCTATATACATAATGGAATATTACTCAGCAATCAAAAAAATAAACTCATGCAATTTGCAGCAACATGGATGGAGTTGGAAGGGCTCATGCTCAGCGAAATAAGCCAGAAAGAAATAGAAAAATACCAGATGGTCTCACTCATAGCAGGACTTTAGAAAGCCTAAATAAGGGACCAGGAAAAAAACTAATTGTGATAAAGTAAAAATCAAAATCAGCAAGCAATTATAAACCAGTGACACACTAGGGGGGGTGAGGGTTAGGAAGGAGGAGGATCAAAACAAGGGAAGGTGGAAATTATATGGGGACTATAACCAAGATGAAAATGCATACATTGGGCAAAAGTGAAAAATGATGTAAAATATATATAAAATTTAAAAAGTAATTAAAAAAAAATTTGAAGAGGTATGGGGCACACTCCTGAGCATTCTTACCACCCTGTCCTGAAAGAGTAAGATGGCAGCCAAACAGTAACATGGTCATTTGTGTGATGGGGACTCAGTACAAGGAGGAACCTGTGTGAGCACACTCCTTCCTCCCTCTTCTGCTTAAGCAGCCATTGGCCCAAAGAAACCTGAAGTCAGAGGAAAGGAAAAGCCATTGGTGTAGGGTGTGCAGATCAGCAGTGCCATGGGGCTCTGAGAAGAGTAGGAAGAGACTAAGGAAGCCAAAATATTGATGGAAGCACTTCAACACAGCTTCCAACTACCACAGCAGGTCTGATTCTTTCATATTTCATACAGACAAAGATTAAACTAACTTCTTTCTCTAGCTGTGTCACACTGTTGGTCCTGCCCACTATACTGTCAACTCTAATTCCTACACTCTCTTTATGGACTGCCTCTAATGCATTATCTCTACATTGTACACTTGTGTGGGACTTATTTTGTTTTCCTTTGTGCTTTAGGGGTATCTAAGGGCAATACCTGTTTTTAATTTCTCCTATCATTTTATTATTTCAGTTCATTTTTCCATACTGGGGAGATCTTTTGGGATTAGGATATTTTCTTACCAGATTGATATCATTTGTTTAATATTTTATAAAAGCTCCATTCAGTTATTTGATATAAATAGTAAATAAACCAGAGCTTCATTCTTGTTACTACAAAACTTAGGTCATGTTGACATCTATTACTAAGATTTTTCTTTATTGGTAAGTTATTTTTCAGTTCCTGAGGCCACTTAATATTATAATTAAAATGTGTTAGCTGAAATTCTGTGCCACTTTCCAATTTTGACTTCTGCATTTCAGATCTTATTTTAAACTTTGTTCATGCCCAACGTTATTTTTTCTTACTACTAGACAATGGTGTATTCTTTTTCACCCTGCTTTGTCCATGTGTTCCAGGCCTAAAGGTTGATAATTGGAACCCATCTGCCCAGTTCTATGTGTGTTATGCCTGAAGGAAGACTTTCAACCCATCTGTCCAATTCTACCACGCCCTAAAGAAATCCCAACATGAAATAGATAATAAGACTAGTTAGTAAACAAACTTAATAGATGTGGACATTGGCACAGAGCGTTGCCAGAGATTGTCTGTTATCTGATGCCATTTTATCCAAGTAACAACATTGTGGAATGATATTTCTTGGTGGTCCTAGTTTTAAGGCAACTGGTGCTGGCAAAAGGGATGAATTGACTTTTAGTAGAGTAGAATCATAATGCGAGAATCCAAAGGGAAGTTTAAGATCAAAGCTTTGCTTACAGGGCTACAGCTGTACCACAAATGACAAACTCAAATTTCATTTTTTGTTCGGTGGTTGTATCATTAGTCTAATAAAACATTTGAGATAAACAAAGTATTTCACTTGCATGTACACTCTTTCACTGGTCATGAATTTGCTCATTGCCTATCACATACCAGGTATCATGGGAGAAATTGAATTTACATAAAGAGAAGTCAGGAACCCTAGTGTTCAAGAGATGTCTCAATAAAATAGTGGAGACAAACTAATAAAAACATAATTGAAGAGTAACCGCTTCCAATGTGGAAGGGGCCTAAAGAGAAAAGAAATCTAGCAAAGCACATATTTGTGGACAAGCCTTCTGGAAATTATAGGAAATAGGTATGCCTAGGTTGTAGGTTTCCACAGTGTGAGGACAGCAGATGAAGTTTCTTGGCCTTTTACATTATGCTAAGGAGCTTGGATTTTTTGAGGAAGGCAGTAGGTTAGTCACTGTATAGTTTTCAACAGGGAAATGACATAATTAGATTTGGTCTTAGAAAGATCACTCCTGTTTAAAAATGAATAATTGTCCATATTAAGAGTGATGCCCTCAATCCTTTACATGCTTTTATGAATCTTCTCTTAGATCATGAAAGGGAACAAATAAGTGCATGTAAGGCAAAATGATTCCTCTGATAGAGTGATTTTTCTAAAACTTCAGTTACAGAATTGTCTTTGTCTCTGTCTCCTTTTTCTTTCCTTCCATTCCCTTCACTTTCAATGTATGTCAGCTCAGAACCATTCTTTTTTTTTTTTAATTTCTTTTTATTTTTTTATTATTTTTTAAAGATTTATTTATTTATTTATTGATGCAAGCACTGGGTCCAGTCAGAAGTGCGGGAGGGTGAGAGAATTCACCAGAGTTGGAGCGGAGAACAGAGCAGGCAGACTGAGGAAATACACTGCTGAGGGGAGCAGCGGGCGGCAGGAGAGGTCTGCGCGCCATGTGGGACCCTCACCCGGTGGCCAGGGATCGAACCGGCGATACAGAGGCTGCGGGCAGCTTCGCAACCCAGCGCTCAACTGCTGCGCCACCGGGGAGGCCCAGAACCAAACATTCTTTCTGGGACTTGATTGTTCAGCAATGAGCAATACAGACACGATTCCTGTTTGTTTGTTTTTTTTTTTTTCTTATTGGTAGAAAACAGACATGAAATAATAAAATACATGGAGAAGATCATTTTCGATGGTAATACATGCACTAAAGGAAATCAAAACAGAAAAGTTAGCTGTTGAGAGTCCATCTTAGCTATTGGCACCATCGATTAGATAGAAACAAAGCAAGGGTAAAACCCAGTGATAAATTGGGCAATCTTGGAAAAACCCAAGGTATTTAAAATTTTTAGTCTGTCTAGTAGAGGAACGCTGATAAAAATGCCAGACTTGTAGCCTCACAATAAACATTGGTTTTGTTCATTGTTTTAAATATCTGTTTCTTTGCCCTTGAGTAACTGTCTTAGCTCATCCCTTCTACCCGTGTCTCTTCTTAAATAAGACATCATTCCTATACTTTAACATGTGCTACTTGTTATTTTAAATATCACTTTTATTAACATGGTAGTGTTCCAAGGGTTCTACTCAGTGGGCAGTGTTTTAATTCTCTGCTTTTAAAAATTGCAAATGGGGACTTCTCTTGTGATACTTTGTAGGAGGTTTTCTGAGGCAGAGAACTAGTAATTTGTGTCTTTAAACTTAATAGAACCTCCCTTGATTCCTAAATAAGCAACATACATGCCCTACACATCAATGTCCCTGAGGACACAGCAATTCATTGTTCCTCTGACCTGTCACAACCAGGTCACATGAGGCACCACCTAGTCACTCAGTAATTATGCTGGAAACTGGGTTTTTAATCCTAAAAGTTGTCACATACTGTTTTGCAGAGCCAGTGATGGGTATTTGTCAGCCCTGTCTCACATCTGTAGCCAGGAGCCTAAGGTCATCATTAGCACATGACTTTGATTGTCAGGAAATGAAGTACTAGGTGTATGGAAGTTTCTTTCATTGCTTCCATGATTGGGACTTTCTCAATCCTAAAGAAGAAAAATCCATACACAGTTTATTGCCTTCTGAACTGACAGTTCTGTAAGACTCATTGGATGATTAAGTAATAAGAAGGAGACAAACCAGAGAAAAGTGTAGATTAAAACATATCCTCCAGCTTAAAGCCACAATACCCAGTAGTCAGAGGCATTAAGTAGCAATAGAGACACTTGTGATGATGTTTGTTAAAGAATAAAATATTAAGTAAAATTATATCTATCTAGCCATCCTTTTTTAAGTTTTACTCTGATTAGCAAGTAATTTAGATTTAATGAGTAAATATAAGTATACATAGGTATCTGCAAAATAGATGGTTTATGAATTAGCTAATGTAGTTCATTAGTCAACAGATCAGATTCTGCCTATAATCTTACTACTAGCTAGTTGTAAAATTAAAAGGTGATATCAAAGGGTGTGACTTTTAAATACTATACTTATTTAACTATAAAGGCAAAAGCATAAAAGCTTTATTCTTCAGAGATTCTGGAAATACTTAGCTTTGATTCTGTGTAAGTCCCAAAGAAGAGTGGCAGCCAACAGCTAAATAATACATATTTCAAAATGAGTTTAATCATAGAAATAAATGTTTATTAGTTTTCTGACAAATACTACTTTATCCTTATCTATATATATGCTATATGGTGACATGAGAAATGATTATTCTGTTTTGTTGGGCCATCAGTCTTTACTAAGCAAATTTACAGTAATCGTATTTATTTTAGCACTTAAGTACTTTCTAAATCAGTGTTTCCCAAACTTTATTTTGAACTCTTGAACTTCTATTATAGCAACATAAGCTTCCCTGGGAATCTATTTTGAAAAATACTCAAATAATTATATAATAAATTATGGAATATCATTTAATTATTTTGCATGAAAAAACTAATTTTAGCCACATAGGCAAGAATGTGAAAGGATGAATGATTTGTTTTCTTGATTAGAAAACTCATACAAGTTTGAGAGGAATTTAAATATACTCCCTGCAGTTCCTTGGGCTAAACATTCAAATAAGCAGTCATCTATAATAATTTTATCTTTGAAATATGTAGTGTCCAACACTTTAGGAATAGAAAATTATTGGCTAGGAAGAACTTGCTTTCTTTTTCTAATTTCTATGTATTAGTATTACTTCTGAAATGTTTCATTTCTCTAGTATTTCTACTAATAGTTTATTTTCACTATTATTACTACAAAAGTCAGCATTTCTAAAAGCATATATTATCTGTAGAAACAGTGCTTTGTATGACTAACTTGCATTTAATCATTTAACTCTCAAAAAATTGGATACAGCATTGTGCCTATTTGGTAGTTGCAGAAATCAAGTCTTACAGAATTCTCTCAACCTTATTTATGAAGTTTTAAGGATTTTTATATGTTTTACCATTGAATGAATGAATGAAGTATATATTAACATTTCATTAAATAGCCTATTGATTGTCAACAAATTGGAGCCTACCTCAATGATAAAAATTTGTCAGCCTGAATAAAACGATTCTGAGGTATTAGAGATAATTGTTCAGTAACACCTATTGGCTATTTCTTATAGCCATTTGTTATCTCCTTGGGCTGAGAGTCCTTCCACCCTCTTTTCATCTCTTTTTCCCCTTCCAGTGGAACTGATTCTGTTAGGGAGAGGTGCTTTAGGGATAGGTGGGTGAAATATACCCTGGAAATTAAAAGCTAGTTCAGAATATAATTGCTTAATGATTTCATTGATTCAGAACTATTTGATAGTAAGAAGGTGCTATAGACTTAGCTCTGAAGAAAATAGCTACAGCAAGACATGAGAAAAATAGATATGTTCCAGGTAGAAGCTAGGCTTCCAAAGTTATCTCCATATAACCTACTTTTAAAGATGAGAAAATGTATAAAATTAATGAGGGGGGGGTAATTTCTTAACCTACCTTTCATGTGTAATCTTGATATTTATAAAATGTGAAGGTTATTTTGGACAGGAAAAGAAATAATTTAGAAATGCAATTTGTTGTTGTGGGTTCAGTGAAGAGGGCCTGAGAAATAGTTTGTTAAGGAAATGTTTCTAAAATTTGGGGCAGGATATTTAATATGTGCAGGTTTTTTGTATATCAGTTATACCTCAATAAAGCTGTAAAAGGAAATTTAGTGGCATGAAGAAGAAAAACAAAATATTTTTCAGTTCCATTCTTTTGATCAACAAATACTGATGAATATCACAGGATTTTACTTACTATGAAATATACTATACATTTACAGAGAAGTTCATAAAACATACACAGCTGAATTAAACATTATAAATCCGTTCTAGTGGGTATATAGTGAAATTTTATTATTCTAATTTGTATTTCTTTAATTTCTAATGTGATTTGTACTTTCTAAGTATTTATTGCCTGTGCGATGTCTTGTTTTTTTATGATGGATTATCTGTTTTATATTGATTTATTGGAATCATTTCTATATTTTGGAATGTACTTTTTCAACATCAGTTATATGTACTTACACAGTGGCTTGATTTTTCATTCTCTTAGTGGTATCTCTAGATAAATTAAAATCTGTATTTTAATATAGTTCATTTTGTAAGTCTCTTCCAGTATAAATTATATGTTTTGATTGAACATAGTCAATCAGTCAGCAAGCCTAGCTATATGATTCCAATCATTTAAGCATGTTAAACTTGCTTTAGGGCTATCATGTGATTATTATTTACAAATATCTGCTGCATGCCTGAAAAGAATATATACATTTTCTGAGTCTACTTTTCCATCTATGCCTATTATCTTAACTTTGCTAGTTATAGAATTCAAAAGCTGTTTCCTTACTATACTTTTTGTTTACTCTATAAATATTTATTTTGCCACTGTTATTATAGATATATCTGTATCTCCTTTTATTTTTGTCAATTTTTGCTTTATTTTGAAACTGTGATATAAAGCACGCTAATGCTTAAAATTATTGCAAATTACTGATGGAATGAGTTTTTATTTTGGTGGAGTATTTATTCCAAATCATTTTCTGCAAGAAGATTGAAAAAATTATCACTTCACCACATAGATAAATAAACTATAGATAATACATAAACTAGAGAGAAACTATAAATGACTCTGTTAGCAGTACACAGCATCATCTCTAATATAACACACTGTTGAAAGAAGGAGACAGGACGATCAGAGTTATTTGTGGTCTTGTGTGCTGTGACAGCCCACAGAGGGCCACTTAGCAGAGACTTAGTCAACAAGTCAGGTCCTGGAAGACATCCCAACTGAGCTGCTTTCTAGGTTTGTTGAGGGACTTCTGTGGTTCAGTATGTGAGCCTGTCCAGGAAACTGAGAGAAAAGGAAGGAGTTCTAATTGTCACAGTTGTTTTGAAATGTTTGCTGTCTCAAACCATTTTAAAATATGATGGAGGACGACTAGGATGTCTTGGGATGGCTGTGGTGTGGTGACATACATCCGAAGAGATGTGATTCCTGAAGTCATACCTTTGAATCATACCCAGTGTTGTAAGCCAATGTTACTTCAATAAGAGAAAAAATTGTCTGTCATAAGTTGATAACACTGCAGTGAAGAATTTTGGGCTTTAAATTTATCCACTTTCCACACTATTCATTTAGGGCAAGTTCCTTGCATTCCTTGAAGAATGCAAGGAGCATGGATGATTTTGCACAAAAACAGACATCTAATGTAAGATCAGAGAGGCTTTTAGAAATAAATTGCTGTGGGCCTCCCCTGGTGGCGCAGCAGTTGAGCGCTGGGCTGCGAGGCTGCCCGCAGCCTCTGCAGCGCCAGTTCGTTCCCCCCTGCTGCCGGTGAGGGTCCCACAAAAAAAAAAAAAGAAATTGCTGTGCAGCCAGGTTTTGAGGTGTGATTAGACAGGATGGATGTGAGGGATTTTAACACTCAGGGAGTCTTGCAGGTACAAAAGAAAATGCAGAGGGAACGGTAAGTAGTTCAGTGTGGTTGGCTTCGTGACAAGGTGTGAGGAGTCATGTTGAGAAAGTGGGCTTATGTGTAAACTACATTCATACTCGATTTTATCAAAGAGGTTTAGTTAATAAAATAATATAAGGTCCTTCTCCCTTTTCATACCTTTGAATTTCATGAAATCCATTTGTACCATATTCCTGAAGTCATTATAATGGTTATCTTTCGTATACCAGAACTTATTTTCTTCCATCTCCTCAGGTGATTTTAGCATCTGGAACATATTCTGTTTCCCCTCCATTGCCCACCATTATGCTCAGTAATGGCAACTTCCCTTACCTCTTTCCTATTGCTCCCCGCCCACATGTCCTAGGATGGTACTTATTAAGCCTAAGCCCAGCATCATAACTTATTAGCTGTGTAATTTCCCACAAGTTAGTTAACCTCTCTTTGTCTCATTTTCCTCACAAGAACCTCCATAATATCCATCATGGGCTTGTGAGAATGAGATGAAATCATGTATGCGAAAACACCTGGCGTGTCTTTACAGTGCCATGAATGTGATTTCCCCTCTGCTGCAAGGATCTAAATCCACTCAGGTTGAAAATGCCTTTTGCTGCAGCTATGAGCAGCTTGCAGCAGCTTTACAGGGAAAACCAGAGAGGAACTGCATCTTTCTGAGAGTGACTTCTCTGGGGGCCACTCTCCTTCAGGGACAAAGAGCACACTAGTGAGGGCACCTCATTATTCTCTGGCTACTAAATTTGAGAATAAGATGAGGAGCCCGGTCTTTAGGCTTTCCCACTCACCAGCCTCTACAATTTCAGGTGCATTGCACTTGAGTGTTGAAATAGCCGGTATTTCCTTCTCTTAGGTTGCTCTTGCCTTCTTTCTTATCAGTCCCTATCCCCCGTCTTTCCCTTCCTCCACATCTCAAAAAAGGAATCCAAACTGTGGTCATTTTAGATACCAGAGGATCACGGAAGGCTGGCTAATTTTGCCCAGATTTTCTGTGGAAGCCCCACATGTGCTGCAGTTTTGGGTTGCATAATTGATTTAATCTCTGATTTTAGAGGAACGCTGAACTCGTTTTGTGGGACTCAGCATACATTTCTCTAGGGCAAAAACTGTCCTACTTTTTTCTCTCTGGTATCTGTTTAGTGCAAGACCATTTCTTCCCCTGCACCCCCCCCCCAAGAATCTAAAGTACCCTCCGTGAAATAAATGAAATCACAGTTGGAAAATGGCTTACCGTACAGACTTTTAACCACAAGACAAGGCTACACCACATACATTTTCTTAGCGTTTCCCTCTGTCCCTGCTTCCCCTCTTTCTGCCCTAGCACATCTTTCTTTTGGCTAAGAGGACACATCAGTGCCTCAGCTGAGATTGGGAGCATCTATATCAAGTGCTACCATGCCTTCCTTTCTGACTGAATACACAGGCTGTGGCTTCTAATCCTTCTTCGCCCATTGACCTACTGTGCGACCCTAGATAGGTGTACTTACCTCTCAACATCTTATTTTCAGCAGTCCCTTTTAGTATGACTGCGAAGATTAGACTATAATGACTAGGCTATAAATTTGTAAGTTGTGAGGTTAACTGAGCCTTTGGCTAGCCAGATATCTATGGAGTAGCAACTAGGGATAATGACTTTATGTCCCCTGAAACACCATTTAATCAAGATGACAATGAGGCAATTTTATTTATTTATTTTTTAAAGTATTTATTTATTTATGCATACAAGAGCTGGGGTGCAGGCCAGAGATGTGGGGAGTGAGAGGATTTGCAAGAGACAGAGTGGGGAACAGAACAGGCAGATTGACTGAAGTACACTGCTGAGGGGAACAGCGGGCAAGTCAGGAGAGGTCTGTTTCCCTGGCTGGCTGGGGATCGAACTCATACTGCAGAGACTGCGATTGCTTCATAGTGCAGTGCTTAACACTTTGCACCACCAGGGAGGCCCCACAATAAGGCAATTTTAAATTTATGATCTGCTTCAGACTGTAGTTGGCAGCCTGATTCGTGGTAATATTTTTCAGGAATTTCTGGAGGGTCTTTTTGGTAGCAGTTGTTTTTGTGAACCTGTTTGATCTAATAGATAGTTTGTAGACCATCTTTACACTAGTTGTTTGTTGAGCTTCCCTGGTGGCCTAAGGGTTAAGTCTCAGTGCTATCACTGCCACAGCTTGAATTTGATCCCCGGACAGGGAGCTAACCCACATATGGCATAGCAGACCTCTCCTGTCTGGCCTGCTGATCCAGTGCATTTCAGTAAATCCACCTGTTCTGCTCCCCACTTTGTCTCCAGTGAGTCCTCTAATCCCCTGCCCCTCTGGCCTACACCCCAATTCTGCTACATCAATCAATCAAGTTTGCTTCTTGAAAACTGGTTCTGCGTAGTATTTTTTGTACTCTAAGATATATTTCCTCAAGAAAATAATCTTCATTGGATGCATACTCACTTGACACTATTTTCACAAGTTATCAAAACAATTCTCACATTGCAAAAATGACCAACAACAGGTTCACATCAACACAGAGAGGTTAGAAGTTATCCCCAACTGCTGTCTGAATATCCTAAGCTGAATGGGTTGTGTCCTATGCTCTTAAAAGAATTTAGACTTTAAAAATAATGCATTACTTATTGAATAAAACACAGCATAAACTGACCATTGTTCAAATTCAGACTCTGAATTCTATCAATACTTTTGGATAAATGTGGACAAGTCTCTTGACCACTAAGCCTTATTATGGATGAATATTTTGAATAGAAATAAGAATCACACTACCTAGGTTTGTTCTGATGATAAAATACTAACATGTAAGTAAAGCAATTTGGGGATCCAGTCATAAATAGTGTATTATCCAGGTTTTGCTGTAATGTTATAAATGTAACAAATAATACCCAGATCTCAATGGTTTACAATAACAACTTTTTTATGCTAGACTCAGTTGGATCTTGTTCCAGCTTGTATGTGCCATTCAGGTCTTCTGTGTATATCTCTTCACTAGAGGCTCTTTGAGGAATTCTTTCATGACCAAGAATGTCATTGCAGGTGATCTGGTGAGAACCTCTTAATCAACACCACAGGGGCAGTACTATTACTTCTACTCAAATTTCATTGGCCCAAGCTAGTCACATGGCCAGACTAAATATTAGCAGCTCAGCACAGTATACACTGCAATAATGGAGAAGAGTAACCACTTACTAGTTGTCCCCTTTTCTCATTCCAACTGTGTGACCATTGGTTCTTCTCCACATAGCCTACTTTCTAGCATCCATTTTGTATTCTTGAAGTTAGGGTAATATTAACCCCTCCCTCTTTTAATTTCAAGTTAATTGAGATGGTATACTCTTCTTTGTAAACAGGTACTTTAGAAAATCCCTTAGAAAAAGAACAAAAGCTTCGGATTCTCCTTAGAGCCTCAGAGGGAGTATTTTGTGACCGCTTCAATGGAATTCACATTGATCCAGGGACAATTGGTAAGAGTATAATATAGCTTTGTTTCTTTTAAATGAAATGTGTGTGTGATAGAGAAGTACCATTCATAAAATACCTGCTGAATTGCAGGCACTCATCTAGATAACTCTTATTACATCATTAATCAGTTCTTCTGGTAACAGTGTCCATTACTACAGATGTCAGACTAAGACTCAGATGATGAGCAATAAGCAGAAGGCCACACAGATTTATAATATCTTAACTGAGATTTATATGGAGATTGGCCAGACATCAAAGTCTGGACTGAGTCTATGTTATCAACTATCAATACTGTGTGGTTATATACTGTGTATATACATATATTTTTAAACTGATAGATCCGTAGATTGCTAAGGAATATTGACAATTTCTTCATTTGATACTGCCACAATAACTTGTCCTATTTTAAATCTGGTCTACCTAGATGCATAGAAACTGGGACTGGTCTTGTGTAACCATGCTGTAAAAAACACACAATAACTCAATTTTAAGGGACATATATATATATAAGAAGCTATCACATTTTAATATTTTCTTACTTTTTCTATATGAATGACTAATTTAATAAGATATCAGTGATTCAGTAAAGGGAAAATAATCATATAAGGCTAGGACGAAGTTTGGTAATCTGGTTTTGTAATATATAACCATTAACATATAATGCTTTGATAGTGTTTTATTGTTTCCAAAGGATTTTTCATATATGCTATTTATTTTACCATTTTTGCGAACATGAGATTCAAGAATTATATAATTTTTTCAAGTTAACAGACTAGGTGGATCGTATCTCTTTTTTGCTATGGTGTCCGCTGTGCTTTATGGGGTGCCACAATGGATTAAGCTTTGCATTAGAGAGGAGTATAGGAGTTCAGCTTTCCAGACTCCAGACTGCAGGGACAAAATCAAACTACTTCTTTTCTAGATCTCTCTGATACTAAATTGAATAAGGAATGAAATGTTTGTTTCACTGCATACTTAAAGTTTTGTGATATCATTAGTAATCAACAGACTTTAATCTTTTTAAGTATTATCATTTCCTTTAAACAACTAAGAAATGGTGCCATTTTACAGTAAAGCTCTGAAGATTGGGAATGACCAGAAGATCTGCTATTCTGGTCAATTGGATTTTCTGGCTAATTCAAATTTAAGGAAATGAACTGCTTTTTTTACAATCTTTGTTGTTGGAAATTTCTCTAAGTTGCTTCATGTGTTTCCCCTGCCTAGCTTACTTAACCAATAGTGAAAATGAATGGCATTTATAATGATGATGATATTGTATGAAACTTTGCAATATATCTATTATTATGAAAGAAAGTGAGAGTATTTTTTACATTTTCATTAATTGTGATTTTAATTTTATCATCTTCTGACTTTTCTGAGAGTGTAGAGAAAATTATGGATGTTGACTAAACAGTCTTTAGGTTCTACTTAACTGAGAGTATTTTTTACATTTTCATTAATTGTGATTTTAATTCTATCATCTTCTGACTTTTCTAAGAGTATGGAGGAAATTAGGGATGTTGAATAAACAGTTTATTAGGTTCTACTTAACTAAGATTTTTCGGTTCAAATTGGATGAAAACCAAAGGCATATTATCTGCTCATTATTGGCATTTGCTTCCTTTATTCATATGTTTTTTGTTAAAAATAGTGAAATCTTTAGATTACAAGATTAATGATTTGTAGCAAAACAGGATGCCAGGCATATACAGGCAGCCCATGTGGGTACAGGAAGAAAATATTAGAACTTATATTTATACATGTATATGAATATGTTCAAATACATACATACATATTTATCTACAAATAAATACACATGAATTAAGGGTGCATGATCATACTTTTTAGATGCTTGAGTTTATGCTTAAAACATTTCTAGATCAGTAGAATATGAGATATTGTGCTTCATATGATATAAAATGGCAGTAAAACATGTAAGAGGAAATACCTGAAGGAATAAAACTGGACTGCATCAAGCATGTCCCTGGTAAGACTTTAATTTGTGAGTCTGAAATAAATTATATTTTGAAACAAAGGGCCTAAAGATCTAGCTTTTGATATCTGTAATAAAACAAAAATATGAGGCCCAACCGCTGAAAACAAAGCTAATAGCACCAAATCTCTTTCCTTAGGAAATAAAATAATCTTTGTCTTTTAGAAAAAAGTGTATAACATGAAACATCAAAACCAGTTAACTTCCAACAGAATTGCACACAGGTTGGTATGATCTAATGGTAAAAATATAACTAGCTAACTGTTAGAGATGTCTGTTTCCCAGTTTATGGATGACTTGATATGATACAGTATTCATTTCTTGATAGTTTCAGAGAATAACTTTCATGGCCATGTGAGATATATATATCATATGCTGAAAACAGAGTTTTAAATATTCTTTTTCTGGTCAGGTGAAGATCTTCATGTACAGTTTCTTTGCACAATAACCTCTCTTTGGAGTTTTGCTATGTCAACTTAATCTCTGTGAAGGTTTTTCCAATCCATCTGTTGCTCCTTTTATTTTCAGGTGTTTATGGAAAAGTCCAGCTTCACAGTGCTTATCCTAAAAAATCCTGGACACATCTTGGAGCTGACGTCGCCCCAGGGAATGAGAGGTAAGAAGTGATAGTGAGTTAGGGATATGCTGTTTGGTTGAGTTTGCTTCAACTTGAGGTTTTGTTAAAAAATAAAAAAAAATTAGATTTAGAATCATAATTCAAGGATGAATCAGTGAAAATATAAAGAATTAAAGTGATTTAAAAAGATATTTAACATAAAATGAGGGGATCAAAAACAAATCAGATAGGAAGGATATTTAAGTTTATCTGAGCAGTAAGTTTTAGATAATGTATGTTTACTAATCTTAAAAATTATAAATTCTATAAGATAATAGGTGAAGCATGAGGTGAGTCCACAATAGTCTGAGTTGAAATGGTAGCTGGTACTGAGGTAGACAGAAGCTAAGTAGGAAAGTAATGAAGCTTATGAAGAATCTTGTAGAATTTAAATGCAGTAGTAGAAGTTACTATGCACTGAAGGCATAAAGAGACACCAGTGCATCAAAACAAATACGTAGTATGAATAACAAACTGCATGTACCTGAATGCAGGAGATAAGATCAGGAGATAAAAATTGCAGAAGAGAAGGTATTAGAAATAGAGAAATGGATATAGAAAATTTATGTAGATAATTGCTCATTTGAATATGAGCCCAGAACTACCAAGGAAAGAGTAATGAAAAACTACAACTAAGGAATTATGCTCAGTGAAATAAGTCAGAAGGAAAAAGAAAAGTATTAGGTGGTTTCACTTATAGGAGGAATATAGGGGAACCAAATAAGACATCAGGGGAAAAAAATAATAACAATACAAAACACACCACAAAAAAATAAAAACAAACAGACAGTTATAAACCAGAGACATTCTGCAGGGGAAGGGATCAGGAGGAGGGAGGGAGGACCACAGGGAACTGAGGTGATGGTGCAAGGGTGAATTGGTGAAGGAAATTCTATGGGGATTACACCTGAGGGGGTAACAAAAAGCAAATATTGTCTAAAAATAAACAATGATGTAAAATATATACAAAGAAAAAAGAAAAACTACAACTAAAATACATGAAACAAGCCTGTGGGTAGGTACATTTAATTTGAACAGATCAAAATCAAGAATAATTACTGCTATATATCCTCACAGTACAAGAAAAAACAGTGAAAAAGAGCGAAAGAAAAACAGAAGGGAACGAAAGCTTGCTACCTTAGAATTCTCTACAACATTAAATATAAGTTAAGAGTGGTACCAAATCCATGCTTATTTAGAGAAAAAGCAGAATTGTGCAGCCTGCTAAATGCCACTCACATGTGAAAACAAACAGAAGCTATCTTTTGCTTTTTTTTGCTAAAAAAATGCAAGAAGTGTTAAATTACAAGATCAAACTGAATATAAAATACATGAATAAGAATAAAATTCAAGAATAAAACAATGATATGCAAAGTATATATATGTACATATATTAAGGCTATTGATAGAAAGGCAGTAAAATAAGTTGAACATATTATAGACATGGTTATTGAAATTAGATAATTTTAAGTTTTCCTGTAAAAGTAACAAAATGAACTTTGAAACAATAATACATTCTATTATTACTATATAACATTATAAATGATAATATATTAGTGAGGGACCTGTGTGTAAAGTATACACAACTAATAGATTATACTTATGTGTATGCATATATATATGTGTGTGTATATATATATTATATATATATACAGGTGTGTATTATATTAAAATCTGGGACTATCATCATAGGAAACTGGAGTTGAGTCATGAGGGCCATAGGAAGTATTTATGACTTACTTTGTTCTGGCAGTCTTTAAAGAAGGATATACACCTTTTAAGTCATCAGAGAGAAAAGAGAATGAAAGAAACCATAAAATAGTGAAATACATAGACAAGAAAATAAAACAGTAATAAACTGAAACAAAATAGACAATTGAAGTGAGAAAGTAAGAATAAATCTTCCAGGTATAAAAAGATGTTTTATATATTATATATTATTTTTCCTTTTCTTGTGACTAATTCTGTAGCTCTGACCACTAAGTTTACTCATATCAACTTGTGCAAGTTAAAGACAGAAGTTGATGAATGAGAAAGTAGGAAACTAGAAGTCTTGAATTATTTAAAGAGATACGGATTTAATCTCTAATAACTTCAAGCATACAAAGAAAGCAATATGTAAAATCATTAATGAGAATTCAAATGGAAGATGTTGAAAAGATATAACTGTAATTTTATAAAAATATATATCTACATAGTACCATTTTGAAATTGAAAAATAGATTATATATAGGAATATAAAGTGTAGTTGGCTAAAGAAGAATAAAACTGAAAGAACAAATAATAACAAAAAACATAAGGTCATCAAAGATTTATCTCCAATATTATATTTGACTCACATAAATGTGTGACATGTTCTTTTAAGTATCAGACACTTTTTATGTTGTATACTCTAATCTATAGCAAAGGAAAATATGCAAACTTTTCCAATTCATTTTCGGAGGCAAATATAAAATAATTTTTAAACAGCTACTAAAGATAATTCAAGAAAAGAAAACTTAAGAGCAGTTTAGTGTAAATAAAATGTAAAAATTGTAAGTAAAACAGCAATGAATGAAATCCAGTAAATTAATAGAAGGAAAAAAAATCACAATTGAGTGTAACCTTTTTAAGTAAAGAAGGATCGTTCAATCTAGAATAATCCATGAATATAATTTATCTAAGTAATAGATACAACTCAACTTGCATTGTTGGAATAAACAATAAATTAAGACTTCCTTTAAATCGGTATTCCTTAATAGAGTTGCTTAGTCATTAGTTGAGAATCACTGCTTTAACTTATTATTCAAAACAAATAATTAAAAAATCCTTTTCCAACAAGCTGCTTTCTATTTTATGGAAAAACATACTAAAAATTACTGATTATTACAGAGATTATTAACTATTAATTTTAAAGATTTTAGCCAATGTATTGAGTAAACACAGAATGTGTAAACTGTAACTATTAAAGTAATTCAAACTAAAATTTTTGTTGGTTACATATTTTGTTCTAAAAAAACCCAAGATAAACTATAAAACTATAAAGTACTAGTAAGAGGGAAAAAAGGAAATTAGAATAAATGGTGATGCATGACATAAATGGAAATACGCAATATTTTATAGATGTCAAATCTAATGCAAATTTAAGTATAACATATATGTGTGTGTGTTTGGAATCTAACCCATTAATTCTAAATCTTTTATGATAATAAACACTTGAAGATAATCATATATAGCCAGTTATTTTAAAAAGTGTATATAACTTTAATATGAGTAAACACTTTATTGTTATTGGCACTAGAACAGAAGATAATGCCTAGTAATAGACTCAGGTATGTGTTACTCCTTAGGCTTTGAATAAATTAGCATTTCAATTTAATTGAAAACTTGTGCTGGGATAATTGTTCCATGCTTTGAAAAATATATAAATTCTCACAGGATTCACTCCAAAATAAATTGTAGGTCAAAAAATTAAATATGAAAAAGCTAAAGCATAAATTATTTTGAAGAAAATTTAAGTATTATGTAATTTTATTTTATTTTTTTTTAAGATTTATTTATTTATGCATATAAGAGCTGGGGTACAGGCCAGAGATGCAGGGAGTGAGAGAAATCACCAGAGACAGAGTGGGGAACAGAACAGGCAGATTGACTGAAATACACTGCTGAGGGGAGCAGCGGGCGAGACAGGAGAGGTCTGCCTCCCCATGTGAGTTTCTCCCAGGCAGGCCGGGGATCGAACTCATGCTGCAGAGGCTGCGGACTGCTTCATAGTTCAGTGCTTAATCCCTTGTGCCACCAGGGTTTACGTAATTTTAAACTAAGGAAGACTTGCCTGATCATAACAAGAAATAACAACCTTCACAGCAAGAAATAATAGATTTGACAACATAAATATAACAGTATTTCTGCATGTCAATTGCAAAATATAAAGGTAAATATATATAGACAAAATTTACAAGATATAATAATACAAGTGAATGGCTTATAATTTTTACATGTAAAGAACTTTTAGGAGTAAAAAGAAAACAATATGAACATACCAGAGCAGTCATGAAAAACTTTGACTACGTGAGCCACAAAGAAACAAAAACAAAAACATACATATAACTAACATATAACTAACATATACATAAACATGTTTTTTTTTCTTTTCTAAAACCAAAAATAATGGTAAAACAAAAATTAGATACCAGTTTAAAATTTTATTTTTTATTTATTTTTAAATTTTTTTTAAAAGATTTATTTATTCATACATACAAGAGCTGGGGTTCAGGCCAGAGATGTGGGGCCAGAGACAGAGTGGGGAGCAGAACAGGCAGAATGACTGAAATACACTGCTGAGGGGAGCAGCGGGTGAGTCAGGAGAGGTCAGCTGCGCCATGTGGGCAGTTCCCTGGCCAGGCATCGAACTTGTGCTGTAGTGGCTGCAGCAGCTTCATAGTGCTGCATCTTAATCCCTTGTGCCACCTGGGAGGCCCTACCACTGAAAATTTTAAATTAGCAAAGGCGAAAGTGTGAATTCCAAGTTGAGCAAGGTGAGGGGATGTGAACACTAAAGTGGGAAATAATATGTAATAGATTAGTTTTATAAGTAAGATAATATTTATGTATGCATGTATACAGAAACACCTAGAAGGACAGAGACACAATAATCCCAGGTGGTGGGATGACAGACACATAGCTACTGCTTTGCTGTACTTTTCTCCATGTTGTTTTATTTATTTATTTTTTTTCATAGAGTGTGTATTACTTTTGTAGTTATTTTAACCTTGTTATTTACTTATTCAATATGATTGCTGTGAATTCCACCCTATGTCAGATATCAATCTATGACCTGTAGGTATTAACAAGTAAAAATTAACATGGTCTGTGTCCTCAATGTTGATCAAATGAATATAAAGTAAATGTAAAATTACATGTGTGATATGTGCTATGAAAAATGGTTATATCAGATTCTGGAAACATACATAGAGGAACTTGAAGCGATAGTGGAGATTAGAAAAGTCTTCCCTAAAGAGTGATTTCAGAGGTGGGACCTGAAAGAGTGGATTTAAATTAAACAAAGTGGAGGCAGGGTGTGTGTGGAAAGAGCTCTCTAGGTAGAGCAAGCCACACTCAGTCATTCAACAATCATCTGATGAGTAACTATGCTGTATGCCTGTTGTATTGTAAGCAGCAGGGAGGCATGATTGAAAATAGCTTATAGTGTGTGGGGTACCCTTTTACATTGAATGGACAGTGAAGATCTAGCTGGAGAAGGGACATTTGAACTAAGACCTGGATGCTAAGAGGACAAGAGAGTTTGATGAGAATGGGCAAGAGTGCTCAATGAGGAGAGAAATTTAGCACTGTCCCTGAGGTGGCTTTTGAGGAAGGGGGTCTAGGACAGAGGTCACTATAGCAGAGGGAGTGAGGGAAGAGTTGTATAATGTACCAAGTTACATGGGACCTTGTTTCAGTAGGAGAGGTCAAAGGGAAAATTCCTGAGGGGTTGCATGCAGAGGAATTGATGGAATCTATTTTATGTTATTGAAAACCACTCTGGCTGCATTATAGATGATTTATGGAGATGAGAACAACCAAAATATCGGTTAGGTCAGTTGAGGGTAGCTAGGACTATAAGGAGACAGTGGAGGCAGAGAGAAGAGATGATAAGTGAAGTGAATGCTGAGGTAAGGGCAGTGCTTCTGGTGTTTTTGAGTGAGCAAGTTCATGGAAACTCACTGAGATGGGAAGACAGGTTAAGGAACAGTCTTGGCAGAGTAGAAGACAGCAGGTGGCAGGACATGCTAAGTTGAAGACAGCAAGTGGAGATGTCAAGAAAGTAATACATAACTTAGGGCTCAGAGAGAAAATAGTGTCATGCTGGAAATGGGTGATGTTCCTGATCAGAAAGATAAAGGAAGAGGGGAAAACTGGAGCCTGGAAATAGGAATGGGGCCATTTTAATTTTCAGAAGTTGACAGAAGAGTTGAGAGCACTAGTGACTTGAAAAAATAACAGGATAACTGAGCGAGTCATCAGGATCCAGGGCCATATCCATTGGTAATGTCCAGAATTCTAGTTTTTCCTTAAAGAACATTATGCAGCTATTGTAGGTTTCTAAGGGATTAGTTTGAGTAGGAGATAGCTCTTATATTCACATTTCTATGTCTGAAAATCATTCTAAGGATAATGTAGACAATAGGAGGGTTCAAAAATGCATCTAGCACACCACTTAGGCAGTCCAGTCAAGAAAGTAAAACATACAGGCAGGAGCTTAAGTAGTAATACAGAGAAGTGGACATATTAGAGACTGGAGGTGAAATCCACCAGATGTGTTACAGGAGAGGTGCTTCCTTGGTTTCTGGTTTGCTTAGATGCACAGCGATGCTATCCACCAGGAGAGGACTAAGTTTTGGGAAGAAGATCATAATTTCTGATTTGGGCATTTGGAGTTTGAAGTGCATTCCTGATACCTAAAAGATTTGCGAAGTAGGCAATTCAAGTAGGGATCAATAAGAAACTTTAATTATTATAAGGTTAGTAAGTTGGAATTAGGCAGGAACCATGAGAATGGATTTTTCTTATAAGAATGTGTTAAAAACATCAGAATCTGAGCTACAGGCTATTTTGAAAGAAACTCAATTTTATTAATTAAAGCTATCCATAGTAATTAACTAGCTACTATTTATTGAGTTGTTATCATGTGGATTTACTATATGTCAGACATTTACCAAACATATTACTACATTATCTCATTTAAATCTTTTATTTATTTTTTTTAAGATTTATTTATTTATGCATACAAGAGCTGGGGTACAGGCCAGAGATGCAAGGGGTGAGAGGATCCACGAGAGACAGAGTGGGGAACAGAACAGGAAGACTGACTGAAATACACTGCTGAGGGGAGCAGTAGGTGAGACAGGAGAGGTCTGCCTCGCCATGTGGGTTTCTCCCTGGCCGGCTGGGGATCAAACTTGTGCTGCATAGGCTGTGGTTTGCTTCGCAGTGCAGTGCTTAACCACTTGCACCACCAGGGAGGCCCCATTTAAATCTTTTAATAGGGGCCTCCCCAGTGGCACAGCGGTTGAGCGCTGGGTGAAGCTGCCCGGAGCCTCTGCAGTGCTGGTTCGATCCCCGGCTGCTCCCTGGCCACCGGAGGAGGGTCCCACATGGCCCGCAGACCTCTCGAGGCGCCCGCTGCTCCCCTCAGCAGTGTACTTCGGTCCTTCTGCCTGTTCTGCTCCCCGCTCTGGCTCTGGTGAATTCTTTCACCACCCCCCTCCCCCGCACTTCTGACTGTACCCAGTGCTTGTATAAATAAATAAATAAATCTTAAAAAAAAAGAAAAAGAAAAAAGAAATCTTTTAATAATATAAGTTAGGCAGTATTATCTGAATTTTACAGACAGAAAACTGAGGTTAAAGACGTTAATATAAATTATTAAAGTTTACAAAGCTCTAAGTTCATTAGGCTGATTTGTCTGATTTCATTACTTGTGTTCTACATGCTATAAACATTAAAAACAAAGTTTCTTCATCCTGTTCATGAGTACTTTAAAGAATTTATATGAATGATGTGGATAAGCTTTCTTTTAACCCTTTCAAAATGTAAATAATTTTAAATTCAAAAGAAGTTGCAAAAATAGTACAGATTTCCTATGTTTACATTGTTGAGGATTCCCTGGTAATAACATCTAATATAACTATAGAATATTATCAAATCTGGCAAATTGTGCTACAGTATTAACTGAACTATAAGCCTTTCTCAAATCATTTCTTTAGACATTGTTCTATAATCTTCCTTTATGTTAAAAGTTATTTGAGGGGCCTGCCTGGTGGCGCAGGCAGTTGAGCACAGCACCATGAAGCTGTCTGCAGCCTCGGCAGTGTGGGTTCGATCCTAGCTGCCTGTGGAGATACCCACATGGCACAATAGACCTCTCCTGTCTCACCCACTGCTTCCCTCAGCAGTGTATTTCAGTAGATCCACCTGTTCTGCTCCCTTTTCTGTCTCCGGTGAATCCGCTCACCCCTGCACTTTGGCCTACACCCCAGCTATTGTATGGATAAATAAATAAAATCTAAAAAAAAGTTATTTTAATAGGCCTTTTTAATTACTGTGATAAAGCAAATTTTATCTCCCTTTATTTTCACTAGTAGAAGTAAAAATTTGAATTTATTTGCATGTAATAGATGTTTCATGAAACACATTAGAATGAGACATCAACAAGAAAAGTTTTTTATAAATTTAGACTCACTTCTGATACTATCAATCAAAATAAGCTTAGCAAGATATTTGAAAAAAAATTCTCTTGTTCTTTTATTATATAGATTTAATTATATAATAATTAGTCAAAATTAAATCAGTCAATATTGTTACTTGCTTCTGTTGACTTGGAGGATATTGATGAACAAAAAATGTTTTTAAATTTCAGATAAGTCAAGAAAAATTAAAATTGGATTTTTAAAATTATTCCCTTTTTTTGCCCATTACAATTATCAAATGTATGTTTATTGTGAGTCTTAATTCCACCTCTTTGGAATTTAATGATTTATTATCCATTAATACAAATATAAAGGTTTCATTGCAACAATTTAAGCAGGTCAGGGATAGGGTTGGATTTATGTTTGAATCTAATCTATGCTTTGTGGAGAATTGACTGTTGGGAGGACAGGGTGGAAGTGGAGAGAGAGTCACAGGTAAGATGTGATAATATTGCAGTCTTTCAGGTGACATATGCTGATGGTTTAGATGAGGGTGATAGTGATAAAGGAGCCAAGATGTACTTAAATACATGTGGAGGCAGAGTTAACATGATTTGCTGATGAATTACATAAACTAGAGAGTCAAAGATAAAATGTTTGGCCCAAGTAACTGCATGAGGAGTGCTATGATTTACTGAGAAGAGAAACACTGGGAGATTTCTTGGGAAACTTCTTCAAAGGTTCTTATTTATTGTCTTATTTTTTACCAAGTGTAATTTATTAATTTATCAAGGCAGTTTCGAAAGCATTATTCAGTCTTTGTGTCCTGTTATTTTATGTTTCTCAAGTGATTTATTAACTTCCTCTGTTATTTACAAGGAAATAACTCCAAGCTAAGGAACAAATTGTTACCTCAATCTTTTCCCCAGAATCTAGACCTTTCATTCAAACATCATCATTTCTTATATTTTTTCTGCTTCCTCCTGTATCAAATTAGTGATGATATTCTTTGGACATTCTTTGGAATATTTCTTGTTTCTCTTTTTTCTGTTACAGTCTTACTTCAGCTCTTACACAGGGCTCTTTATAACGACTATTGAACTGGCTCACTAAATAATTGATAAATGAAATCAGCAGTACATTTACACCTCTTCTTTACCTTTACACTTCTTACTTATTCCTCAAGATTCTCAAGACATCTCCCACAAGATATTCAAGCTCCCTTCCACTACACACAGATTTATCTGCCATCAGAACCACTGTAGTGTGTGATTTGCTGATTTATAATTTGAATAAGTATATTTCCTAGTAACTGATACAATGCTGTTTAAGGAATGTATGTCCTGCTCCTCCAAATGACTGCTATAGAAGGATGCAAATATTGATTTTATTGATTTGGTATGTCAACATCTATTAACAGCAGAATATTCAGAAGACTTCCAATAACTGCCCACTACATTGAATTGATATCTATTTTCTGGAAATCAGGACTTATTAAATCTGTTGGTTAATAGCATGTTGTATAATAATTGAAAATCTTGAATTTAATGAAGATTTACTGTAATATATTTTGATTATTACTCAAATCTTAATTATAATAATTTAATTCAAGAATAAAATATAAAGTTGACATTAGTTCAAGATCACATATGTTGCCAAAAAATGATTCCTTCTGGCCCCTGAACTAGAGGGTCCCAATCTCAAGCTGGCTATCATCTCCATGATAAAAAAGACATATGATTTAGGTTGAAAATAGTATTTTATAATATAAAAAAAGTTCAAACTTTGAGGGCAGGTATACTACAATGATACTAATTGTGCAGTTTACTAAATGTTTAAGTTTGGGTAAATTATCCTCTGTGAGCCTCCATTTTTTTTCCTCTGAGAATAAAATGCCTAGAGAATAGAGTGTTTATAAGAATGACGTGAATTAATATATGTACAGTGCTTAGTCCTATTTCTGGCGCAAAGTAAGCTTCAAGACATGGCTGTTATGGTCATCAGGATCTCTTTAGTTCAAAATAAAAGTACAAATCAGCTGTCTGAATTTGGGAGATTGCACAACAGGTCTCCCACGCCTCTCCATTTGCTTCTACTGAAAGAGGGTTTTCCCAGTTCCTTTGGGTGCAAGTGGACACAGAACTGTCAAGCTTTCCCCAGTGTCATTTCCAGAGGGAAAATTGCCCTCTCCAATTAATTTCAGTTCAAAATTCTAGATGTCATTTAAATTTAAATTTGCTTAAAGAATGGAACTTGTGTTGATCTCTCTGTCTCTCAGTCTCTCTGTCTCTGTCTCTCTGTCTCTCTGATTCTCTCTCTTTCTCTCTCTCTCTCTCTCTCTCACTCACTCACACACACACACACACACACACTTGATGTGAAGTGATGGATGCTTTACCTAATAAGGGAATATACAAATGTATATATACATATACATATAGCAACTTATACATATAACAAATCACCATGATTGTACACTTTAAATATCTTAAAAGTTTTGTCAATTATACCACAGTAAAACTGAAAATAAAAATCAAGGGAAGGATTCTCACCAACAAAGTCAGGTTGGATCCCTCATCCACCACTTCAATGAGTATGGTAGATGAGGAAACAGTTCTCAGAAGAGATGTAGTGGATTCCCTGAAATGAAGGCCAAAGGACAAACCATTGTCCAAGGATGTGGGCAAACCATTGACATCTGAGTTAACTATGCTTGTTCCTATCACTGTCAACCTCATCAAATGGTTTGATTTCTTCTATACTTTTCATGGTCCAATGCAGTCTGAGGGTCTTCAGCATATATCCATAGCTCTGACAAATTTTTTTTTCTAAGTGGAGTTGAAAAAAAGCCTCAGTGTTAGTAGAGTTCAGAAATCCATGTCTGTCCTTATTCTTGGGACTAGGGAGAGCACTTTGGCTTCTGGACACACTATGTCCACGGTCAGAGGCAGCTGTTATCAGTAAGACATCTCCAAAGTTTAGTTAACAATTTAAGTTGTTGGTGTATATATATGAATGCCTTATACATGATTATAAAAACATTTAAAATCAAATTTGGAAGCACACACACATATATATACATGTATGTGTGTGTGCTTACATATATATGTAATTGTATGTAATTATGTTCTTTTATCAAAAGTATTAGATTTTCTCTAAACTAGGTAAAATGTTAATGCCAAAATAAAGGAAATTGTGCTGATATTTTGTTTATTTTTTTAAGTTATCTTTCAGGAGACTTCTGCTGTGATTATTCATAGTTTCCTCCCTCTTCTCATATGGTTTCATTTAGGTTCAATTATGTTGCAAACAGTTCTTTTAATTTTTTGTTTATTTATTGTTTTAGGTATGTTTTTCTCAGAACAACAAGAGTCCCTCCTCTCCCCTGTAGCTGCAGGACTCATAAGTATTAATCAGACACATGGAATACAGCTGGAATTCAAACATTCCTTAAATGAGGAATTCTTATTTTGGTTTAAATTGTTATTATTGAGGAACTGTTGGCTTAGGTAACATCAGTTAAGATAATTTTGGATATAGGCTCATACCTATTCAAATGTATGATACCCACCATCCTACTACCAAAGCACCCATAATTCTCCATCCTAGTCTATTATCCTACTCCTGCCTTGAACAAGGATTTCTTGAAATGGCTGGATGATAACCATAATTGTGGAACTTCAATTGGAAGTATAGATGCTGGAATTTGAGGAAAAGTGAAACAAGACTAGCAAAACCATCTAGTTTCTGGAAACTGAGACCACATTTTTCTCTGAGTTATTGCTGTTGCTCTGCGGATATAGAAGTGGAAGGGGCCACATTCCCTTGGTGTCTGCACATGGTCCTTAGGTAGAATTAATATCCTAAGTCTTCCTAGTCTGGAGGAGAGAGGTATTTTCAAGAACTTGTCAAGCTTGGGAAGCCTTAATGAATAACCAGCTTAAGTTTATGTTTTTGATATAGAGTCTGAAGTGGTATTATTTTTTTAGATTTATTTATTTTTTATGCACTGGGTACAGTCCGAAGCACGGGAGGGTGAGAGAATTCACCAGAGCCAGAGCGGGGAGCAGAACAGGCAGACTGACGAAATACACTGCTGAGGGGAGCAGCGGGCGGCAGGAGAGGTCTGCGCACCATGTGGGACCCTCGCCCGGTTGGCCGGGGATCGAACCGGTGCTGTAGAGACTGCAGGCAGCTTCGCAACCCAGCACTCAAACACTGTGCCACCAGGGAGGCCCTGAAGTAGTATTTTGACAATGCTTTTTTTCTTAGAACTTTGCTATATGTTCCAGGCTTTGCATAGGTAGTAGCCATATTTTCACTAAACATTAATGATATCACTTCCAATCTACTGGCCTGCAACTATTCTTATGGTAGCAGTTGTGGCATTGCTCTGTAGGAAAGAAACTGTTACAACATTAAATATAGCAAAACAGAAAGTAGGCCTATCTGTGACAAACAGGATGTATTCTATGGTTTTGTTTGGCAAAGAAGATGGCCCATTTCAAAACAAATTATGATTTGTTAAAGATCTTGGGCTAGGGTGGAAAGAAAAAATTGAGTATTTGAGTAAAAAAATAAAACCAGCGGCACGCAGACCTCTCCTGCCGCCCGCTGCTCCCCTCAGCAGTGTACTTCGGTCCTTCTGCCTGCTCTGCTCCCCGCTCTGGCTCTGGTGAATTCTCTCACCCTCCCGCGCTTCTGACTCTACCCAGTGCTTGTATAAAAAAAAATAAAATAAATAAATAAATAAATAAATAAATAAACATGCCTCTATAAAATTAAAAAAAAAAATAAAACCAGCAATGATAATTAAAGTTGGAGAGCAATAGAAGGGAAAATTACTTATGGGACAGTAGTGTATATTAGGTCAAAATAAGAGCAGAACAAAAAAGGGACTGAGTGGTCAGTAGAGAAGAGACTCCCTTGGGAAGTCTCCTTGAAGGCAAAGGGACTCTAGTCAACATTTAAGAATGAAAGTGGGCCTCCCTGGTGGTGCAAGGGGTTAAGCACCACACTATGAAGCAATCCACAGCCTCTGCAGCAAGAGTTAAATCCCTGGCCGGCCAGGGAGCAATCCACATGGTGCAGCAGACCTCTCCTGACTTGTCCGCTGCTCTCCTCAGCAGTATATTTCAGTAGATCTGCCTGTTCTGCTCCCTACTCTGTCTCTGGTGAATCTGCTCACCCGCCACATCTCTGGCCTGTACCTCAGCTCTTTTATGCATAAACAAATAAATCTTTAAAAAAATTAAAAAAAAATGTGTGGACTGAAGAGCAGAGCAAGGGCTGTTACACCTTAAGCAACAGGTGAGAAGCTGTTTTGCAGCAGAGTGTGCATAGTCATCTGACTGGAACAAGGGATCTTTTTAAAATATATATATATATGTATAATGTATATTGTTTTTTTTATATCATTGCTCATTTTTGTACAATATATGCTTTCTCTTCTCAGGTATAGTCCCCGTAAAATTCCCATCACCGATTCACCTGTGCACCATCACCATAGTCCTTTGTGCTCTTCCTTCCCATGTTTGATCCCTCTGCCTTCCTCTCTCTTGCAGAATATCTCTGATTTATAGTTGTCTCTTGATCTTTTAATTATAATTCTTTTTCCTGATCCCCTATTTGGTTCCCCTATATTCCTCCTATAAATGAAACCATTAGATCTTTTTCTTTTTCTTTCTGGCTTAGCTCACTGAGCATAATTCCTTCCAGCTCCATCCAAGTTGTGGCAAATGGCATGAGTTTGTCTTTTTTGATTGCTGAATAATATTCCATTGTGTATATGTCCCACATCTTCTTGATCCAGTCATCTATTTTTTGGCATTTGGGTTGTTTCCATATCTTGCCTATTATAAATAGTTCTGCAGTAAACATAGGGGTGTAGATATCCTTTTGAATTAATTAATCTACCCAAAGGTTTTGTGTCCTTTGGGTAGATTCCTATGAGTGAAATGGCTGGGTCATATGATAGCTCCATTTTTAGTAGTTTGAGGAACCTCCACACAGCTTTCCATAGTGGTTGGACCAGTTTGTATTCCCACTGGCAGTGTAGGAGAGTTCCTTTTTTGGAGCAGAGGACTTTTTAAGGGACTTGGGGATAAAGTTTTATTTCTTTTTTGAGTTTACCCAAGATTCACTCTTTGTGTTATACATACTATGGGTTTTAACAATTGTATAAAGACATGTTTCCATCGTGTTAATAGCATCCAGAGTAGTTTTACACCCCAAACCTAAAAATCCCTTGTCCCCAAACCAGAGACACTTTATGAGGGGAGGGGAGTGAGGGGTGGGATTGGGGTCAAAATAAAGGGGTTGCAATTGTTTGGGGAATATAAAAATAAAAAAATTAAAATTAAAAAAAATGATGAAAGAATGAAAAGACAATTTCTAGGGTATGTCAGCATAAGCAAGAGTAAACAGACTTCTAAACTGTGTACCTCTACGCAGTGTCCATTAACCCTTGGAGAACTGGGGTTCCTCAAACGTTTATAAATGGTGTTTAATCCTCTACTGTCATCTGAATGTATGTGTATGTATAATTCAATAATACTTATATGAATATTTTTAAATGTATACAAATGTTTGAGATTGATAAAATAATAAATTCCTTTAAAGCAAAAAAAAAAAAAGAAATGAGTTTTTATCTAATTTTCACAAGGAACTTTTCAGAAGATTGAGATAAATACTTCACAAGCTTTATTCAACAATATAAACAATAATGAAATGATTAGGTAACATGGACTGTGAAGAAAGGATTAATTTAAATTATGCTGCTAATTGACTTTAGTATGACTTTATACTCATAGTCTTATTTTCTTGTTAGAAAGGTAATTTAAAATACAAATAAAAAGACAATTTTTCTTACTATAACATATTGTCTGTTAAGTTAGAAAATTTAGATTTAAGTGAAAAGCACTTATAACCCCACCATTCACAGGTGGACTGACATATAAACATGCAATCTTTTCCATTTTCTTTGTCTGCATTATTTTATTTTAAAAAATGGTATATTGTTTTGTGGCTTACATTTTTCAAAAAATATTTCATGAACAAGGCTTTGTTGTAATTCAGTGTTGTGGTACCATGCACTTTTAATGACCACATAATATTCCATTGCATGGGCTATATATTTATCATAATTTCAATTATTATTATATGAAGTATGAGAGTATCCCTGTTTTATTACCACTTAGTAAGTGCAAAACTGAGAATTAGATAGGTTGGGTGGTGTCATTTAATGGAAAGAACCCTGGACAAGTTCAGGAGTCTTCCTTTGTTTTAATTCAACCTCTGGGTCTATTCAGTTATCTAACATTGAATGTTATTATTTAATCTCTCTGGATATCAGTTTATTTGCCTTTAAAATCTAGCAGTTGCTTTAATATTCTGTAACTGTGAATTACAAAGCTGTTGAAGGAAATCAACAAGGGAGGTAAGATTCTAGTTTCTTTCTAAAATTCTTGAAGTCTTTGACAGCAGTCTTTAACAATGACTCTCTAGTCTCAGGAACACAGATTTGAATTAATTACAATCTTTGGTTCATAACAGACTCATATCATTTGCCCATGCTTCCTTTTTTTGATGTTAATACTATTTATTAAATCTGTGAATCTCACATCACCATAGTAGACTTTCAGAATGTCAATCAATCAAAATGTAAGTTGAATCAAAATTTAAATTCAATGAATCAAAATCTAAATAGTGAATATTTTATTGACCATTATATCTCTGATATATACTGTAATCTCTGGTGCATACCAGTTGCTCAGTTAATATATGTTTGCATGATTTAATGACCTTAACATGGGGACCTGTTGCCTGCATGAACATTCACTGTTAGAGGAGACTTTATCTTCAAAGCTTGGTAAACTTTGGGTGTGAGCAAAATAAAATAAAATTGAATTAAAGTTAAAATAAAGTTAGGTCACTGAAGTTGGTGATGACTGTGAAGGGAAGATAAAGCAGATATATTTACTAAGAAAAGCTAGGCGGCAGTAAAAGTGGAGTAGACATTTTATTAAAGAAATAAAAGTTAAAGAAAGCAAAAATGAACAAAACCTTATTGTTTCACATTGTGATGAAAGTGCAATGTTTGAAACATAGCATGAGCAAGAGATATGTACTTTTTAGTCCCTACATAGCACTGTGATCTTGGAAGGAAGTGGTAAGTTATTGGTACTTTTCACATGAAGATATGAAACTCAGAAAAGTTAAGTGTCTTCTTCAGGTCACACACCTAGTAAGTGGCACCTCTAGGATTCAGACACTGTCTTTCTAACCATGAAGGTATGAGCCAAAAATTTTAATGCATAGTGATGAATTGTTTGCAAATGATATTATGGGTCTTCAGAAAGTCTGAGAAAAGATCACTTTTGAAATACTTCATTATTCAAACTGTTTCCCAATCAAGGAAGAAGATTTGGATTTTAGGGAAACCCTAAATATGTATAGACTGTATATGCTTTCTTGTTCTTTTGTCTCAGACTTTATGGCCACAGAGTATCTTGGCTCATTTTGTAATGCATATATATATATATATATATATATATATATATATATATATATATATGTATATCAGAAAATGAACCCCATAGTATTAAACTTTCTATAAAACTTTTTTTTTCTCAGCTTTGACTTGTTATTTCCAGTTTAGTCCCCTGGTGGGGTTTTCTAGTTACAGTGGATCATCTCACTGACATGAATAGGTTATTTGCCCATCTACATGGTGCCATCTTTATGCTCTTACAGAATTATTGTAGAGGACACAGTGGATTGGCGACCCCAGGACCAGATCCTTCTTAGCTCGTCTTCTTATGAGCCTCATGAAGCAGAGGTCCTCACTGTGAAAGAAATCAAAGGCCAACACATTCAGATTCATGAACAGCTCAAACACCGGCACATCGGTAAGACTGGTTTGTTGATAAGGGGAGTGACTGAAGCGGGAAGAACATGTCAGCAACCTGTCTAGGAATCTGCAACTGGTCACCATTCAAAGGAGATGATAATCCTTATTGCTGTCCTAATCTAAACTCTTCCTAGAATACTTTATTCTTTTTTTTAAAGAATCATTTATTTATGTATACAAGAACTGGGGTACAGGCCAGAAGTGTGAGGGGGAGGGGTGAAAGGATTTACCAGAGACAGAGTGGGGAGCAGAACAGGCAGATCTACTGAAATACAGCAGGTGAGTCAGAAGAGGTCTGCTGCACCATGTGGGTCACCTCCCTGGCCAGGGATCGAACTCTTGTTGCAGTGGCTGCGAATTGTTTCATAGTGCTGACACTTAACCCCTTGTGCCACCAGGGAGGCCCCTAGTATACTTTATTCTTTATTAATTTTATTGGCTAATTAAAAAAAAATACTTAGATGTGAAGGATTATTTTTCTTTTTTTTTATAAGTCAAGTCTAGAGGCAAGAAGAAGGGTTAAGAATCTTGTTCAAGGTCACTGGGCATTTTTATGGCTAAGCCAGAATAAACCTCATGGGAGCTGAGTTTCAAGTTCATTTCCTGGTACTTTGAATCACACAATCAATTAGAATGTGGTAGCTACTGTAAAATAATCACTTCTTTTTCCATATATATGAATGTGTTCACCCTGAAATGAAGTTTATTTTATGTATTGGCTACAACTATGGCCGAGAGAGAGAGAGAGAGAGAAGAGAGGAGAGAGAGAGAATCAAATACCCTTTTGTCAATAAAAGTTCTAAATATTTGTAAACATTATACACAGTTATTATTTATCACACATAAATAATAACCTTAAGTTTCCTGGTTCATTTTAGTAAGTACAACTAACCAGAAAATATAGCTAATAATAAATACATAGTAATAAATACTGTAATAAAACATTGAAATAGTGGGGTTGAGGATTATCTTTTTGTCTCTGATATGTGAGAGGGAAATACATAGGACTATATATAAAGCTATTTCTAAATGATAGGTCCAAGGATGATTTCTTTTCTAAAGAGTGACTGGAGAAAGAGAAATCTTCAGCAATCCTTGCCAGTAAGATGCAAGGTGAGGGCCTCCCTGGTGGCACAAGGGGTTAAGTCTCAGCACTATCAAGCTCCTGCCAGCCACTGCAGCACGAATTCCATCCCTGGCCAGGGAGCTGACCCACATGGCACAGGATACCTCTCCTGTCTCGCCCTCTACTCCCCTCAGCAGTGTATTTCAGTAGATCTGCCTGTTCTGCTCCCCACTCTGTCTTTAGTGAATCCTCTTACCACCCAGCACCTCTGGCTTACATCCTAGCTCTTGATGCATAAATAAATAAAATAAATTTTTTAAAAAAGATGCAAGTGAAATGCAAGTGCAAGGTCATGAAACAAACCAGGAAGTCACTTCAGTTTGCACTGCTGGGGATACTCCTTCACACAGTGGTGAGCTTAACCCTCTGTGAGATGCTGCTGCTGCTGTTACTCTTGTCCCTTTACTCTTACACATTGCTGCGTTAGTTCTGCCACTGCCTCAGTTGATCTGGGATTTCTCATCCTCATGAAAAAGATCCATGGACAATGTACAATCAAGTGCTGAAGTCTCACGCTGATGAATTTAAGGAAGGAGGTCAGGGACAGCCTACCCTGATGTCCCTGCACCAGCAGCCCGGCCCAGTCCCTGCAGTTATTGAGAATAAATGAAACCTTGCTCAAACACTCTCATTCTGATCCCAAAGAGAGACGTGTGGACAGGCTTTTCATTTCTCAGTTGACATTTGTAGAGAATGCCTGAGGAAAAGCAGACCTTAATGTGGGGAGGACTTCTGAGGGGAAAGGAGTGTTTTCATTTGTCAGGTTCTCTGGGTCCCCAGCTGGCGATATCTGAAATAGGTTTTTAAAGTTTTTTTTTCCCCAACTCCTGTTGCCCCAGGAAGCTTCCATGTCATGGAGGATGGCCGATACATTCATTTGGCTGCTGAGGTTGGACTTTTGACCCGAAATATACAAATCCAGTCTGACATATCATGTAGGGGGAGACTACTTGTGGGGTCCTTCAGGAAATCCAGCAATGAAGAATTTTCAGGTAAATGAAATTTTAAGTTACTCAGCAGTACCAATTGGAACTTGTTCATCTGAGACTCTTAGAAATTTCAACTGTGAGAATTTTCATTTATAAAACAAAATGCTCAAGTTAGATAACTCCTTTGTGCTCCAAGGAGCTATGAATTTTCAGTCCTAATCTGTGCTTAATTATCAGTGTGATGTTAAAATAATATACTAGTGATCAGCACATATGCACATTTTTACCTCAAAGAAAACATCTTCAGCAGATGTGAAATTTCCTCCACTTTGAAATTATAGATGATTTAATGACCACTTGAATTTTATCTCTTTCCTGAATTTCTATTACTCTTTCCCAGTAGCATGCTATATCTGATGGCAGGCCTCAGCTCATGCTATAAATTAATAGCACAAATTTAAATAAAAATGATTTCCATATTCTAGTTTGCTTTAAGTATCAGTTCAATCTCTTGCATATCTTTCAAGCTTTAGCTCTTTTGGAATGCTGCAAAATGATTTGATTAGTAACCTTACTTCTTAAACTTGTGTTCCTTAAATATTATTACAAAGTTGTTTCCTGGTCAAATAAACTCGGTAAAGGTTGTCTCTGTAACTCCATGTTAGAAAATCACTGAACATAAACTCAGACATAATAAAAGCTCTCAAAGCTCTGGAATAAAGGATCTAACTACTTTCCAAGTACATTGAACAAGGAACACATTTTGTTGGCAAATCTGTTTCAACAGTACAGTGTTTCGATCTTAAATAAAATGGCCAGGATTTCTATACTATAGGCTCTGTCCACATAAGTTGTAGGTCCATCAGTTCTCAACACAGGTGATTTTCTTCCCCAAAGGCCCCTTCAAATATTTGGCATCTTTCTTTGCTCCACCTAGGGAGAGTTTGCAGTAACTAGTAGGTAGAAGCTAAACATCTTACCATGCATTGGACAACCATCCACAAAAAGAATTATTTGGACCAGAATGTCAATAGTGATAATATTGAGAAGCCCTGTTCTTTGAAGACTGAGTTGTGGTCTTACAGAAATGAAACTATCCTGCAGTATTTAAGATAGAGAAGCAAGCAAGGAAAGCAAGACAGGATTCCTTTTGACTGAAATTTCCAGCCTGGTTGGAACATGGTTACAGGAACTGTTCAGAAAGTAATTTTTTTTTCCTTTTAAAAGATTTATTTATTTTTATACAAGAGCTGGGGTACAGGACAGAGGTACGGGAGGGTGAGAGGATTCACCAGAGACAGAGCAGGGAGCAGAACAGGCAGACGACTGAAATACACTGCTGAGAGGAGCAGCGGGCGAGACAGGAGAGGTCTGCTGCGCCATGTGGGATTCTCACAGGCCAGACGGGATCAAACCCTCACTGCAGAGGCTGCGGACAGCTTCACAGGGCTGTGCTCAACCTGCTGCATCCCCAGGGAGGCCCAGAAAGTCAATTCTTATAGTGAGCACCAAGCCAGAGAAAAATGACCAAGTCTGACTTGGTTCTGAACCTATGATATTGCTGATCCTGGGCTTCTTCCACTTTCCTTGGGAAAAGGGAAAGAAAACCTGTATTGAATATTTCTTGTGGACCAGAATGTATGCTGGTTTTTGGATCATTTTAGTTCACCTAATATTCCTGAGAGAGAGATATTTTATCTTCATTTTTATAGGTGAGGAAATGGAATCTAAAATAAAATTCCTTGGTTATCTGTAAAACTCCATTATAAGCTTATGAAATCTTTTAGTGTAAGGTTGGGTCTTTTATCTCTGTTTCCCAGTATGCTAACTACTATGCATTAGGTGTCCAATAAATATGAATGAATAAAATAAATGAGGGGTAAGAAAAGTCATCCAGAGAGGAAGTGGCAGTGATAACGTTCAAATTCAAGCCTGATTCTGAAGTTCTTATTAAATAAATTTTTAATTTTGTGATCATTTTAGACTTATAGAAAGTTGCAAAGACAGTGCAGAGAGTTTCCATACTTCTTTCACCCAGTTTTCCCTACTATTAGTATAAGACATAACTTGGCTACATTTGTCAAAACCAAAAAGTTAACATGGGTGCATTACTATTAATTAAACTCAAGATATTATTCAGATTTCACCAGTTTTCCACTATTGTCCTTTTTCTTTTTTTTTTAAGATTTATTTATTTATGCACAAAAGAACCAGGGTACAAGCCAGTGGTCTGTGGGGGTGAGGGGATTCACCAGAGACAGAATGGGGAACAGAACAGGCAGCCTGACCGAAATACACTGCTTAGAGGAGCAGCGGGCCAGTCAGGAGAGGTCTGCTGCATCATGTGGATTGTACCCTGTCCAGGGATCAAACTCGTGATGCAGTGGCTGCAGCTAGCTTCATAGGTTATGTCTTAACCCCTTGAGCTACCAGGGAGGCCCTCTTGTCCTTTTTCTATCTCTGAATCCAGTCTAGGTTCCCATGCTGTATGAAGAACCCTTGCAATTTTCTGAATTATACTCCTGAATCTGGAGGTAGAGAGAACTGTAGGCGGAGGTAAAGAGTGACAGCTCTAGGTGTGGAACAGTTATGCAGCAGAAAGACAAGTCAGGATTTATATTTTTAAACAGGAGGCTTCTATCATTTGCCCTTCTGACCAATAACATACAACAAGTTGTATTGAGAATTATGACTTAGGGCCTCCCTGGTGGCAAAGGGATTAAAGAAACAATGCTATCAATCTGTCACCAGCCATTACAACATGAATATGATCCCCAGGCAGGGAGATGACCCACATGGCGCCTCAGACCTCTCCTGTCTCACCCGCTATGCCCCGCAGCAGAGTATTTCAGTCTGCCTGTTCTGTTCCCCACTCTGTCTCTGATGAATCCTCTCACCCCCCACACCTCTGGCATGTACCCCAGTTCTTGTATGCATAAATAAAGAAGTCTTTAAAAAAATAGGGCCTCAGCTGGCGCAGTGGTTGAGTGCTGGGCTGCGAAGCTGCCTGCAGCCTCTACAGCGCTGGTTCAATCCCCTGCAGCCGGCGAGGGTCCCACATGGCACGCAGACCTCTCCTGCCATGCCTGCTGCTCCCCTCAGCAGAGTACTTTGTCAGTCTACCTGTTCTGCTCCCCGCTCTGGCTCTGGTGAATTCTCTCACCCTCCCGCGCTTCTGACACCACCCAATGCTTGTATAAATAAATAAATAAATCTTAAAAAAAAAAAATGGAGCCGCCTCTGCATCTACATGCCCAGGACCAAGTCATAGGATGTTCTTTAATCCTTCTCTGTCTCTGCTTCCTTACCCATAAAATGGGTATAATAGATAATAATTTTACCTATATTATAGGTTTTTGTGAAACTATGATATATGTATTATAAAAATTTATATAGCATATATATATTGCATATTGCATATGCTATATATATGATTTAGATCAGTGGCTGGTACAAAATGAATGCTCTATGATAACATGAAGTTAGGTGTTATAGTTATAAGTTTCTCATTTCCCCCCTATAGCAATGTTATTGTCTCTTCTACCCAAAGTACATACACTGACCTATTAGTTCTTGTTATATTTTTAATCAATGTAGCAGCTGTATTTTATATTATGCATTAATAATATCTACTCAAATTAGTACAAATAAAAGTCTCAGTAAGACTAAATAATTCACTAACCTCTCCTGATATAAAAAATGTAGAAATCTTATTGTGAAAATGAAATATAGTGTGGTTAGGATAATAATTCAGAAAAAATTATTACTGGCTCTTCACATGATTTTTAGAAAGTTATTGCTCCTATCATGTCTATTAATAATGAAGCACATGTTCATGTTTCTGGACATGAACTGAGTAGAAATAAATTTTGCACCTAAACACTTAGGAAATGCTTAAATACTTTATAGAGTCAACCATTATATTTCTTCCTGCAGTCTACCATTATATTTGTGGGAATGGCTATTGTCTAGCACATGGGTCGATGAGACAAAGAAGGAGACATGATTTTGAGTCCAGTGACCAGGACCCATTTTCCCTTCATTTTTACCTACTCTCTTGACTCAGACCTGCAGACAAATGCACAGAAACTCTAAGCCAGCAATACCCAACTTTGGAGCTCATTTCTTTGCCCTGTCTCTCCTTTCTTATCTCCTATCCTGTCTCCAGACTCTTTGAACTGCACACAAAACCTTTTCAGGCATTAATGTGATGTTTATAATGACTCATATTTTGTTATGGAGACACAATTGCATGAAATACCTTGCTCATGCTGAGAATAATCTCTTATATTTTAGTGATAAAAATCTTCATTTCTTGATGCCCATAAGTGAACCATTGAGTTGCCTTGTGGGGAAGAATAAAGTATCTGATAATATACATTCTGTTTGCAGGTATCCTACAACTTTTAAATGTGGAAATTCAAAACTTTGGATCACCGTTGTATTCATCCATTGAACTCACTAATGTGTCTGCAGAATCCTGGATAATATCTTCTACTCTGCACCAAAACTGTGGTGGTGGCATTCGTGTGGCTGGGAGTCACGGGATCATTTTCAATGACAACATAGTGTTTGGTACAGCTGGCCATGGCATTGATTTGGAGGGTCATGCCTATTCTCTCTCTAATAACCTTGTGGTGCTGATGACACAGCCAGCATGGTCTGCCATTTGGGTGGCAGGAATCAAAGTGAACCAGGCAAAGGACATTAACCTCCATGGCAATGTCGTGGCAGGATCAGAGAGACTTGGTTTTCACATCTGGGGTAACAGGTGTTCCTCTCCTAAAGCTCTTTGGTCTGACAATGTGGCCCATTCAAGCCTTCATGGCCTTCATCTCTACAAGGAAAGTGGACTTGACAACTGTACTAATGTCTCTGGCTTTTTGACTTTTAAGAACTTTGACTATGGTGCCATGCTGCATGTGGAGAACAGCTTGGAGATGGAGAACATCACTTTCGTAGACAACACTGTTGGTTTGTTGGCAGTAGTTTATGTGTCTTCTGTTCCACAGAGCTACGTTGAAAGTGTACAGATTGTGCTTAGGAATTCAGTCCTTGTGGGTACTTCCTCCACTTTTGACTGCATTCAGGACAAAGTTAAGCCTCGCTCTGCCAATTTGACATCAACAGATAGAGTACCATCCAATCCGAGAGGGGGTCGAGTTGGTATTCTGTGGCCTCTATTGACCTCAGAACCAAATCGAGGGCCTCAGGTGCCATTGCACAAAGTGAAGACTGGACTTTCAATTTCAGGCCTCATGAAACTTCAAGGTAGGTTGTTTGGGCTTAGTCAAGTGATGTAGCATCATGAATCTGTGCATAAATTCTTTAGTAGCACTTTAAAATTACATCAGCAAGACTGCAGTATATAGTCTATGTAGATTTATGGTCTAGATCTTGCTGTCCTATTGATAACTGCTGGGTATTGATAACCACAATGGCAGTTTATAATGATGGTGAATCAGTCCTTTAAAAGTCACTGCTTTGTGTGTTTTGAGGAGCTTTGTCATCAATTATTTCATCTGATTGGTTGACAAGTCTCTTAGGTAGTTGCTACTTTTCATATTATGCAAAGAAGAAAATTAGATGCAGAAATTGTGCCTCAACTCTTTTTTTTGGTAATTAGTGGGCAGCTAGTATTGAAAATCAAGTACAGTTAATCTTTTATCAGATTTCTTTAGGACTAGTATATTCTCCATTTATTTAGTTCTCTAGCAATTAGTTTGGCTTTCTAAAAAATAAATGGATTTTGATCAAGGCTTTGATGACTATTGCTTTAAGACTTTAATGTACTGAAATGCTCTTCTATTTTGTCTGTTTTGATATACAAATATGTGAAATCAAGATTTATGTAGACTGCTGTAACTACCCTGTATAGCTTAAACTAACTTCTAGGAATACATTATTATAAAATATTTAGTTATATAGCCTATATTTGTGGTAGGTAACTTACATGATCTAATGTTATATGTTTGTAAAAATTTCAGATGTCACTTTTTCTAGTTTTGAGAAGAGTTGCTATAGTGATGACCTGGATGTCTGCATTCTGCCTGATACAGAGAACACTGGAATCCCACATCCAATAATAGCAGAGAGGACCAGGATGCTAAAGATAAAAGATGCAAACAAGTTCTACTTTCCTCCATTACAACACAGGTACTGGTTTTAATATTTATAATAAGCAATATTTGTGAAATACTTGATAATTCTTCAAATCCCAAAATGAGTTTTGAAAAAAAGAATAAAATTATCAATGAGAATAAAATGAAGTCCTTTTAAAAAGTTACAGTAAATTGATTTAATAGTCTCAATTCTTTGTTCCTCCTATATGCATACATTTTGGTAAGTGACTTTTAGTCTCCTCTCACTAGAGAGGGTATTTCTTTCTCCTTTGAGTCTGGGCTTAGCCGTATGACTTAGTCTGGCTAACCCAAAGACCAGGATTTCTAGAATACAACTTTTATTGATATTATTTTATTGTTTTGTAGTATTCCTTTAGAATACTTTCAAAATTACTGGGTAAAATGGCTATAATTCTTGAATACGCCATGGAATATATGGAGTCACTACTCTTCATTGGGAATACTTAATGCAGAGACTATTAGGTAGAAAGAGACCGTATGTGCTCTCAGGCATCCCTGAACTGAACAAGTAGCTTTCACAGATAGAGTCACTCAGACCAAGTATATGGAACTATTGTTCTTATACACATGACCTGGGAGTATTGTTCAAGGATATAAAAACTAGGTAAAGAATTCCTAGTGCCATGAAAAGGAGTGGGGAAATTAGGAGCAGGGAGATAGGTTTCTTTTTCTTTTCTATAATACTGGGTAAACTCCTCTAGTTAAAAGAAAAGGATAAAGAAAAATCACCCTAATTAGAAAGCTTATGTGCTTTTCCCAATACCCATCTCTCTTTTAATTTTTTTATTAAATATTTTTATTGAAGTAATAATGGTTTATAAAATTACATAATTTTCAGGTGTAGAGCATTATAATTTGACATCTCTATATACTATATTTTAGCACTTAAACATTATTAGGTATGCAGTTTTTATTATCTGTCATTTTTCTTTTACTGTCCAATTTTCTTTATGTTCTTGTCTTTCTTTTGGGATAAAATAGTTATAAAGCTAAATGATATTAGCATCTGATTCTTTGTACTATTAATACCTGACATATGGTTGGCATGCAATAAATATTTAATATTATTACTAGTGGTACCTAAAAGTATTAGACCAAGGAAAAACAAATAAATTCTCCATAATTCAATGTTACAATTGCCTGTAACTCGTTTATATATTCTGCTTGATTCAAAATTTTGAAAATAAAGGAACTATATATATTTTTTTATCACCTTTGCATTCTCCAGCCTGTAAGGAGTAGGTTTGAATAAATATTTGTTGAATGAGAATATCTATTTTTACCCTTATTTTGTATAGAAAAAATACAATTCATATTTCTAATGGTAATTTTAAATTCTGCAAAGCCCCCATATTCCATAAAGAAATGATTACAGTCTGTTCAGTAGCTGTTAGAATTAGGTATATTTTTATTGTACTTTGCTTCTTAGAAAATTAACAATGTAGGGGGTCTCCTTGGTGGTACAGGCTGTTGAGCGCAGCACTGTGAAGCTGTCCGCAGTCTCTGCAGCACGGGTTTGATCTCGGCCGGCCAGCAGCAGAGATACCCACAAGGCACAACAGACCTCTTTTGTCTCGCCCACTGCTCCCCTCAGCATGTATTTCAGTCAGTCTGTCTGTTCTGTTCCTCACTCTGGTGAATCCTCTCACTCTTCTGCACATCTGGCCTGTACCCCAGTTCTTGTATGCATGAATAAATAAATCTTAAAAAAATCTATGTAAAAATAGTCCAGATAGCCAGAATATTTGATTAATAAGAATATCTTTTCTTCTGATCATGTCCCTGGGAAATAACATTTTCTACAGGGCCTTATTTCATTTAATATCTGTGCAATATACCATTATTAATAAAATGCCCTTTTTTTTTCACCTAACATCTACTCTACAAATATATTTTCTTCTTGCTTGCTTGCTTTCTGTCTTTACAGGAAAGGTTTAGGAACACTGGTCTGCCCTGAATCAAACTGTGAAAATCCAAGAAAATATCTCTTTAAGGATCTGGATGGGAGAGCCCTAGGCCTGCAGCCACCAGTTTCTGTATTTCCTAAAGCTGAGGCAGAATGGACTGGATCTTTCTTCAATACAGGTCAGTTATGTCTGAAATCTATGCTCCCAGGAGAGAGAGCATGCTTTTGAAGGAGCTGGTTTGGATATGTTGTCCAGTGGGAACAAAATGTCCTGGACAGGAACTGGGCTCCAGAGATGACCTCAGCTCACCTGTGTCACAGGAATGATGAGTGTTTATGCGTGCCATGCTAGCCTGTGGGTGTGCTTTCCTTGAGATTGCCCATGTTGCATCGATGGTGAGGATTCCCAACTCAGCTCTGTGCATAGATGAGGAATCCAATTCTCACTAGCGCCATCACTTGAACCAAAAGCAGCTCTCAGCTTGTCTGGAACCATCTTCTTTGACTTGGAGTTAACTTTCTCTTCCATCAAGACTTACACGTTCTTACTCTGGAGTGGGTAGTGGAGTAGATAGCATGTAGTTTGCCTTTCTTTTCTCTATCTCCTCAATGTTCCCAGAGGACTGTGATCAAAATTCCTTCTTATGCTTCTAATATATATTACTATATGGAGAGATCAATGTCCTTCTTCCACAAACAATGGAAGCCTGAGTATGAGTTCAGGTGGAATGTGCAGCAGATAAATATAAATAACTTCCTCTACTTTCTTCCTCTTTCATTGGTTGATTAGTTTCAGACTTCTTTTCTAACCTTTTTTTCCCTTTTTAAGTTCTGAATAGATGAATGTCCCAGGTCTTTTTCCTCAGATTTCTTTTTTTTCTTTCTAATCTTGCTTCCAAGTTAAGATTCTAACACCATTAAATGATGATTTCCAATTTATATCTCCACTGCGGACTTGAACCTAAGCTTTAATATACAACTGACTTCATGAGGAAATTAATTGCTGTCTCAGACTTAACATGGCCTGAATGGATTCTTGATCTCTTCTTCATTCACAAACTACTTCTTGACTAGTCTCATCTTTCATCAGGGTATTTAGGTAAATGATTTAGATCCTCTTTTCTTCCTTTTTCCAAACCCAAATTCTCTCACTACTAGCTATCATCATCTCTCAGTTGGGAAAGAAAATACCCTTCTAATTGATCTTCCATCTTTCACTCCTAAAGCCTGTAGTCTATTTTCTACATAATGGTAGAGTAATATTTATAACTTTCCAATGTGTAGTATTTATATTTATATTAATATTTATATTCCAATGACTTACCACTCCCCTAAGAATGAAACCCAAACCAGAAGTATATATATATATATATTGTACCTGACTCCTGTCTACCTCTCTCACTTCATTTCTTGTAAGCCCCTTTTATTTAATTATCATGATTTTATTTTTCCTTTAACACAATACGCTTATATCTATCTCAGAACATTTGCACAGCTGTTTCCTCTGCATGAAAAATCCTATTCTCACTTTTTTGCATAGTTGGCTCCTTCTGTTTAAATGATAATTTCCCAAAGAAGCCACCCCTCACTGCCCTATTGTAAACAATTATTTCTCATCATACTCCCTTCCTACTATGTCTACTTTATTTTTTTGGTCAGAGTTCCATTATTTGAAATGATATTATATAAGCATTTGTTTACTTGGTGATATATTGGTTGTCCTTTTAGAGTGCAAACTTGATGAGGACAGGGATTTGTCTTGTTCATTGCTGTATATTTGGGGGATGTTCAACAAATATTGGTTGACAAATTGAGGTAATGAATGAGTTGAGGATAACCAGTGAATTACTGACAATTCCATTTGCCTCAAACCATTTAAGAGCATACAGAAGGAATTGAGGCCTTCAGCTAATTGGTTAAGGAATTTATTCCTGATATGAAAACCTGGAAGCAATACATTTCTAAGGTATCTTTTTACTTATTTCTACCTATCTTCCATTTGAATGATCACTGCTATCAGGGATGTAAGCTAGGGCGGAGTGACCAGAGGCTATTGCCCAGGAGCTCCATTGTTCTCTCTAGGCTATGCATATTGTCTCTACTCTCATATCTGCTCCCTGTTTTCAGCAGATACTGGTTTCCCAGTATGTTCCTCTTACCAGGACTCTTGTCCTTGCTGAGAGGTCTCCTGCCTGGCTGTAGGTCTAACTGACCAGCAAGAACTCTGGGTACCAAGACAATAGCCCTGAGAACCAGGAGGGCCTGGAATTCCACACACTACTTTATAGAATTTGACATTTATTGAAATTTCTACATAAGTCTTTTAATTATCAAATAATTTTGTTCCTCAGTGCTTTTTAATAATTCTCTGAAATGCTTTCATTTGTTAAAGGTTTATCCTTGCAATAGAGTGGCATGCTTTGGTAACTACAGGATAGGTTTTAAAAGTCAGTGATAAGTGCATAGAAATGCTTAGTAAACATTCATTTTGATGTATTGGTTATATCTGTTGAATATATCCGACAAATATTTCTGTGTAGAAGGAATTAAATTTTATTTATTTATTTAGATTTATTTATACAAGAACTGGGGTAGAGGCCAGATGCATGAGAGGGTGAGAGGATTCACCAGAGACAGAGCGGGGAACAGAACAGGCAGACTGACTGAAATACACTGCTGAGGGGAACAGTGGGCAAGACAGGAGAGGTCTGCCATGCCATGTGGTATTCTCGCCGTCGGGCTGGGATTGAACCCACGCTGCAGAGGCTGTGGACAGCTTCACAGTGCAGCACTCAACTGCCTGCACCACCAGGGAGGCCCAGGAATTAAATTTTAAAAGAGCTTATGCTCTTTTAAATATTGAGAAAAAATGTGCAGTTAGTAAAAAGAAAAAGAGATAGATACCTATATTCTCCCATTTACCACTGGATCTACTCAAATAGCTGTGTATAGTAGTAAGTTACCCCATTAGTGTAAAGAATTAGCCCACTATTTGATGTGTTTATGCTGTGGAGAAAATATTAAGTGAATAATTTCTGGACTTCTTTGAACTTGTGATTTTTGATAAGGACCACACCTCTGTGGAATCAGTAAAAAGGGGCATGTAACCAGAATACTTAATGAATTGACATTTCAGAAAAGAATAAGGATGTCAGGAAGGGCCTTGGTTTGGGTTGCCCTACAAGAAGACTGTGACATGAGGCTTAGAATCCAAGTTGTTTACTGGGGGGTGAACTCAAGAAAGTAAAGTGAGACAGGGAAAAGGAAGGAGCTGGCACTCAGTGTGTTGTCAAGGGGCTCACGTCTTGACCCACAATTATCCCTGCTACACCATGAAAAAACTAAGACATTTATTTCAATCCCTACTAATTATTGGCTGAGGGATGCTTGTAGGGGCATAACTCCAGCTCTTGACTTTCCCTGCACAGCCAATTGTGCTTTTCCCCAAGGCCAGGAAAAACCTTTCTCAGAAGGGGGTCATAGATTTTTGCATAAAAGTCTTTGGTGTGTGAAGGTGAGAGCCAAAGCAGATGGGCGTGGCCTTGAAAACATCTGCCCAAATAGGAGCTCTAAAAGGTTGATCAGAATTTTTTTAACATTTATTTATTAATGCATAAAAGAACCTGGGTGTAAGCCAGAGATGCTGGGGGTGGGAGGTGAGAGGATTCACCAGAGTGGGGAAAAGACAGGCAGATCTACTGAAATACACTGCTGAGGGAAGCAGCGGGTGAGATAGGAGAGGTCTGCTGTACTATGTGGGTCCCCTCTCTGGCAGCTGGGGGATCAAGTTCATGCTGCAGTGGCTGGGGATAACTTGATAGCACTGTCTTTAACCCCTGTGCCACCAGGGCTGCCCCAATCAGATTTTTTGATGAATTCTTAAGGGGTTATTTACCACATGGCATAAACATGCTGGTTGGGCCAAGCTTATACTTGCTGCGTGGTTGTAATGTTTATATGTTTTCTTTTTCACCACTCTCTGTCTTGGCTGTGAAACAGGATTCAGTGTCACACTCTGGCAGGTGTTGTTATATTACATACCAATTGTTGGTGTGTGGACGAGCAGGAGCTTGTGAGTAAGTGGCTGAATGTAGATAGGGAGGCGTGTATGACTAACTGCCTTAAACTTCTGATGTTTTAAAGCTTTATAACATTTTTAATGAAGTTGCTGTAGGTACCTGTTGCAAGGATCCCTGCAGCAGAATCTGCTGTTTACTGCACTGCAATACAATCTGTGTGTTTTTTTCAATGGAGGAGGCATAGGAGGCATCACACAGTGAATCGTGCCTTCCTCTGACTTCCAAAATACGAAGACGTTCCTCCTTCCCTAACTCAAGGATCTTTTTATTTTATTTCTTTAAGATTTATTTATTTATTTATACAAGCACTAGGTACAGTCAGAAGCGCGGGAGGGTGAGAGAATTCACCAGAGCCAGAGTGGAGAGCAGAACAGGCAGACAGACAAAGCACACTGCTGAGGGGAGCAGCAGGTGGCAGGAGAGGTCTGCGCGCCATGTGGGACCCTCACCTGGTGGCCGGGGATTGAACTGGCGCTGCAGAGGCTGCGGGCAGCTTTGCAACCCAGCGCTCAACCGCTGCACCACCAGGGAGTCCCATCTTTTTGTTTTTTTAAATCTTTCTCTTCTATGCTGTTTTCCAATTTCTGTCTACAGTCTCCTGGATGGAAAAGCACAGCTTTAGTCTTAAGAGAATTAATATCTAGTTTATTTTTTCCTCTTCAAGAATCAGTGATCTTTTGTAGAGCAGGGAGAACAGTGAAGGGAAGATGAAAATGGAAACCAGAGAAACCTACTCTCATATGTATTCCAAGTGGTATTGAGTCTGACACACCTTTATGTCCCTTCTCAATGTTATTAACAACCAATTTGGAGTTCATTGCCTTTGAGGTTTATTTTAAATTTGAAAAATACAGATACTATTTGCACATGGTAGTTTTCATGCAAAACCCTCCACTCAGCCAGATATCTACAGGTCCCGGCATATTATTATATACTCCAGCATTAGGAGCAAAAATTATCCATGTGTATCAAGTACGAAGGATACTGTGCCAGTGGATTTTGCTATCTGTGTGATGCAGGTTGTGTAGCCAGGGGAAAAGTGAGCTGTTAATTTTGTTTTGTACTTATCTGTAAGTTTGCATTTGCAGCCAACTTTGAAACATGCATAGCAAGAGAGTGCAGGAGATCTTTTAAGAAATATTTGCATTTTATCCTGGAAAGGACTTTTCTTGATTATGGAGGCATCTGATGGTCTGAAAATCCTAAATCCTTGAGAAGAACAAAGACTAGAAATTAATATCCAATTTAGGTGGCACTGGACAGATACCAAAACTTTCCATGCTGACTTCTTACTCATTTCCAGTCTGTTCCAGACTACAGAAATGGATGGCATCGCCACTCAGACCACTTTATACATTTAGAATGCCAGTGTTGTTTGTTGGGAGAGAATTGAAATAAACCAAAGCTATAATTTCAGTGGTACTTTGCAATTTCATAGCCAAGATGAGGAAAGTAGAAGGGGGTAAAATGGAAGCACAGTGGACGATAGTGGAGGACCGAAGGTGATTTGATGGTGGGTTCTCTATGGTGCAATACCTGAGGGGGGTATCCAAATATTACCTCAATTAAAAATAAATTAATTTATTTAAAAAATGGAAGCTAGTTTTCCTGGAGCACCTATGCATTCTAAATGCTGCCATTGACGTATTCATTTGGCACTTGTGTGGGGTGCAAGGAAGACCAGTGTGACTGGTGGATGTCCAGTGAAAGGGGAGCAGTTGGTGTTTTTTAAACCAAGCTTAGATGATGTTGAAGGTTTTCTTTTTTTTTTTTTAATAGAGGCATGTTTTATTTATTTATTTATTTTTGTTTGTTCATTTGTTTATACATGCACTGGGTACAGTCAGAAGCGCGGGAGGGTGAGAGAATTCACCAGAGCCAGAGCGGGGAACAGAGCAGGCAGAAAGACCGAAGCACACTGCTGAGGGTAGCAGCGGGGCGGCAGGAGAGGTCTGCGCGCCGATGTTGAAGGTTTTAAGAGATGTGATGATGTGATTTTATTTACTCTCCAAAAACATCATACACACTGCTGTAGAGTATGTGGGTGAGGGGTGGGAGCAGGCTGGAAGCAGACTGCAGTTAGAAAGTGGGAAATAACAGGAGTCTGAGGCAGGCTGCTCTGTCAACACTGTGCTGCCCTGCCTGGCCCACTGACTGTGCGCTCGCCTGCAGTGAGGCCATCACACAAGTTCATCCTTTAGATACGGGGCAGTTTGACAGACTAGTTTTATATCTGTTGAATCAAAACAAAGAAAGTTGGAGTTTTTATTTTCTATTTCTAATTTATGTGGTGCTTTACATCTGTTTTTAAAAGTATTAGACCTCAATCCATTTAGAAAGTTCGAAAAAAAAACAAACCCTCCATTCTCCTGCCAACATTCCTTAGGTGTAGGAAGTTAAATTTGAAGTGCTTAGGACAGTGCCTCAAAAAGCTCTCTCATCTTTGAAACATGCATAGAATCATCTAGGGCATTAAACATTCATTTGCATGGGAGAGAATTTGTAGTCAGTATTCAGGTGTGAGTCTGGAGCCCAGAACTTTGTGAAAACAAACAAACACACACACACACACACACACACACACACACACATCCCCCCCCCCCAAAGTGATTCTACTTGCTAAGATTAGAGAATCACTGTTACAGAGCTATTTGTTCCCTTGGAAGTAAACAGACAGGATGTTAAGAAGGCAATAAATATTTTCATTTTAAAAATGGGCAGTTTTAATTTCTCACGAATAATCAAGAATTGAGCTCCCTGTGCCAAATACCAATAGACATAAACATACTTGCTAATATACACACTAGCTCTATTTCCAAAAGGGAAAAGAATATTAAAAGATACAGCAGTATTTACAATCTAAATAAAGTCTTTGAATAATAAGAATATATTAAATCTTTTTTAAAATATAGATTATTTTTTTCTAGTACTGAAGCAAGATGAATGGCCTCAACATGTCACTCTTATAATCTATCACTGGATAAAAATGGGTTTAATACTAAGTTTGTTTTAAATCTCTACATTGAATCATTACACTATAATCCTAAACACGTGATCAACTTTTCCCACACTTTCCTTGACATTATTCCCAGCAAATGACTGTGGTTTGACTAGGACATTTGGCCAAATTCACCTTCAGGGCAGGTATATGTTTCCATTCTTTACCATGAGAGAGTAAGAAACATTTTTCAAGTGGTGTTACTTCTTGGACACTTCTTGAGAAGGAAAGTTATAAACCATAGTGGAGACCTTAAAAATACTTGCTTCAAATCAAAAATAAAATATTAGGTTGATAAAAAAGAAAATAAAGCTGGCATTTGACTGTCAGGCTGTGGAGTGATGAAGTGGTTTCTGACTGAATAATGGGAAAGCTCAAATAATGTGGAGACTGCGCTCAGCTGCTTAGCAGAGAGTAGCCCACATTTTCTCAAGTCTTTGTAGCTAGATCTTGAAATGTGTCTTTTCTTTAAGCTTTCCTGGCTTCTCTTTCTTCCCATTTGTTCTGGGAATGACAGAAAGATGGTATTATAAAATGGGGGAAGGAGAGGGAGGGAGAAAATGAGAGGACTGAATGGAGAGAGGAAACGGTTGTTAGAAAATTTGTCTGCCAATATCTGTGCTTGCAGAGGTCTTTTTCTTCTAGCTAGAGGGGAAAATACCATTCTCTTTTCCCAAGCAATTATGGGTCCCAAAGATTGAAACTTGGTATATAGCTCTTTAATCTCAGCAGATATTTATGGTTAAACATTAGGCTTTTAGGATTCCAGATGTCAGGGTATTAAAATAAAAAGGCACAGTGGAGTCTTAGAAAATATTAGAATCTTTGGGATATGTGACTGCAGGGATTTTTATCCCAAGTAGAGGAGGCCTAAGCTTCAAGTGATGTTTTGTAAGACCCGAAGAGCTTTGTCCTTCACCCTATTCCTTCTCTCCCCCGTGGCTTGCCTGGTCTCCAGGCAGTGAATGATCTGACAGTATTTGATTGCATTTTGAAATAGTCCTATTTTGGGTGTTGGAATGAATTTCTTGTGTGATTTGCAAAGGTGAAAAGTCATGTAATCCTTGGGAACAATTTCCTTTCTCTTTCTTCATTCTAGACATTTTATTCCTCTGATTGTCTTGTTCCTCAATCTTCCATTAACAACTCACACTTGCTCGTGTTCACCAAGTTTCTGACTCTGCATTTTAAGACCTTCAGATGAATGATTTCACTTAATGCCATCGATGGGATTGACTCTATGAGACAAGAGATTCTACTTCCCTCTATTTTAGAGAGGTGGAGATATTGGGTAACTTATCCCAATCATACAACTAATTAATAAAATGTGTAGGACTGAACCCATGTTTTTAACACCCTGCTGTTCTGGATGGGGTACCCTCCTCCTAAGTTTCCTTCTTCTTTCTCTTCATACTCTAACATTAGCTCTCTTAGATCTATCAGCTTTTCTCCTACATAAAGTTCTGTCTACACAGAACAAAGCAAACGGAGAATGTGTAATTATTCCAGCAATTATCCACCCCAACTAGCAATAATAATAGTTGCCATTTATCTAGCATATCCCATGTGCCAGGCATTATGCTAAGTGGCTTATAAACATCCCTATTTATCCTCACAACAACCTTAACATGGAAGGATGGTTATCCCCTCTCAGCATTTGAAGAAATAGGGGTTTAGAGGAGTTAACTAATTTTTCATGGTCTCATGGATAGAATGTGCAGAACCAAGATATAAATCTATATTTGTCTGACTCCAAAGTCTGAATCCGTGACCACTTCTAGATAATTATCATTGTGTGGTCTTAATCATCTGATGGGGTGTTGTACAGAGATAGAGTTAACTGAATAATTCACATATTTCCACTTTACATGGTAGCAAATAGATTTTTAGATTAAAAAATAACTGTCAATTGCTGCAACATTTTTGAAAGACAATGTAATAACAACCACAAGAAACACATTTAGTTATATCTATCTATCATCTATCTATCTATCTATCTATCTATCTATCTATCTATCTATCTATCTATCTATCAAGGGAGTGGTCCATTTTCTATGTACACACTGAATGGACTTTGTCATATCCAAAAAAACATTTCTCCATGTTAACCATTGGTGGTTAAGTGATAAAAATAGAATAATCTGAAATAGAAGTTTTTTCATGGGATCTAAAAACTATTTTAATAAGTTTTCCTGTTAACTTCCCTTTGTTCCCTAAGTTTTTCAACTTAGACAAATGTTTATCAAGTACCCAGTGAGAGCAAAGTTCCATGTACCATAGGTGTATTCTAGAAGGGACATCAGGACAGATAAGAAACTATTCCTTTCCTCATTCATGGGCACAGGAGGGCCAGGCTATGCAATTGAGAGTAGTTGGTATAAAATGGGCTCAAAGGGCCCTGGAAAGACCAGGTATATTTGGGCTTATAGACAAAAACTCTAAGAAGGAAATGGAATTTGCCATGAACATAGACTGACGGGTAAAGTTTGAAAGGACATACATGAAAGAGACAAGTGCACAAGCTCTGTTTAGAAATAGCAGACACAAGCCTGTCCTCTGTGTTGCAGTGGAACAGCAGGTCTATGGAATGCTGCCTGGTTTCCACATGCGGTGGGTATCTGCCTTGTTATGCAGACCATTATGCAGACCCATTGCAGCACATCTCATGTTCTGCTGCTGTCATTTACAAACCTATATTCATACCAGACTGTGAGGCTCTTTAAGGCATGCATCTTGGAATCTTGAGTGCAATCCCTGGAGTATAATATATGCTCAGCAATTGTTGAATGAGGGAGTGAATGAATAAGTAGATGAATCAATGAGTGACAGTCAATTCAAGTTTAGTTTTCCAGCAACTATTCTAAGTAAATTTATTCCAGACATTCACTTAATGTGTAAATTTCAGAAATTGACTTAATGTATAAATTTTTTAGTATGTTCCCATTTACTAGCCTCAAGAGATTGTGCAAAATATGTCCATGGCTAAATAAATTTTTAACACTCTGTAATCCCATTTTGGAGATTTATCATATTAAATGTTCTGATAAGTGCTATAGTTAAATAAATTTTTAAAAAAACTGCTTAAATTTGTGTTACTTAATATTTCTCAAACTTTTGATTAGGGAATACTTGCTCGTGCTATACATAGCATTCCTTGGAATTGGTGTACTTCAGAATGTATTTAGGGAAATAGTGCTCATTTTGATCTATTAGTGTGCAGTAGTATACGACAGAAAGAAATAAGGCTGTGGCATTCTAGAATTGGTTGGTTCCTTGAAGGCTAGTCAGTTCTATTTCCTACTCATTGTGTAGATGGTTTCTGCCTTTAGCTCTCCCAGGAAGTGGGAGCTCACTCGCTTACAAGGCTGCCTAATAAGTTTTGAGTCATTTTAACTCTTAGGATCCTCCTTTTTTGAATTCTACCAAGTGACCCATTTGCTTTCTGGTGTAACACAGCATAGTCTAATTCTTTCCAAATAATATCAATCCACTTATTCAAAGACATTTAGACAGTGCTTTAATAATTATCCAATATTCTTCTATCCAGTATAAAAATTATTCCTTTCATTAGTTAATATATAAGGGAATTTTTCAAGATCTTTCCTTTCCAGATACTTTTATTTCGATGTTCTCTAACTTATCAATAATATTTCCAATGATTTTCCAAAATATAGAAACCAGAAATGAGCAGTAACTATCCAAACCAGCATTATCTAGTAGAAATAATGATGCATTTAAAGTCAAAGGTATAATTTAAATTTTCTAATTGCCTGGATGTAAAAGGAAAAAAACATAAAAAGGAACATGAAATGAAATTCAATAATATATTTTATTTAGCCCAATATTTTAAAATATTATAATCTTAAGATATAAATAATATAAATTATTGAGATATTGTACATTTCTTTTTTTATTCTACATCTTCGAAGCTCCTTGTGTATTATACAATTGAACATATTTTAATTCAGAAACTACATTTTCATCAGAAATATTTGATCTGTATCTAGATATCATTAACTTTACAATTACTAGTTCACATAAACAAGTTTTTCCAAGTATACCTAAACATTTTTCAATAATTATTTTCTATCACTTGTACACTTCAAATTGTAGTTAATTCAAATTATATGCAATTTAAAATTTAGTTTCTTCATTGTACCAGTTATTCTTCAAGGGTTAAATAACATTGGGTAGTTATTACGACTATTTGGGTTTCTTTTTTAGCTTATTCTGGAGTGACAAATAGTAAATGTAATTGATTTTTTTAAACAAAATATGTTAAATTAAAAAATTTTTAAAGTTATTTTTATTGATTATTAGGTACATCATAGGTATCTATGATTAGAAACTAGCCCCCCAAATTAGAAACCATTCTAGACAACAACTAATTGATTCTGGGCATATACAATGAGTGAAAGAAATTCACACAGCCCTGGATTATTTGTGATTAGTAGGAGTTACTGTTTAAATACCCAGTCCTCCAAACAAAGCATCACAGTTTCCTGAGACTGGGAATTTTACTACTCAAGTTAATGATCCTTTATGAAAAGCCTATTCACATGGTTATTGCTTTGTTGTATGCAAAGCAGTAATATCAGTATTTCACAACAGGAGCTATTATTGAATACCTGGAACTAAATGAAATTACTTGGCTTTTTGCCTTGATAATATACTGGCTCTCTCCTTTCTTCTCTTTCATTTTCTTTTCTGTCTTTCTTTTTCCTTCCTGCTCCCCATCCTCCTATTATTTGTAAGACTTCATTGAATGGTAAGCAGTGCTCCTATCCTTTAAATTTTAATAATGGAGAGATCCTGTATTGCTGCCTTCTTTCTTTTTGTGCAACAGTACTGAAAGATTTAGAAGGCATAAGTCAAACTTTAGCCTATTTTATAGCTAAGACAGAGGACATTGTCTATTTGTTTGATTATATATAAATATATTATTATTATATATGTATAATTATTATTATATACATACATAATAATTATCTGATTATATATACATATACATAAATACACACAGAGAGAGAGAGAAGGTGTGTGCACACTGTAATAGAAAGGAATACTTGAGTAGTCCCACCAAAAAAGTAAGATGTGCCTTACCAATAGGTACTAAACAAGTTTGTGATTAAAACTTTCTTATTTAAACATTATGCATCTGAAAGATTCTCTGTTCTAGTTTTCAGTATTTTCCTCCATATATTTGCATAGTCACTAGATGTAAAAACTAATACTTTTTTTAAACATTCGGTTTGAATGTAATCATTAAATATATCCAGAAATAGATACATGGATGGAAAAATATTTTTTAAAAGTCAGAAATAGGTCCAAGTGCATTTGAGAATTTAGTTTATAACAAAAATGGCATTTTAAATCATGGAAAAACATATATTATTCAATTAATGATGTTGAGGTATTTGACTAACCACTTAGGGAAAAATTAGGAATTCGTATCCTTCTATTTATAAAAATAAATTTCACATGAATTAAAAATGAAAAAATAAATATACAGAATTACCAGAAAATGTTGGTGAAGTTATATAGTCTTAGGGTTATGGTGATCTTTCTTAGCATGTAACAAAATCTATAGGTATTTGAAAATCTTGACTATATAAAAATTTAAAACTTCTGCAAAGTATATTAAAAATTTAAGTAAAAAAACCTAGCAACTAATATAGAAATGAACTAATTTCCCTAATATTTAAGAAAAATGCTTGAAAGTTTTTTCAAAGAATTCTAAGATATTTCACAAATGCCAATACATATAAAAAATCCCAATTTCTTAAGCCAGAAGGAAAAAGAAAAATATTGGATAGTTTCACTTATAGAAGAAATATAGGGGAACCCAATGAGACATCAGTGTAAAAGAATAGTAACAGTATAAAACACAACAAAGCAAAAATGGACAATTATAAATCAGAGACATCCTGCAGGGGAGGAGGAGGGAGAGGGGTCAGAGGGAGGGAGGGAGGAGCACAGGGGACTGAGGTGATGGTGCATGGGTGCATTGGGCAAGGAAACTCTCTGGGACTAAACCTGAGGGGGTGGGGAAGCAAATATTGTTTAAAAATGAACAATGATGTAAAAAATTTTTAAAAAGTAATATTAAAAAATTAAAAATAGAAAAAAAATGTGAAAATCAAAAAAAATACTTAACAAGCAAAAAAATCCCTATTTCTTTCATAATTTTTTAAAAGATTTATATTTATGTATGTATGTATGTATAGAAGAACTGGGGTGTAAGCCAGAGATGAGAGTTCAGTGGGGAGGGGGTGCATGGATTCACCAAAGACAGAGTGGTGAGCAGAACAGGTGGATCTATTGAAATACACTGCTGAGGGGAGCAGCAAGCGAGAAAGGAGAGGTCTGCTGTGCCATGTGGGTAGCTTCCTGGCTGAGGATTGAACTCAGGCCTTGGTGATAGCCCTGAGACTTAACCCCTACACCACTAGGGAGGCCCCTCCCTCATAATTAAAGTGTAGGTTAGAGCTCTTATAATAAGTGCGACTGATTGGGCTGTGTCCTGTGTTTTCTTATTAAGTTCCTTGTGTTCTTTGAACCTCAGTTTCCTTATCTAGGAAATGGAGATGTTTCTAATAAATGCTTGTATGATTATTGTAAGAATTAAAAGAAATAAGCTCAACAAAATTGTCTGCTTCTACTACTAAGACAATAATGACCCCTGCTGCTATACTTATTTTTTAATTTATTGCTTTACCAATAATATTGGTAATGATTAAATAGTTTGATGATCTCAGCATTGGGGAAAGTGTGGGACCCAGTTCCGAGACCTTGTTCTAGACTCTCCCATAATATAGCTTCTTGGCATATGGCAATCATCTAAAAGCCTGTTCCTTTGAATCAGAACTCAGCTTGGGAGAAATTTTCATAGATATGTTTGTTGAATGAATAAACAAAATAGTAAAACTTTATAGAATGAAAAAGCAAAGACTCCCTGCTTCTTATCCCTCTGCTGTCCTTATCTTTAGTTGTCACTGTACAGGGGTGTAGGTGGGAAGTTGCCATTTTTTAAAATTATGTGTAGGTATTAGTTATTACTTTAATAATGATAGTAAAACTCATTTAAAAAATAAGTAGGGATCCTGAAAAATGAGTCAATTATTATGTAAAGCATGTCAAGAAAAGGGTCGCAGAAGAAATTTTCCTAGACTAGAAGTCAATTTTTCTACTATGGAATTAGGGACTCCCTATAGGAACCAGTTCCAATTTGCTTAGCTCCCTCATAGGAGAAATATTAATAAAAATTGAATATAAGTTCCTGAACATAATTGCAATCGGAGAAAGGGAGTTAAAGCTGATTTTTTCACTGTGGCTGTGGATACTAGTCTTTTTTTTTTTTTTCCTGTGATGTTGGTTGGGTATAACTTCCTTTGATTGAGCAATGTCCATGTGGAAACCAGTTGCCCTCTATTTCTGGGCCATATTCTCTTTCTAAGTGTTTTTTTAAACACTTAGAAGGCAGAAGAGCAGATCCTCAAACTCTAATAGGGAAAATGTACATACGCATTTCAAGAATACTACTGAATGACCACTATTCAGTTACCACCACTGCCACCATTTATCATGTCTCTGGCTGGGATGATGACTTGAGCATTTGAGCTACATATCTTAACCAGTTGTTGTACTGAGGTTCTATTTCTCCCATAACAAATTACTATATATTTACCTGCTTGAAACAGCACCCTCTTTTATCTCACACTATTGCTGTTCAGAAGATCGGTTGATTTGCTGATATCTCATTTTCCTGTCTCCCAAGACTGAAATTAAGAGTTCAATATGACCGCATGTCCTTCTGGAATCTTTAGGGGTAAATCCACTTGCAAGCTTACTCAGACTTTTGACTTAATTCAGTTTCATGTGATTGTAGGATTGAAGTCCCCATTCTTTGCTTGTTATAGGCTGGGGTCATGCTCAACTTCTAGGTCTGCCCACATTCCCTGACTTGTGGCTCCCAATTTTCTCAATGCCAACAGCAGTGGATTGTATTTTTCATGCTTTGAATCTCTCTTGCTTTCTCTTGCATGGCAGCTCTGATTCCAGCCAAAGAAACTTCTTTGTGTTTAAGGATTTATGATATAAATTAAAACCACTCAGGTAATCTCTCCACTTTAAGATCCATAACCTTCACCATATCTGCCAAGTCCTTTGCCATATTCACATGGTCAAGATTAAGACATCAACATCTTTGAGAGGTTATTACTTTACCTACCATAGTTCTTTGTAAGGTTTCAGTTATGGAAGATGAAAAAGTGAGAAACAAAAAATGTTAAGTTGGAACACTTATGCTATCTCTGAAAAATTCAATTTCTTCTCTCTCAGAAAGAAGTTAGACCTACTTTATCTTGTTTCAGAGGTATTTTAGAAAGAGGTAGTATAGAAAGCATGCAGAACATGTCTGGTTAGCAGGGTGAACATTAGGGTTTTTTTTTTTTTCCTTATAATAAATTTTATTTTAATATTCCCCATACAATTGCAACCCCCCCATTCTGACCCCAATCCCTCCCCTCCCGCCCCCACCCCCCAAAAAGTGTCTCTGGTTCATAGTTTTTTGTTGATTTTGATTTTCACTTTCTTATAGTTATTCATTTTCCTGGTCCCTTATTTAAGTTTTCTAGATTCCTGCTATGAGTGAGACCATCCGGTATTTTTCTTTTTCTTTTTGGCTTATTTCACTGAGCATGATCCCTTCCAGTGCCATCCATGTTGCTGCAAATTGCATGTGTTTATCTTTTTTGAATGCTGAGTAATATTCCATGGTGTATATGTACCACATCTTCTTGATCCAGTCATCTATTTTTGGGCATTTGGGCTGTTTCCAAAGCTTAGCTATTGTAAATAGTGCTGCTATAAACATAGGGGTGCAGGTGTTCTTTGGAATTGATGTTTCTGTGTCCTTTGGGTAAATACCTAGGAGTGGAATTGCTGGATCATATGGAAGCTCTATGTTTAGTAGGTCCAGAAATCTCCACACAGCTCTCCATAGTGGTTGGACCAGTTTGCACTCCCACCAACAGTGCAGGAGAGTTCCTTTTTCTCCACATCCTCGCCAACATTTGTTGTTGCTAGTTTTTTTAATATGTGCCATTCTCACTGGTGTCAGATGGTATCTCATGGTAGTTTTGATTTGCATTTCCCTGATTACAAGTGATGTTGAACATTTTTTCATATGCCTGTTGGCCATTTGCATTTCCTCTTCAGAGAAGTTTCTTTTTAGCTCTTCTGCCCATTTTTTGACTGGGTTATTTTCTTTGTTGTTGTTGAGTCTCATCAGCTCTTTGCAGATTTTTGTGATCAGTCCTTTGTCATTAGTGTTGGGTGCAAAAATGTTCTCCCAGTCAGTGGGGTTTCTCTTTTTTTTTGTTATTGTCTCTTTTGCTGTGCAGAAGCTCTTTAATTTGATGTAGTCCCAACTGTTTATCTTTGCCTTCACTATCACTGCTTTGGGTGATGTATCTGTAAAGATGTCTTTGATGTGCAAATCATGAACATTAGGTTTTGATAGAAAAGTTATCAATATAACCTAGTTGATTGGATATGATTACGTCACATTATGATTCTTAACCTGAAAAAAAATCTGTTTTGTTATAAGAAAAATAATAGTTTATTTTCATACACACTTAAATTTGTATTTTGCTACTTGTATTTTTTAAATGATTGCTTAATATAAACTATCTTTGATCTATTTATTTATTTACTGTGCTACCACTTTTTTTTTATAGAGGCATGTTTTATTTCTTTATTTATTTGTTTTTGTTTGTTTGTTCTGTTTACACATGCACTGGGTACAGTCAGAAGCGCGGGAGGGTGAGAGAATTCACCAGAGCGGGGAGCAGAGCAGGCAGAAGGACCGAAGTACACTGCTGAGGGGAGCAGCGGGCGGCAGGAGAGGTCTGCGTGCCATGTGGGACCCTCCTCCGGTGGCCGGGGAGCAGCCGGGGATCGAACCGGCGCCGCAGAGGCCGCGGGCAGCTTCGTAACCCAGCGCTCAACCGCTGCGCCACCGGGGAGGCCCTGTGCTACCACTTTTAAATACAGCTAGGTCTTGTATCATCCACCAATTGCACCTGAGTTAAAGGAACCAGAATTTGGGCATTAGAAACTCCTTTTTCCTGGTGCCTGATGATGCTTGGTAACATCAGTGTGACCTTCTACAATAAAGGAACGTAGCTCATTTCCGCCACCCCGACTCTCTCAGATGCATCTATGGCCCACCCAAATAGCTGAGTATGAGCTTGCAAAAGCTCAGATGAGGGAGCAATGCGTTTTGCAGCAATTAATTTTGCAGAGGAAGCAGTCTGTTTAAAGACGCCTGCAGCACTCAGTAAAATGGGGGTTGTTTTTCAAGGCCACCGGAGCTGCAGTGGGCTCAGACTGGCTCATCAACAAAACAACAATGCTAAAATATGGCCTCCTGGGTTTTGCAAAAGAAGGAACTAGAGGGGCGATGAATTATGCTCACCTGCTAGAGCTGGGCAAAGACTGTAATTGTTTAGCCCTCCAGCACAACCCTGCAAGGGTTAAAATGACAGAGATATTAGTTGGTGATGGCTAAAATTGTTGGTTTGAAGCTCTTGGCAATACGCAGACTGTTATTTACCGGACTTGGTCGATTTACTTCTTAATGCAATAATGACCTGTGAAATGAAACGTGAGCTAGACAATTGTTCCTCATTGTTTCCAGTAAAACATCCTTTCATACCCCATTAAACCACCATTAATTCCATATGAAAGAGAGTCATGCACAAGCACCCTATAGTCTGTCTTTCTTTCTTGGACTCTCTTGCCCCCACGCTCATGTTTTATTTTCCTTTGTATTTCTTCTTTTCTTCCTCTTTCCCTTCATATCTCCAAATGAAATATGAACATATGGAGTAGATGGCGAGAGAGTCCTTCAAAGGACATGTTGAATTACAGCTCTTCCAGAACAGGGGCATGATCTCACTGGTCGAGCTTCCACCAGTGCTCTAACTCACTGGGCTCTTGGCTTGCCTTGGACATGAAAATAGCTGTGGAAACAGAAAAGTTTTTTAAAAACAAAGTGCACTTGTTTAGTCTTGTTTAAAAAAGCTCCAGATGCCTATTCTAGATGGGTCAGCAGCTAGCCTCCCACGCTGGTTGCTGAGTAATCACTGCTGAGGAAGCCACCAAATGAAGAGGGGTGAAGCACCTTGATTGTCTGGGTAGGGGTGTTTCCCCCCCACACAAGCAGGAGCACACACAGCTCACAGGAAACCCTTCTCTTTTCCAGGAGCCTGAGTAGCTTTGCACCACTTCCTCGCCTACTTTAACTTCTCTGTAACTAAAGGTGTCAAGAAGTGCTATGCCACAGGGCATTAGAGGAGCTTTTATAATACTTCTTTAAAATAAAAAAAAATATTTAGCATAGAGGAACTGGGGTGTAGGCCAGGGGTGTGTGTGTGGAGGGAAGGGTTGCAGTGAGAGGAGTCACTAGAGACAGAGTAAGGAGCAGGTGGATCTACTGAAATAAACTGCTGAGGGGAGAGGAGAGGTATGCTGAGACATGTGGGTTAGCTCCCTGGCTGGGGGAACTCAGGCCATAGTGGTGATAGCCCTGAGACTTAACCCCTAGGCTACCAGGGAGGCCCTTCTGTGATAATTTTGATCTACAGTCCTTTTCTTCCCACTAAGCTACTCTTAGCTGGGGGTTCTGTTAATTTTCTTGACTTTGTGATCAGAAGATTTGCTATTCATTCGCCTCATGCATTTTTTACACTTTTGCATTTCTACCTTCACGGTCACATTGCCTTGTCCTGGTCTGTACTCAGATCTCCCTCAGCCTCTTCTTATGAGGACACCTGTGATTATATTTAGAGCCCACTTGGATAACCCATGACATCTTAAGTTCCTTAATCACTTCTGCAATATCCCTTTTGCTATATAACGTAGCAGGCACCAGTTTTATGATTCAATCATGGACATCTTGGGGTGTTAGTCAGACAATATTCAGTGATTTTGACATTAAATATATGTACTCAAATTAAAATAAATGTATTTTATTTGATTAAATATATATAACATTTTGGAGGGAAGTTTATCATCACCATTTAAAAATCTCAACAATAGATTTTCCCACCTCTTTTAAAATTGTTCCACTCAAAACTGAATTGTCTTGAATAGTTATTCACTTTAAAGGTATAAACTCTTGTATTAGTTGACATGGCAGTACCTGATCATTAGAAAAGCTAATAAATTCTCCTTTATCTTCCCTCCAAACAGGGCCATGCATGCTGGGGAACAAGTAGTACATGAGGTTGAGGACTAGTAGAGATTTTCACTCTTTAAGACAAGGAAAAAGATCATATACCTACCAGATAAACTCACTTTTGAATCTGTTGTAAAATGAAGTTAATCTCTCTTCCTATATGTTTCTTGTTGGAAACATACTGGATATTTATTATCTGAAGCGCTGTCATAGAGGTTCCAGTAGCAAAATGACACTTTTATGATAATAGAGCCTAACAGACCAGATTTTTAGTCCATTTTTCAAGGCAGTTTTGTCCCCTTGTATTATATTAAAATTCCTTTTAATAAAAAGTTAATTAAAAAAGAAATCAGTGAAGTAATTAGTAGAGTAAATAAATGATCAATGGCTCATTTAAAACAAGCTTCATTTTTAAAGGAAAAAAAACAACAAATGAGAGTAACCCTTTACTGTTCAGAATAAGTCTATTTGTATGGCTGTTACATGTTTCAAAAGTTTTGAGGACCTGGGCCTCCCCTGGTGGCACAGTGGTTGAGCACTGGGCTGCAGAAGCTGCCTGCAGCCTCTGCAGCACCAGTTCCATCCCTGGCCCCACGAGGGTCCCACATGGTGCGCAGACCTCTCCTGCCATGCCCACTGCTCCCCTCATCCTGTATTTCATCAGTCTGGCTGTTCTGTTCCCCTCTCTGGCTCTGGTGAATTCTCTCACCCTCCCGCACTTCTGACTGTACCCAGTGCTTGTACAAATAAATTAATAAATCTTTAAAAAAAAAAGTTTTGAGGACCTATCAGTCCTTCAAAGCAATGCCCTCTCCCTCCAGGAGGAAATAAAATCTTCCTTTTCAGACAAACTTGGAACTTACTGGTAATCCCATCATTCATTTATATTTTGCATATGATGGTTAACTACATTAGTGTGAAGCAGTGACTTCTTTCCCCAGTTTGACTATAACCTTCTAGAGGTTGCCTAGAGGACAACAAAAGTTTATTATGCCAACTTTAGTCACTATGTATTGATTCTCTATATTACAAGTGCAATAATAGTTGCTACTATGACAGTAGCTTCCATTTACCTGTACCTCTCCTGCCAGGCATTATGTAACATGCTCTATATATTGTATGTACCATATCTTTATAACCCCTTGGAAAATAAGCTTCATTTTCATTGTAACTATGACAAAACTGAGACTAAAAGTTTAGGTACTTTATTTGAGATGATATAGCAAGTGGCAAAGTAAGGATTTGTGTCTAATTCTGAATGAGGTTCCCATGCTGTAATTTTTAATGTTCATGATGAATCCCTCCCTCATATTTCTGTGATTCATTTTTGACTTTCAAGGTGATAACTGTTTAGTACTCAACTATAATGTAAAGCAATATAAGTTAAGCACCTGTAGATATGTAAATAGAATGTTGAATAGACTGGACAGATGATATTTTGACCAAAAGAGAACTTATCAGAGAGAGGCACAAATGAGAACCCAGATATCACAGGGTACAAGGTATTTTCATTTGACTGCAGTGTGAGTGACATGTCGAAAAGAAAGGGAGAGTGGAGCCATATTTTTGGGGACCCCTGACTGCTAGACTAACGTACTTCTATTCACTTGAGTAGCTATTGAGAGACCTTTGACGATTTCAGAAAAAAGGAGGAGGCTCTAGGAAACTGTACTTTCACAAGGTTCCTCAAGTAGCAGGAAGCAAGATGAACAGTATGTTTGAGGATGGACCAATTAGAAAGACTTGTTAGGACACTGTTTCAATTGTTTAGATTCAGAGGAAATGCATTGAGTATCTGGAGGAGATTGATGGCAATCAGAATGGAGAGGATGGTTCAGATCAAAGAATTACAAAAGAGAGGAAATAGAAAGGGTTTGCCTTCTCCTCACTGATGGGGACTGATGAGATGTTAACAGTGATTCCATTGTCCATAGTCAGGACAACTTCAGGAATGGGGGTTCCAGTAGCAGATGTGGGGACATAGAAAATAAAAGGATGATTGCCTAAGTTTTTCTTTAGTGAATTTGGGGTGCCCACAGTATGAGAAAGGAACTATTCAAATATTCAGCAGATGGCTGGAAACTGGTATTGGTGATTTGGGGATAAATTTCTAGAGATAAAATTGGACATTAGCTGGAATTCAGTGGTAGAGGAAGCACTAAGGTACGTGATATTATCAAAGTAGAGGGGAATAAGTTGAAATTGGAACTTTGGGGAATGCGTGACATTGAGAAGAGCCTTTATTTGAAAGTGTGCAAGAGATGAGTGATGGATGACATTTCACTGTTTTTCACAGAGAGGAGGGGGCACAGTGTTAGGTTTACCCACTGTGGGAGTAAAAGCTCTCACTGTAGGCATACTTGCTGGGTTTTGATATTCTTTAAAGGAAATAATTTGTGACAAAGGTGGGATACTCTGTCATATGGGGAGAGAAGCTTGGCTAATATTCACTGAAAAAGGAAATAGGTGTAGATACGAGAATGATTCACCTAGGGCCTTACTGACCCCCACATATCTCTTTTTTTTTTTTTTTTTTTTAAAGATTTATTTATTATTTATACAAGCACTGGGTACAGTCAGAAGTGCGGGAGGGTGAGAGAATTCACCAGAACCAGAGCGGGGAGCAGAGCAGGCAGAAGGACCGAACATATTCTCTTTCCCGTGCTGTCTTCTCCTCTCTAGCCTACAACTGCTGCTTTTGCTGTCAGAAGATTTTCCTTCAGGAAGTCGATGTTAAGATGTACTCATTTATCATTCATTCCTTTATTCAATAGGTATTTATTTGACATCTACTCTGTGCCAGGTATTGTGATAAAAGCTGTACAAAATGGGCCTCCCCGGTGGCACAGCGGTTGAGTGCTGGGCTGCAAAGCTGCCCACAGCCTCTGCAGTGCCGGTTCGATCCCCGGCCACCGGGTGAGGGTCTCGCACGGTGCACAGATCTCTCCTGCCGCCCGCTGCTCCCCTGAGCAGTGTATTTTGTCGGTCTGCCTGTTCTGCTCTCCTCTCTGGCTCTGGTGAATTCTCTCACCCTCCCGTGCTTCTGACTGTACCCAGTGCTTATATAAATAAATAAATCTTTAATGTAATTTTGTACAAAATGATGTAATTCTTATACTCATATCTTAATTAGACATAAAAATACATGAATAGACATATAATTAATATATGACAAATGACATAAAGCAGTAAAATAAGACTGCTATAAGTACACCATGATTTAGACTAGTGGTGGAGGGGAGACAGTGAAGACTGATCTGGCAAAGATATTTATTTAAAATGAGACCAAAATTGAATAGAAGTTTGGCCAGGTAATGTGTGGGAGGGAAAGCCTGCTAGGCGGTGAGCGCAGTTTATATGGAAACCCCAAGGCAAGGGAGGCAGAGCATTGGAGAAAAGGAGGCCAAAAGGACTGAAAGCAGTGGGCATGCAAATGAGTATCCTGTGGGAAGCTGGATAGGTGGGTGGTTGACAGCTAGATCCTCGGGAGCCTGGCGGAACATTTTAAGAAAATGAGATTTTATTCTTGCAATGGATACTGATGCAATTTACTTAGCCTATTTTTTTCTTCTGGCCAGGAAATATTTTATTAACAACCAGAGACACCATAAGGGAGGAAATCACACAGGACTGCACACTAAAACCCAACAGCAGCAAGGGCCCTTTGGAACGCTGAGTCCTCACTGCCACCAGTAGACCATAAGACCACACATGTAGGAGAGGGGGCAGTGACTCTGGTGTGATGCCTCTTTTTTTTTTTTAAGATTTATTTATTTTTATTCAAGAGCTGGGGTACAGGCCAGAGGCACGGGAGGGTGAGAGGATTCACCAGAGACAGAGCAGGGAACAGAATAGGCAGATGACGGAAATACACTGCTAAGGGGAGCAGCAGGCACAACAGGAGAGGTCTGCTGTGTCATGTGGGATTCTCACTGCTGGCCAGGAATCGAACCTGTGCTGCAGAAGCCACAAACATCTTCACAGTGCTGCACTCGACCCACTGTGTCACTGGGGAGGCCCTCTGATGCCTCTTTATGAGCAAAAAGGTAAAGAGGCAAAATGAAAGGAGGAGGGTGCGTAACTGCCTGAGCCACCGCCTTCCTTCAGAGTCAACACCAGATGAAGCCATCTAAGATCTTGTAATCAGCTGCCATCTCATCATTCATCTTTTTGCCATTTTAAAAAATCTGCAGGATTCAGTGGAGGCTTGCAAAAATGTATGACAGAGAGGAATTATCAGTTTTATTGTAGTAATCCAGGTAAGAAATGACAGTGACATGGATATTGCCTCTGCCGCATGAGTTCCATTGCTGGCCTGCCAGGGAGCTACCCACATGGCACAGCAGACTTCTCCTGACTTGTCTATTGCTCCCTTTAGCACTGCATTTCAGTAGACCCACCTGTTCTGTTCCCCACTCTGTCTCTGGTGAATCCTTGTACCCCCTGCAATCTGGCCTATACCCCAGTTCTTAAAAAGAAAAAAAAAAGTCCTTTTTTTTTTTTGGAAATGCCCCCTAACCCCACCCTAACAATATGCACACACATATGAAAACTTTCCTATTGTTTGGAATGCAAAATACATACCTTCATTGAGCTCCATTAAAGTTAAAGCATTTTAAAAATATGGGTAGTAAATTATTTTTTAAGATTTTCTCTATCATTCATAAGAGATTCACAGAGAAATGATATGTCAGGAACTGTTATTGGACACTGAGAGTGCAAATATGAACTTAAAAAATGATTCTGCTCCCGAAGAGCCAAACCTAGCTTTGTTTATGAATTTTACCAAGAGCGTAACTAAGTTTTTGTTATAAGAGAGTAATGCCATTCATTGTACAGTACAATATAATTAGTCCAATTAAAATATCACAAATTAGTTCTATTATAGAAAGAAATATGGTATTTGTAAGGTAATTTATACTTTATAAAGATAATAACTGTTATTATCTCTTTTGATTATCACAATAATTCTCCAAGTCCATGGCTCTCAACATGGTGATTAATTTTCTTCCTAAGGGACATTCAGTACTATTTGAAGACATTTTTACTTGTCACAACTGGAGGGGATACTATTGGCATCTAGTGGGTAGAGACCAGAGAGGCACTATACATCCTACAATGCACAGGAGAGCCCCCAAGACAAGGAATTATCCTGCCCAAAATATCAATAGTCCTTAGGAAGAGAAATTCTAAATTATTTCCTTTTTTTAATCTGTAAAGAAAAATTGCCTTAAATGTAATCTAACTCCTAGTGTAGTACTTTATTATTCTGCCTTACTTGCCCAGAAACTTTAACATCTGACTGCCATTCGAGTAAAATCTGAATTCACATATGTAGTTAAAAGTGGGTGTTCCCTGCATATGTCTATGAAGCATCCGTGTCCATGTCAGCGTGTTAAGACTTGGTCTTTCTAACCAGTTAGAGTATTCACAAGCTACTATAAGCTACACACTGAATTAAATAAAGTGATGAAATGTCTGAACAGATTAAACACAAAAAAGTATAACTCTTGTACCATATTATGAGCACTTAAATGATAATTTCCCACAGCATAAATAAGAAATAAACTCCAAGCACATGCACATTGCATTTGTATTTCCCTTTGTCTTGATGCAGTGTGCTTGTATGTATCATCACGTTGAGCTGCATTAACAACTTTAAATGCTGTTTTCATGTTTTTTTATTTGATTATATTTCCATTTATAGTTGTTTCCATTTTATGTGAGAGAAGCTGGAGATATCATAAATCACTTTCATTGAGACCATCTCTATTTATCTATAGATCAGATGGCAGATAATAAATGTTATTTAATGATTCTGACATGGTATAATCTTCTCTCCTCTCCGTGCTCAACCTCAAATTCCTCAATGCACTTATTGCTTAACTTCAAGTAGATAATCTGAAAAGAGCTTTTTAATATTTCTATGAATCCTTTAGAAATGCTGCCTCCTCAACAATCACAACTAGACCTGCATTTATAGACTGTGGATTTTTCTCTCATCTTTTTTTTAGTATGTCAAAAGAATTTTGCTTTTGTAATTGACGTAGCATTGGTTTACAATACTGCATGTGATTCAGAGGTCTAGGTTCCCAGCTCTTCAGATGTGTATTATACTATTCCTACCACCAAAGCACCTTTATTTCTCCACTATAGTCCATCCACTCCTTATTTCCTATGTTCTCCACCTTTCCCCATCCCCTCTGCTCATCTTAATTTTACTGTCAGATTTCATGTGCTTATTTTGGGGTTGGTTTTGTCTGTTCCTTTTCTTTGTTTCTCTAGAGTCCACATATAAGTGAAACTATCTGGTTTCCATCTTTCTCCTTCTGGCTTATTTTGCTTAGCATTATCCCCTCCAGTTCCATCCATATTGTTGCAAACGGCAAGATCTATCTTTTTTTTTTTTAAAGATTTATTTATTTATATATTTATTTATACAAGCGCTGAGTACAGTCAGAAGTGCGGGAGGGCGAGAGAATTCACCAGAACCAGAGCGGGCAACAGAACAGGCAGACCGATGAAATACACAGCTGAGGGGAGCAGCAGGCATGGCAGGAGAGGTTTGTGCACCACGTGGGACACTCGCCTGCAGCCTGGGATCGAACTGGCGCTGCAGAGGCTGTGAGCAGCTTTGCAGCCCAGTACTCAACTGCTACGCCACCAGGGGAGGCCCAAAGATCTATCTTTTTTGTACAACCAAGTAGTATTCTACCTTGTATGTATTCCACATCTTCTTTTTTTTTTTTAAGATTTATTTATTTATGCATACAAGAGCTGGGGTACAGGCCAGAGGTGGGGGCGGTGAGAGGATTCACCAGAGAGATTAGAGAGCAGAACAGGTAAATTGACTGAAATACCCTGCTGAGGGGAGCAGCAGATGAGAAAGGAGAAGTCTGCTGTGCCATGTGGGTAGCTCCCTGGCCAGCCAGGGATCGAACTTGTGCCACAGAAGCTTCAGATTGCTTCATGGTGCGGTGCTTAATCCCTTGTGCCACCAAGGAGGCCCCTATTCCACATCTTCTTAAACTACTTATCAGTCCTTGGGCATTTACATTGTTACCATAGTTTAGCTATTGTAACTAGTGCTCTCCTGATCATGGAGTGCATGTATCCTTTCTAATTAGTGTTTTTACATCCTTTGTATAGATACGTATGAGTAGAATTGCTGAATCATATGATAGATGTACTTTCAATGTTTTGAGAAATGTCCATACTGTTTTGCACAGGGGTTGGACTAGTCTACACACCCACCAACAGTGTAGAAGGGCTTCTTTTTCTCTGGATCCTTTCCAATACTTGTTGTTTCCAGTATTTTTTTTTAAGATTTATTTATTTATTTATACAAGGACTGGGTACAGTCAGAAGTGTGGGAGGGTGAGAGAATCCACCAGAGCCAGAGTAGGGAACAGAACAGGCAGAATGACTGAAGTACACTGCTGAGGGGAGCAGCGGGCGGCAGGAGAGGTCTGTGTGCCATATGGGATCCTCACCCAGTGGCCGGGGATGGAACTGGCACTGCAGAGGCTGCAGGTAGCCTCGCAGCCCAGGGCTCAACCACTGCGCCACCAGGGAGGCCCTCCAGTATTTTTGATATGGGTCATTCTCATAAGTGTAAAGTGGTAACTCATTGTTAGCAAGGTTTCACATAATCTAAGATTTCTATACTGGAATATCTATTTAAAGGTATTTCAGCCTTGGGAGGTCCACGTGGTAGATACTTGTAGTGAGAGTCAAAGTAAATAAAGGTCTTCTTGGCCTGATCTTTGCCTACAATATGGGCTTTATTTCTCAGCAAACCAGTAACCTTGAACCTAGGCCACTTTATTCCCCAGTGGTGCATCATGCTTTCTCTGTCTCTTCCCCTGTCTTCTCAAAATTCCCTTCCTTACTCTGCCTCTCAGGTGATTGTTTACTCAAAATATTAATTAGGGCAAAGAAGTGAGTCACTATTCTAAGAATGTTACACAATATGTAAATATTTGGCTTGTGCCTCTGGGGAGGATGCTGTGGTCCCAAACACAACTGAGGAGTTAGAAGAACTTGAGCCATGAGGAATACCAGGAATTGGGACCAAGAATTCAACTGTGAGCAATGTGTCCTTCTGTTCTTCATGACTCTTGGTGTCGTTCCTCCCAAATGGTGAGGAACTTTTACTCTCTGACCAGGGATATTATTTCATGAATTCTGGTTTAGAAATCTCAGATGAGAAAGAATTTTTTTTTCTTCCAATGTCAGAAAAACACTGGTAGTTCCTATTTGGTCTTTATGAGCATTACAAGATCAATCAGTGGATCCAAAGGAATGCTGGGATAGGATGGTTCAGAGCTCAGTTTTGGATCTGCTCTTGTGTCCAGGAGACAGGTTCTATGATCAGGAGAAGGAGCAAGGGCAAAGAGATCACAGGCAGCCAAGCAGTACAAGATGGTATACCCAGCTCTTGAGACCTATATGATGAGGAACATTCTGAAGCTTTTTCTGACCCTACAATGGGAATGGATAACCCTTCCTTGTATCTTTGTTTCTTAATAAAAACTTGAGCTATTATATTGTATTTGTGTATTTATACGTATTTATACTAAAATCTTGCCAAAGTTAATGATGTTTTGGAATTTCTTTAAATAATTAATTTATATCTCCTTTGCGTCTACCTAGGTTCAAGAGCATGTTAGTGACTCATATAAAGGACCTAGTCTAGCTAAATGAAAAAAAAGTCATTTCAGTTCCACATCCCATTTATCAGCCCATAAGGACAGAGCCAGCTTTTTCAGAGAGAGAACATGCCAGTCTGTGGCTCTCTGTTGGCCTTGTTATGTAAACATGCTTCAAACATCATGAGTAAAAATGTTTTTCAACAATTTAAAACCAGGAGACACATGAAAATGTTTCAATAAATAGGCTTTTATTAATTGTCCTTTTTTATTAATAAAACTTGATTTTAAAGAAAGAGTATTATAATGAATATCCATGTGCCCACCATCCATGTTTAGAAGTAAAAACTACAAAATTACAAAGACAATAGAAGCCTCTTTGGGCCCTTCCTTAATTCCAACTTGCAATCTTCCCTGAGGGGGTGTCAGAGATAGCTGTCTTGAATTTGGTCTTGCTTATACCTAGACACTTCTTTATTTTTCCTTTTCAATCTCTGGTTATGAAGAAATGAATGAATAAGCCTTTACCCTGCACAGATATGTACCACCCATATTTATGACTCTTATCAACCTCATCTGGGTTCAAATGTCTTTCCGTGGTAGGCGATACATTTCTCTCATATCCTTCCAAGGTGCTGGCATTGACTCTACTAGTATTGTTGAATAAATAATAAGAAGATACAAAAAGCAATGGGGAGGATGTGTTTAAGGAAAACAAAATCCAGCTTCCAATTTTCAGAGGGAAATAAGATACCACTAGTGTTTGTCTTCCATGCTCCTCATTAGTCCAACTATTTCTCAACATCCTGTTAATGGGATAGTCTTTAATTTTCATTCTAGGAATATAAGGTAACCTGCGAGAACATTTTTGACTGATACATCAAAATTGTGGAGGTCTTTGAAAGTGTTTTAATTCTGAATTCCAGCTATCTCTGTTAGTAAGAATATATTTGTAGAATTTCCCCTGCCTTTTTGTAAAAGCACAATAAAGTAGAAGGAGCTTGGATATACTTGGCTCTTCCAGTTACTGACTATGTGACCTCATCTGTAATATGGACACAACAATACCTGTTCTGCCTACTTTTAAGTGTTGATTTGAGAAAATATGAGTAATTCATTTGACTCTAAAACTATAGGACATGATAATCATAAAGGAGAAGAGCTTTGGTGAATGCTATTCTATGTCTCATCAGGGGATAGAAGTGATGGAGATGTGCATTCTGCATGAATGGAATGTACTTTAAACCTGAGGCTCAATTGCAAGCATCCTAATTATTTCCATTTTTATCTAAGATTTTAGCTTTGTAAAAATGGTCTTGTATTCATTTGCCTTCACACATCCCTAGACTAGAACTCAGATGTCAAAAATCTATCTTCTTACTGGTTATATAACAAATGGATAAGTTTTTTTTTTCCTTTCAAACTGTAATTTCACAAAAGCCTCCAAGGTCTTAGAACAAAACAATAGATGACAAAATCTTTTCTTTCTAAAGTGAGGACCCAGAGTTCCAGCTCTGCCTATGGGATTTTTTGCAGTGATAGAAATTTTCTATATCTGCTCTGCCCAGTGTGATAACCACTAGCCCTGTGTGGGGATCAAGCCATTGAAATGTGACTAGTGAAATTAATGAAGTTAATTTTTTATTTTATTTAATTTTGATTAATTATAATTTAGACTTACCCACATATAATGAGTGGCTGCATGTTAGACAGTGTAAGACACTATGTTGATCTTTCAAAGGAAAGTGGCTAAAACCTAGTGTGGGCTCTGCCTCTTTTATCCATCATGTATCTCTAGGATTTATAAAAGATGAGTGTTCATCAGGAGCTGGGAGAGGACTGTTATGAGAATCATTTGTAGATAATTTTCAGTAATCTATGAATCCTCCATCTCACAGGGATCTAGCATAATTATTGCCCTCCTACTTTGCTCCAAATGATTTGGTCTTTAAAACACACCTAGGAAAAGTTTACAGAGAGAAACTGTTGTCTGACATGTTGAAGAAGACTCTGTAGAGAAGATATTGGATGAAATGACTTGCCCTAAAGAGGACTTCACTTCTTAGCTTGCTGAACAGAGATGCTGGCCCACTGTTGACCAGGTGTAGGCCTATTAGGGGAACACAGCATGGGTCATTTTAACAAAGACCCATCCAAGAGGTGTGAGGTGACCTCAAGTGAGGGCTAGACACTGGGATTCAAGGGCTACCAGATAAGGTTTAAGCCCCATCACTAGGAATCACCTTCAGCCATGGCAGGTAGTCAACTGCAGATCCTTAGTGGGAATCTCTGTGGAACCCAAGGAGGGCGTGACTCATACAAAAGTCAGCTTTAGATATCTGCCATACTCAGGGAACTTCAATGCTAGATTACAATATCTCCTCAAGGAATACCTCTTCTGCCCTGTATTGTTTTTCCCTCTTTCAACCCCAGAAAACCAGACCTTCATAGAAGAGGCATCAAGGTAGAGAAGTGGTGCAAAACCAGTCACAGTTTTCCCATTACTGATTTTTCAGCTCGAGGCACACCCAAGCCAAGGGACGGAAGAAGTTTTCAAGCTGATTTGAGATTGCATTGGATTGGATTGGAATTTTTCCTATCTGAATGTAATCAGAAAACTATGTCATCTACCTAGGGTTTCATCCAGGATCTGAGAAAAATCACCTGACAGCATGAATTTAAATGAGAATTGGCTAGAAAGACTAAATTTCCTCTCTTGTACCTGCTGAGTTTAACTCATTCAGTGAATTGTTTACAATAATAAGGATAATTGTACATTATTAATGATACATTGATAATGATGGTGATGAATAGCTAACATTTATCAAGTGTTTACATCCTGCTGGGCACTCATATAATTGTTTTATCTGTTTTAACCCTTTGGAGCTACATATGGAAACTATTGTCTCTATCTGTGGTAATTCAGGGAGACTGTAAGACTTTCTAAGTCACTATAGAAGATAAAATCACACCTACAGGAAAATCTTTACCATCTAGTATCTATTAAGCACACAGCAAACATTTCACATGCATTATTGCAATTACTACTTTAACAATACTATGAAATAATTACTTGTCCATTTCAAAGGTGAGTGAACTGAGATTCAGTGAAGTTAGTTTACCTAATGGTAGGTCTATGCTCGTCTGTATTCTCTTCTTGAGAAAATGCGCATTAATTGAAAGGAAGTGTCTTGCTCTAGCAAGATAAAACATTGGTGCATTTGGGCATTTTAAACTTTTTGGTTTGCAGATTAAAAAATGATTAATAATAAATCTGGTCTCCTTTCTTGTTCTAAACTCTTAACATTAATGTGGAGAAAAGAGAACACAGAAAATGGCTCAGATTCAGTCCACGGGTATTACTGCAAGAATAGGAGAAAGAAAAGCAAGGGGCAACTCTTCATTTCTGACTCCCTTGAGTACTTCCGATCCTCTCAAATCTTCTTCCTCTCCACTTTATTTCACTGTTGTTCTTAAAATGAGTTCCAAAACCCAAGAGAGGGATAAGGCTCTTACCAAGAAGAAAAGGAAGAAGCTGTGCTGTTACGGTTCAATGTATTCTGAACTCTTGAAACTTGGGTCCTATTTATACTTCAAGACAAACAGAGATCATGTTAACAATAGCAGATGTTGCAAGGGAAGGATAGAGTTTATTATAGGCAGATCTATGTGGGGTCAGAAGCAATAGGCTCTTCCTGTGGAGGAAGTCGGATGGGCAGCTGCAACTTGGCTGAGAAGGACGGGTGATTGTGTTACAGTCCAGACTGAGAACACAGTGTGGTGCCATCTCAGTTGGTTGGATACACGTGCATCTTTGCTGCTCCTCGCATGTTTTCTGGCCGGTCACAGGCGTTACTTCCAAAACTGATTAGGTGTCTCAAATGCAAGGAAAACACCTAACCATTTTGTAGGAACTAGGAGATGCTTCACATTTGCAAATATGATTGGAAGCATTTATCTTTCTCCCCCCACACACACACACATCTTCTAAATATTAGCATTTAATAAAATACACATTTCTTTCATTTATTTTGAACTCCCTCCAAAGCCAGCAAATACCAGAACCTCAAATGTTATGATAGGATAGGTTCTTTATTGGTTTGTTTTCTTTTCATTCTTTCTGTTTTTACTGTGTGATTCTTTTTCATTATAAATCCTTATGTTTCCAACTCAAGGAGCCTGACTAATCAGAACGGCTTCCAGCAGAGGTAGACAAATATTCTCAATGCAGTCCTGAGACCTTACAGATGCAGATAGCTTTGCTATTCACAGGAAATGAAGAAGTCAGGACCATCAGAGATGGGGGATTTCCTCTTCAGATAAAATATGTTAGCTGTTGTATATTAGTGATATAAAGCTCAAGAGCAGAGACAAGATGGTTTCAGATGGTAGGGAATGTGGACTCTTCTTATCCCGGATGCCGCTGAAAAGAATCTGAGACAAAGGTTTGCACTTAGATTGTTTATTTGGGAGGTTATCCCAGGGAGCAAGAGTGGACAACAGCAGCAATGAAACAAAGAAGAGAAAGCAACTCAAGATGCTTTAGGAGAGGCTTAGCCTATGAGATCTTGTGAAGACCCTTCTGAAATGTATCACACACCTGCCCCCGGGTAGAGGGAGAAGAGATATGTTCATGTCTCTGATTGGTCAAAAGTAGCCTGTCTCCTGCACTAGCTGATCGCACCTTCATCAGTGCTGAGTGGCTCCTCTCATCAGTAACACTAGTTAGAGCAGATGGGAGGCACTGCCAACTTTCTCTTCATGGATCTGGGCATCACACCAGTAGCTGGGGGATAAGATGGGACTGAGAGGATTTGCAGTGGCATGCAGCAATACCCAACACAACCTACTAGGGAAATGGTTAGTATAGGGTGCATTTCACAGTCACCTCAAAAAGTTACGAGTTAGCGCAACCATCTATTTACTTAACACCGGTGTTTTCAGGTAATTATTTGCTCCTAGCTCCAGTTTTCTCATTTTTAAGTTAATGGCACTTATTTCATCTGTTTTTTTTGTGATGAGTCAGTGAATCACATAAGCTTAGCTCTTGGTATGTTGTAAAACTGTAACATAGTCACTATTGTTGTTGATAGCACTGATAATAGACATATATATATATATTTATTTTTTTAAAGATTTATTTTACTTATGCATCCAAGAACTGGGGTATAGACCAGAGGTAAAGGGGGTGAGAGGATTCACCAGAGTCAGAGTGGAGAGCAGAACAGGCAGACTGACTGAAATACACTGCTGAGGGGAGCGGCGGGCGAGACAGGAGAGGTCTGTTGTGCCATGTGGGTCACCTCTCTGGCCGGGGGTTGAACTGGTGTGGCTATGGATAGCTTCACAGTGCTGAGACTTAACTCCTTGCACCACCAGGGAGGCCCTAATAGACATATATTTGATGAGTTTGACCTGCAGCTAAGATCAGTGGTGGGAAAGTGCCATGTAGAGAAACAATGAAAAGAAAATTGAAAAAAAGATGTAAGATTCTTACCTTTGATTGGATAAGATACATGTCCATGTTAATACACCTGTACAATGTCCATGTACAAGTATAATATAGAGTCCTTTAAGGTGATAAGCAGGCATGAAGATTCAAAGTAATTTTAAAATAATGAGCAAAGGGCATGCAGTAAAATATGTTATTTGGTTATTAAGTATAGTTAATTTTATTAAATTTACAGAAAAAAAATAAACAGAAGTGTCTCTGATGCCTTTCCCTGATTCCTAAGGAGCCTTGTAGACTGCAGGAACATTCACTTTCCCTGTTTCCCCTGTCCATATCCATAAAAATAATCATGTTGAACCAGATGATTCCTGAAGTTAATTTTAGTTCTTAAATCTTGCATTCAAAATTTTATTATTATATGATATACATTATATATAATTATATGATTATGTAAATATTTTATTATTTCTGAATATTGATGAGAAAAGCTGATTTCTAAGCCATCTCAGAGGAAAAAAAGTGACTCTCCTGTATATGTCAAATATAAAAAGAGCTTGTCATAGATACATTCATTAAATGCAATTTTCCTGGCTCTTTCAGACTCAAGTTGGGTTGATTTCTAAAAGTTGGTTATTTGCAATATGGAATGTGTTTTCATATAGTCACTATGTTAGAAATAATAGTCAAATGTCCATTGAACAAGTCTATTTCAATCTTGATGTTCTATAAACATTACATATTTTCTATTTTCTGAACACAATGCTAAAATGACTCTTCCTCTAGAAAGAGCTCTGCCTTTAGATACAAGGACAGCTTTGGTTTCTGCTCCAGTGGTCTTAGGAGACTCTCTTTTTCCAATCATTCAGAACTCTAATTTTTTTTCTAAGGTTCCTAACTCCTCCAAACTTGGATACTTTTGAGAGGAAAGGGGTAACTACTAATAATGTTGCTGGAACAACTAGACTAAATCATCATTGCTCTGAGAGCATTGGGATGAGTGGTTGTCTTAGTCACACACCTTTGAAAGTACTTCCAGGGCCTATTTGTGGACCCAGCAATGTGGAAGCTGTCATTTATTTTCATTTTCATTGTGGTTCATTCAACAAGTGTTTAATGAAATTCTAACATGTACTATAACTGTTGCCATGGGGAGATAAAGATGGACATGATGCTTGACTTTACTGAACTTAGAGCCTAATGTGAGGTGGAGAATTTAAATACTTTGTTGCAATAACTGATAAACAAATGATGATGATAACTGATGGTGAAACTCAGGACATCAGGGGAGCACACTATAAAGGGCCTTAACATGATGATCTAAGTTGGGAACTAGAAAGTTCATTTTGAAACGTTCTAGATATCAGATATTATAGATTTTCAGTATTTTAGACTAAAGAGCTATCTATGCTCTCTATGTCTCCTTCTCCTCTACTTCTTATTTTTCTCTTCTTCTTTCTTTCTCTCTCTCTTTTCTTTTAAAGGCTTTCCTTTTTTTTAGACCATTCATAACTCAAGGGCTATACCAAAATAGGCCAAGAGAAAATCATTTATGGGTCATAGTTTGTCAATCAGGGAATTCATTTTGGATGAGTGATATGCAAACTGAAATTTGAAAGATGAGTGAGTTAACCCAGGTAGAGTGATAGGAAAAGGAATGAGATGGTACAATAATGTATGCAAAACACAGAGAACAGAGGCTGTATTATAATAACTTTATTTATTTATTTATTTATTTTATAATAACTTTAAAGACTAAAAGGAAATCCAACCTGATGAGAATAATCCAAAAAAAATTGATATGTGGTAAATCTTTTACCAGATTATTTTATTATAGATAGTAAGAATTTGGGACTGATCATAAGAGTGAACACATTCTAATAGGAAATAGGATTTTCATGATCACACCTGCATTTTAAAAAATATTATTCTGACTTCCCTGTAGAAGTAGACTGGAAGGAGGCAAGAGTGGGAGCAGGGAGTCCAGTAGAGAGACATAAATCCAAATAAGAGATAATGAGGCAGCACTGATCAGGATGAAGACTTGAGAAACAGATGGGTTTGAGTGCTTTTTGTGTATGAAATTGACTAGAGTAACCAGAAATTGACTGCTGATTCAGTTTAGGAGATGAGGAAAACAAAGGAAGTAAGGATGACTTCCAGGTTCTTTCTCAAACAACTGGGTGCCTGGTGGTACCATTTACTGAGGGAGAGCCTTCAGGGAGCATATACCTCCTCAAGGATAGAGCAAGTTTGGGGAAGAGAAACTCAGTTTTAGACGTGATGAGGTATATTCTAGACATCCTAGTGGTGATGCCCAGTAGGAAGTTAGATAACATTCTGTAGCTGACAAAATAGGTCAAAGATTGGAGATGAATATGTAGATGGGAACTAAAGTCACAGCACTGAAAGAAATTGTGTGTATTGAAAGAAGGTTGAGCAGCGGGTTAAGTGCAGTGCTATGAAGCTGTCCAAGGCCTCTGCAGCACGGGTTTGATCCTGGCTGGCTGGGGAGATACACACATGGTGCCGCAGACCTCTCCTGTCTCGCCCTCTGCTCCCCTCAGCAGTGTATTTCAGTCAGTCTCCCTGTTCTGTTACCCACTCTGTCTCTGGTGAATCCTCTCACCCTGCCACACATCTGGCCTATATATACCCTGGTTCTTGTATGCATGAATAAATAAATCTTAAAAAAAAAAAAAGAGAAGAGTCTCCAAATATTGAAGAAATGATTGGACAAGCAAGATCTCATAAAGCTTAATGAAAGCAATAGATAGACATGGAGGAAGAAAGTTGAGAAATAGTGGAATCACAAAATTCGAGGAATGAAAGCATTTCCAGATAGGTAATATGAAAACATTATCAAATACTGAAACTAGGGAAAATTTTTTAAAAAAAGGGGAAAGTATTAGATCTAGAAATACAGACATTGTTGGTGATCTTGATACAAGTGATTTTAGAAGTGATTTTAGTCAGACAGCAATAGGTTGAGGAGTGAGTAGGAATTGAAAGTGAGACCTTTTATCAAGAACTCTAAAAGATTGAAATTTTGGGGGGAATAGAAGGTAACAGGGTGTGACTAGAGCTGGCTGTAGGAATAGGAAAGTGATTTCCTAAGCTGGGAGAGGTCATGGATATGTAGTAATGCTCATGAGAAAAAGACAATAGACATAAGCATGTAGAAGCAAGATTATTTGAGAAATCAGGGGAATGTAGGATTCAGAGCACAAGAGGAAAAGCATACAATTACCAGTAAGACCAACCGGGGTTGCTACCCAGCCTGTGTTCCCCTCACTGAGATATGCTTCCGACCACAGTGCTGCACCAAACCAGACTTATTCACTGTTATCATTTGCAGAAAGGGGTTGCTTTTACTCTTTTGTAGAAAGATACCCTCTGGACTAGAGGTAATCTTATGCAAGAAAAAGAGCATCTCAAATGAGGCAAAAGAAAGCAGAAATAATAAGCGAAGATGTTGATCAATTTCTTTTCAGATACCATTTTCAGTTCAACATTCTTTTTTTAGAGTGACTTCCAATTATTTTTAATTGGGAGATTGCCCCTTTAATGTAAAATGTGTCACTTTATACACTCGTTATTTCTTAATTACCTATTGGTATTAGAAAACTGCACATGAACATAAAACTACTCTTTATCCATCATTTCTTTTAAATTAACATACTTTATAATTAATTTACAGCTATGTAAATTTTAAAAAGATAAAATTCTTTAAAAAGATTGTGTCAAAATACTACCTTTTCAAGCCACACAATGTTTGGTTTGCACATAAATCTAGACGTTTTTGCAATTATTTTGAGAATTCCACTTACAGCAACTCAGCCCCAGTTCAGGCCCACAAACTAGGGTCCGTGGCTCAAATAACACTTAGGGAAAGGCGACCTGACCTTACATATAAAATATTAGTCTCTTGGCTTTCAAATGATTGAAGGAAAATACATTTTTATTTCAGATGAGAATCAGATTCATACTTTTCTAGACATTTCATTATAGGAATTTGTCCTGATATGACACTACAGGTAAAGACATAAATGGATAGGTGATGAAATGGAACAGCCTTTGGGGACTGCATAGGCGTGTCAGTGATTGAATGGAGAAGAAATAATTCTGTATTTATTGGTTTCTCCTGCTTTTCTTCCACTTGCTCCCTCTCTTCTCCCTTTTTCCTTCTCTCTAACTAGTCACACTATCCATTTTCCACCATCCTGGAGTGAGGTGAGAATTAGAAATGGTGTATAAAGTTTTCCTTCACAAGGATGGGAAAGGACATTCAATTGGAAGTAGAATGGAAGGTTCTTCTTGGAGCTGCCATACCTCCTAGATTAAGAGCTTTTTCCGTTACGCAAAAATGCACATAGTAAAATACATAAATTGTGAATGCCTGACCTCAATATATAAGAAAACATGTTCCTCTGGATCTATAGTCAAGAGAAAGAGAATGTGAGATAGGTATAGCAGCAGATACAACACCCACAAACATTAATGAGGTGTTTCCATTCTGGAGAGACTCTATAAAAGAGATGAATGTGTAGGGAGGAAATTTTTTTCTTTACCCATTTTGGGATCCTGCAAATTTGACCAACAAAAGACAGATGAACAAGAGAAAAACAAAAACATGTATATTTTGCAAACACACTGGGAAGTACTCACTCATCTCAATAATATATAACTAATAAAAGGTGGATAGAACCTAAGTTTACATAATTTATATATCCTATAGCAAAGAATAATTAGGTAGGGAGGGATAAGAGAAAACAGGACTTTAAGCTTCTAGGGGTGGCAGATTATGGGAAGGTAAATATATGAAGAAACTAATGGCAGACAAGGGTTCAGTGGCAAAGTGTGTTAGGTAAATTCCTCTGTTATTATCTCTGAGCTAACAAAGGGTCAGTGTCTCATGTGGTTAATTTTGTCTTTCCTGGCAGAGTGAGTGAGATACAGCTTTCCAAGTTTATTAGGCAAATAAAACACAGAGAACTTTTCTTGAATCTACTGCTTTATCATTGTCATTCAGCTCAATATCATCAGCATGCCAAAGTGACTTTTTGGGAGGATATTCTATGACTCTTCAAAAGTCACCTAGTAACCATTGTCAGATTTAGATTTCCCCATGTCCTTACATTACTTCTATGGTTATAATTAGGGAAAATTATAATTAATCTCTTAAGTTTGACCCTGGGGCATTTAACATTTTTAAGTGTCATCTCTATCACCTAACAGATTTAATTTTAATCCAAATTAGTATGAAGATTTTTACGTGGAATTTTTATTCTTGGAAATAGACAATCTATGTATAATGCTTCTCTGATGCAGGGCATGAAGGATAATTTGGGCTGACCAGCCCCCATGATTAATCAGAATTGCCTTCTCTGCCCTTTAGAGAGCTCATGCAATTTTGTTATTACTAGTGACTGAGTTCAGGGCAGCTCATGCAACACTGTGAGGCCACAAGAGAGGTTTTTTTGGCATTTGCCTTCTCACTTCCCCTTTCTACTTTAAACCTCTATCCTGGCTGTCTTTCCAGCTATTACTTGGGTGTTTGCACTTTAGTAGAAATTTGCTGCCAGTAAAAAGCCTTTAAGGCCCAGCTAAATGAATCTTTCATAGTGGACTTTCAGATGGAAATGGAGCCCTGTGGGAGAGACATTTTCTGTGGAAGAGCAGCCATCAGTTTGTGCTGTGGGGCCTTGCTGCAGGGTTATCACGTGGGCTTCTGAGTAGTTCTGAGGCCAGGTCTCTACTCCTGTCTTCAAACTATTCTGGAAACCCTTTGACCTTGCAACCCCCCTGAACCCACTGCCTTGTCCTTCTTCATCCCTGTTAGTCAGACTTTAAAGAAAAGTCTGCCTCTTTGAAGCCTCCTTACTTCTCATTCATTCTCTTCTCGCCCATCCTGGCTTCTCCCCCACTACATCACTGAAAGCTCTGGCAAGTGTCTGCAATTGCAAATTGACTGAATATTTTCTCTGTATCTGGAGGCTCACTGGGGAATCTGACTTTGCCTCTGCTCTTTGATTTTTAAAATCCCCTTTTTTTTTTAATTTTTAAAAATGTATTTATTTTCTTACATTGATGGTTGTTTTCATACAGTAATTATTTTCTCCCCTCAGGCATAGACCCCACAGTTCTCCTGCTACCATATCTACCCTGAACCATCATCATACTCCCTTGTGTTCTTCCCTCCCCTGTGTGACCCCCTCCCTGCCCCTCCCTTGCTGTATGTCTCATATCTATGGTCAGCTTGTTAATTTTGTCTTTTAAAATCCCATCCCCCTTTGGCTTCCAAGGCAATATGCTCCCCTGGTTTTCCAGCTTCTGAGCACTAGAGTAACTAGAAGGTGGAACTGCTACACAGCAGCCCCAATGTGAAATGGGTGGCCTGACTGGGGTCCTCACCCACACTTTTTATAAGGAACTTAACATGAGACTCAACTGCAGATACATACAAAGAGGGTAATAAAGGGTTTATTTACAAAAAGAGGAAATGAAGAAATGAATAACTCAGGGAGAAAGAGAGATAAATTGATGAATGTGTCCTGTTGATCTGGAACCCCAATAGCACACTGAAAGCCAGAGAAAAACCAAGGACCCCCAAGGCCCACATGTCTGATTATGTACCAAGCCTGGCTCCTTAGCTCTACCCTCAGTTCCCTGCAATCCTCCCTTCGGTGGTGATGACATTATGGGATTTGTAGTCCTTGGTGTCTTGGATCTCTTTGGTCTGGGATGGGGGTGGGGTCCATAAAACCCATATGTGGAGTTTGTTCAGGATACCCTCTCCCCCCAACAGAACTGGGATGTTGAACCTCAGTCAGCACCATCCTCTATTCTTTTAATTGAATTTTCTAAATTTTTGTATTGGTGCTATGGAAATGAATCTCCAAGCTTCCTCTGTCCTGTTTGCTGGTCTGAATTCTCTCAAAATAGATATTTTAGAGCCACCATTGTCTCTGCCATTGCCTCCTCTTTCTGTGCTCCACGTGACTCCTCTTTTTGTCCTTCCAGTGTTGGTGATCTCTAAAGTTTTGCTTTAACCATCTTCTCCTTTTTTCTTTTTTGTCCCTTTCTAACCTTATCAAAGTCCTAGTTTTTAACTCCCAAATCTCTATCTCTAGTCTAGACTTAACAACCCTTTCAGATTCTGAACATCCAACTCCCTCTCAGACATCTCCATTTTACTAGTTATAAAATGTCGTATCTTTTATCCTCTCTCCACTCTCCCAAATCACCCTTACCTGCTCCACCCTCATAGCCCCTTCCTTCATAATGTTACAAAGGCTCACCAAGTTCATCTTCACAGTTACTGTTAAATCCATCCTTTCTGCCATTTTCTTGCTCCTGCCTTGCTATGAGATTTTATCTGAGCAATATCTGAAATTCTACCCTAAACCTATAGTCTACACAAGGAAGAACTGTCTAGTCTATGCAAGGAAGAATTGCTTTATCTAAAATGCAAATCTGTTCATGTAAGCATCACCATAAAGCTGTTAGCTGTTTTTTTCTGGGTCATTCTTGTCATTTCATGAGTGCCTATGAAAATAGACTCCATGCTGAAAGGGTTATTTAGTTAACTCCATTTCTACAAGCATTGATTGAGTGAAATAAATGTTGGCAAGGACAAAGAGAGGGAGAGGTCTTATCATTTCTCAATTGGTTCCTGCTTCTTCCCGTCATTATTGCACAACTGAGTCTGAAATAACTTTTTGGAAGTGGACCAGGTGCTGGCCAAAGTAGGGCTATAAGAGGAGAGGTGTGAATAGCCTGAATTTCCCAGAAACAGCAGAGTATCTTGATTTTAGACCCTGGCATTTATGTTTACTTTCATAAAAGCTCTACAGAAAATAAATCAAAGAGTAGGTCATCTGCATCCTTTTGGTGTAACAGAGGGATGCTGAGGTCATCATCTGATTGATACCCAAAAAGCTAAAGATTATGAGGTTTTTTATGTCAGCAATCAGGCGTGTTGCTGCTTTTGAGTCATAGTTCACCAGGGACTTTCTCAGTAAAGAGGAGACTTGACGCAGGTTTTCTTTTGAATTTGTATAATAAGTGTGTGACTTTGGTGGTTTGCTACTTATTGTATGATACTGGTTTTAGAGAATGAAAGAACAAATAATAATAATAAAGTCCTCCTCCCTTTGTTCTGACTTGGATTTATATTGAATAACCTAGGCTTGGGCTCGTTTGTTTATTTGTTTTTGTTAGTCCAGATCTTAATTATTTTTTAACGTATTAAAAAGTAAATATTGTTTATTTAGTTTGTATTTTAATTTTCTATTAAAGAATGCATTTCAGTTTTTATTTTTCATGTCAAATCACATGAATTCCAGGTCTCTATTAAGAGGTAACCCTTTCATTTATATATTTACTTTTAAAACATTTGCAACATTTTAACATTACAAAACGTGGACAGCAGACAATTTTAATTCTTGAGATTGCAAGGGGGGAAACTCTCCATTAAATAGAAATTTCAGATAATCAAAATCTTAACTACCAGGGGAAAATAAATTAATTTTGTTAGCTATACTAAAAATATACAAATAAAACACTTCTTGATTATGGCCTCATTGTTTCTTCCAATTCAGGCAAACTATCTGAAATCCCATCTCTCAAAATCTATATAGTAAAAATGGATCAGAATGATCCCTCAGGAGCAACTCGTAGGGATTCTCAATCAATTCAATATTCTGGAGACCTGGTGGCCTTATTACTAAGATTCCAAGGGGAGAAGTACACATTTTTAGAAAAACTTCCAGCAGTATTTTCCTAAGTCCTCCATCTGTGTTTATTTGGCACTTTGTACAAATGTTTATGTAGCTTGGTAAACATACTTTTATTGTAGCAGACAGTACATGCCGTTGTTGTACTTTGTCTATTTGGCTTTCTCCTCTTGCATTTGTGTTTTGAGAGCAGGGATCATTTCCCTTTATATCCTTTTCACCTAGAACACATTTCAAGAGAATTATAGTAGATAATTGAAAACGGTTTCTTTGGAGATAACGCCTAATAATACATGGCTTTCTGCTAATTCTGAGTTCCAGAGAAAGTTTGGTCTATTTGAATATTCTCTTCTGTACTGAGGTCTTAAAAATAAAATATACAGCAATTACTTCTGTTAATTATATTGACTGAGCTATGGCACGGCTAATACAAATTTTTAATTTCATCAATAAAATATTGTGGAAATGTTTTCTGTCTTATTTTATAAACTGGTACATTGCAACCTCAAGTTTGCCTCTTACTCTGTAATGTCTAAAATTCATCATAGAAAAATTTCCTGTCTCTTGCTCTATAAAATATTTTATGTAAGTTAAAGAAACGATTAGTCTGTAAAAATTTCCTTGATTATAACATTAGCATGAATTTGAAACCATGAATTCTGTGTCTCACTTATGTCTGTGTCTCTTCCTTACTCTGTACCTCACTTGATTTAGCACAGGGCTGAATGCTTAGTGAGTACTTTAGTAAAAATGTTTAATTGGTTTATTTCTCTATCTGTTCAGGGGAAGAAAAAGACTTTGATTTATCCCTTTAGAATTTAATTAATGGAATCTAAAATGCAATGTAGGTGCATGTATTTATAATAAGAATAATTTTAAATGACATAGCTGGACTATGAGAGATAAACTGAGAAATACATGCTAGAATCTTCAGATAGATAGAACTCTCTGCTGAACATCACAAGTTGTTAAAATCAGTGAAGGACTGAAGGTGATAACCCAGTCTAATAGATAGTTCTGAATTAATCCATCAGGCCATTTGGTTGATTTTTGCTTAATTCTAATTTAATAATTTCAAATGCTGCATCATAGAGACACCAGCCATAAAACTACTTTAAAAGATTAGGTAACTGTCATGCAGAGGGACTGCATTTGTAAAATAAAGAACAGAGCTAAGTTAAGTGTAACATTTCAGTGAAATTTTTTTTTCTGTTTTAGTTACAGACAAGTTCTTTCTAATTTCACTTGTTAAAAGAGTGGTGGGTTTTAGACTGTCTGGATAAGGCAAGTTGTATTGTAAATCCTCCTTAAATTTAGCTTGAATAAACCAGTCAAGAATTTAACCTCTGTTTGACAAACTAATTGGCTGGGGGTTTAAAACCATCAGTTTTGTAATAAAACTGTATGCAATCAATTAGGGTGAACTGATTATGTTCAGTTGGCTACATTTCTGAAGAATCTTGTTAGCAGTTGAACTCTCTAAGTTACTTGCTTAACTCTTAGAAAATGAGTCAGCCTTTTGTATAAGCATGAGGTTTTCAATTCCCTGCAAATTTCACAGGGCTTTCAGGTAATGGGCGGCATTTCACCAAAGGGAGCAATGTTAAGTGCCCCCGAAAGAAGGGATCTGGCATATTATTCCTTCCTTAGTGAATCACAAATGAGCTATTAAGGTCTGATTCCCTCTTTGGCTGAAACAGTGAGGGGGTGGCAGTGCACTGAACTGGGAATCTGAGGAGGGGGCCAATCCAGTTTCTCCTGGGTTATTATCTTCCACTGGGAAGCTGCAGGTATGATCCAGAGCCAGCAATCCAGAGAAGTTAGAGACTATGAACCCTAGCATGATCCTAAATAATGAGATGGAGAACTGGGGATATGAACAAGAGAGGGTACATTCATGAAAAGAAGGGGGGAAGCAGATGAGCCTGCTGACATTCTTTAGAGAGAATTGATCTTTATCCATGACATTCAAATGTTCTCTCCACTTGTCAAAAGAGGCTTGATATTTCAAAGTACTGGTCATTGTTCCCTTCCATTTTTTCATTCTAGATCTGCTGCTTCCCATAATGTTGAAATTGGGTGCCTTTGTTCAGTTATTACTTTCTGTATACTATATTTTCATTAATTTCTAAATTGTGCTAATTTCTCAGAAACACTGGTGGTTTCATTACTTATTTTGAAATCAAAATTAAAACACAATTAATGCTTTATATTTATGAGTGAATATTTGACATCGATCAAATTTAGCCTGAGTTCTACAACTTCCTCAGCTAATTAATATACTGATGTATATCATTAGATTGAATATTCATATAACTGATTATTAGTGTTTTTTTAACATATATACATATAGATCTAGATATGCTTCATGAAGACAGAAGTTATATCTGTCATATTCACAATTCCCTGCATAACTCCCAATCAAATATTTGTTAAATTGTAGCAACCCCCAAATCATGGAAAACATTTTGATAGGTATAATAGATATAAAAACAATTAAACACATAATCCAGGGCCATTACACATCATCTGGCAAATTGTATAGCTCAGTTTTAGAGGGTTTTATAGTATCTAGTAAAACATTTGATTGTGGTTTCAAATGTTCAATATCAAAGTATTTTCTACAAAACACAGTTTTGGGGAAAATAATTCTATTCCAATTTGCAGTGCTAGCTGCTATTTATAACAATCATGTTCTGCCTTATAGCAGTCAATAAATATATTCCTTTAATAAAGCCATTTTAACTTTTTCAGATTTAAACTGTTAAGATATAGTACCAAGTGCTTGTGGGAATGTGGAGCAACGTGAACTCTCATATGTGGCTGGTAGGAGTACAAAATTGTACAGCTACTCTGGAAAACAGGTTGTCTGTTTCTTCCAAAGTTATACATATATTTTACACATGCCCTAGTTATTCTACTCCTGCTTATTTATCCTAGAGAAATGAAAACTTTCATTTATATTAAAACCTGTCAATGAATGTTCAAGGTGACTTTATTTGTAATAGACAAAAGTTGAAATAGCCCAAATGTACTTCACTCCATAGGAGAAACCAACTAGTACATCCATACAGTGGAATACTACTCAGCAGTAAAAAAGAACAAACTATTGATACATATTGAAATGCATTGATATTGATACATGCTAGTTGGATGATCCCAAAGATATGCAGGAGTGACAGAAGCCAGTATAAAGAACCTACATAGTTGTACCATTGCAACTATGTCATATTCTGAAAAGGGAAACTATAAAGACAGTGAAATGTTGGTGGATACCAGACATATGCCTGTGGTGAGACTATTACTCCCTAAGGGTAGCACAGATAGTTTGGTGGCATGAGGAAATAGTTTTGTATCTTAATTGTGGTGATAGTTAATACAAATTCTTACAGTACTGAACTCCACAGAATTATATACCAAAAGAATTACTATATGATAATTTAAAAGATAAAGTAAAAGGTCTCTCGACCTGTAAACTTCAGATAATTATTCAACCAAATGAATCATAAAACCAAGTGGCATCTTCTCAGGCCCATCACAAGTGCAGACCATAAGTTTTGAAAGCTATAGTTGAGTGAGAAGTAAAAGGTAGAAAAGTCAGAAGTTGCATAATTTTCTAAAAAGAAGTAAAAGTTATATTCAAAAAGGAAATTTGTTTCTTCATAAAACTGAGTGGTGGTATCTTGTTTGACCCTGTCATTGTATAGTGCAATTATGCACTTTCTCCCTCCCTTGTTTATTCTAATATTAATATAACAGCAGTTGAAAGGAAGATTAGAAGTGTTTTATATAGAAACAGCCACACTTTAAGGGACATGCATACTGATATGCCAGGAAAATTTGGGCGAGTTTCTCAATATTGAGATTTCCTTCACCCAGTCTGGAGTCCAATGGAAACCACTTATTTATTAAATGATTGATGCTTGTGCTTCTTGGGAACCATGGGAATTAGCATTCTACATCAGATCATTAGTTTGCTTCGTCTAACATCTTGCTTCTGGCTTAGGTAATTATCTGCCACTTTTGAGGGACATTTAAATCTTCCCTATAAAGCACTGACCATCATTGCACATAGTGTTGATTCCCTCTGTTGAGACATAGACGGGAAACCAGGGTGAAGATAAAGAATAGGTTACAACTAAGTTCTTTTGTATTTTCAAACTCTAATTTTGTTTTGACCATTTTAACACTACTGTTTAGATCCCAAATGATACATTTGATCTGATTCTCAAGGATTTGGTTTTCTGCTTTACCATGAGGCTGCAAGAAGGCCTGAATAACAGTCTCGTCTAATCTAATGGGCTTTATGCTTCTGAAAGTCCTGCATTTTATCAGAAGAGTAAATCTTCTCCATGTGTATAATATGACTCCTTAGTGATTTATGTGCTTTAGTCTCAGATCTAATTCCTTCCAAATTACTATAATTGATAACTATATATACTTTTGATGTTACTTTGTACCATTAAAAAAGTATATTGTTTTGATTCCTTAAGAATGGCATAGTTTAATTAGTTAATATATTGTCATCTTCTCATGTCCCTACTTTCCCCATAAATATTGAATGTATAGGCATTATTTTAGGGTCAACAGCAACTTACTTAGTGTTTACAACTTTTTTTTTAAGATTTATTTATTTATGCATACAAGAACTGGGGTACAGGCCAGAGGTGTGTTTGTGGGGGTGAGAGAATTCACCAGTGACAAAGTGGGAAACAGAACAGGCAGATTGACTGAAATACACTGCTGAGGGGAGCAGCAGGCAAGTCAGGAGAGGTCTGCTGCCCCATGTGGGTCAGCTCCCTGGCTAGGGATCAAACTCATGCTTCAGTGGCTGAGGATTCCTTCATAGGTTATGTCTTAACCCCTTGGGCTACCAGGGAAGCCCCCATGAGGCTGTTTACAACTTCTTAATGAAGTTTTAAAAAATATGAATACCAGTTGAGAGACCAATACTTTTGCAAACTCCCAGGACTTGGAATTTAGGCCTCCTACTCAAAAAGAATGATTCTTGTTGTTGCTATTACTATAGTAGTTTATAAATAGCAAGTTTAGTTGGTAAGACGGCAACTTTGCCACAAAAACAGTAAGTAACCTAAGGGCAGACTATGTGGAGATTCCTATAGCAGTGGTTTCTCAGCTGGGATATTTGCATTCCCCAGAGGACATTTGACAATATATGAAGGCATTTCAGGTTATCAAAACCATGGTTTGGGGGGTACACTTATTGATATTTTGTTGGTAGAGGCAGGGGTGCTGCTAAACATCCTACTATGCACAGGACAGCCCCTAAAACAAAGACATGCAGTCCACTGCATCAAGGCTGAGAAATCCCCACGTTAGAAGGAGAAGAAATTATATTTTATGATCCAGCACAGTGTCTTGAACATGGTTAATGCAGTTATATATTGGTGGTATTTTATAAGGGGATGTTCAAATCAGACTCAGAGCATAGAGGGAGTATATTTATCATTGTAAACAAGAAAATTACAAAGCGATGTTAATCTAACACAAATTTCACGATATGTATTACTGTTATTTCACAGCATGTTTGATTAGGCACACATGCAATGCAGATCATTAAGAGGATTACTGGTATCATTTTTAACCTGAAAGACTAAATCTTATTTTTTTCTTTTCTATCATCATTTTCAAGGATCAGTTACCAGTTTTTTTTAAATAAGTTTATATTGAGGTACTGTTAAGTTTTGACATTACATAAATTTTAGATGTACAGCATTGTAATTCTAGATCTATAAAGTCTACATCATGATCACCACCACATGTCTGGTTTTTTTTGATGGAAAAAAAGTAGCCATCAGTTTTTCCTGGCCCCCCCACTATCAATGACACACTAAATTTCTGAACCTCAGTTGAGGTTCTCTTGCTCATTGTCAGTCAGTAGGGCTACAGTTCTCTGTTTCACCTCTAATCTAGTTTGCTAATCTTTTAGTTTGATCTCTAAGCTTCAAGAATTTTGGAGCAGAATATTCTATTGATTTCTCTCTCTGTCTGTCTCTCTAGCTCTCTAGTCTGGATCTTGAAAATAAACTCCTTATGATGACTTAGCAAATTGTAGGGTAAGAGTTATGGACCAGAAGATAGTTATATGGTGGGTTGTCTGAAACAGAGTACATGGGAAATGGGTTTGAGTTTCTTAGTCCTTGGTTTGGAAATAAAGAGCCTGCTTCCTGAACACTTGGACAGATTTGTACTTAGGCACATCATTTTCATAAAGGTCCTCATGAATCTTATTAATCTGCTCCTAAAAAGTAGCCTTTTTCTAGATGCTTCAACCCCATTTCTCCCTCCCAAGAAATCAATGATACATCTAGGGACTACTATGCAGAGATGATTCTTGACTAAATTTGTGTCTATTCACATTGCCAAATCCTTTAAGCAGCACTGGCTTCAGCCCAGTCTTAGAGTGCTATGGGATTACAGACATAGGAAAGACCTCTTTCTAAAAATCACAGTGCTACTTGAAACTTGGTGTTTATATTTCCTTTACATGAAGATAGACTTTTAGATGCACTGCTAGAGAATTTAAACTTGTAAATGCTATAGGAATAGAGGATAGTTTGGGGAGCCTCAAAATGGGAGAGTTATTTTTTCCCAAGGGCTAAAAAAGCCATGAAAAGCAAATATTTTCAAGCTTAAATTTCAATTTGGGGTTCTGCCATGTTTCTTCTGCTCTTCACATCTAGATGTGCAACAGATACAAGATAGTAATGCAGAGATTATGATTTCCATTTTAGAAATCATAGTTACATTATTGTATATGTGTTATAGCTGCTACAAAATCTAAAAATTTATAATTAATAGACTTTCCAAAGATATTCACATATATTATTAACCAATGACAATAAATATCAGTCATCAATTTCACAACCTATTGGGGAAAAAACGTTCTTAAATATCAGTTTCCAAGAATCAGGTAAATGAAATTCCAACAGAAGAACTATTAAAATGAATCTTAAAAATAGATAAAGCAGGTAAAAGTTAAGTCTCAATCATTACCAATTTGATATATAATTTTGGGATTTTGTTTTACATTTTTTGTTTTATTTTTATGAAGTAGTCTTTCTTTATATTCAAAAATAACAGTATTAAATGTGATAAAGAAAGGTTACAGGGTTGAGATGGAGGCTGAATTATAAAGACAAGTTAAAAGCTTTAATTTATACTTGAAAATTACAAGATATGAAAGGATTTTGTGAAAATCCTTTGTTCATTAGATAATGTTTATTTAACAAGAAATGAGTGTTTTCAAAGAGATTAAACTGAGGATTTTATTGAAAAGACTTTAAGAAGTAAGGCCTCTGTTCTTTAAACCCTACTGATTTAAAGAAATATTACTAAATACTTTTAAGTCCATTTTTATTCAGCTCTGTCTACTTGCCATTGGTTATAATAGGCTGATAATCTTAAATCTTGTCCTTTCATCCTTCCTTTTCTGTTTTAAAATTTTGGCAAGATTGTTTTCTTTGTCCTTGTTGCTATTCAAAGTTCCCAGAAGAATTTCAGTTCTTCTGCAGTCAGTGCTATGGGAAGAAAGCATGGTGTGATTGCCAGGAGGGAAGATGTTTGCTAGCAAATCTCTCAGTCCACAATGGGCTGTACGACTGTATCACTTTCTTTCTGTAGATTAGAAGTAACATGGCCATACTCTCCGGTTTGCCCAGGATAATCTACTTTATACCTGCTGCCCTGGCAACATTGAAATACACTCACTCTCAGAAGTGCCTTGGTTGAAACAATAAATTATATGATTGGGCCTCTCTGGTGGTGCAAGGGGTTAAGTGCAGCACTATGAAGCTATGGGCAGCTACTGCAGCTCAAGTTCAATCCCCGGTCAGGGATGCAACCCATATGGCGCAGTAGACCTCTCCTGTCTCACCCACTGCTCCCGTCAGCAGTATGTTTCAGTCAGTCTGCCTGTTCTGCTCCCCACTCTGTGTCTCTGCTAAATTCTCTCACCTTCTTCACCTCTGGCCTCTACCCCAGTTCTTGTATGCATAAATAAATAAATATTTAAAAAAATTAATTATGTGATCATCCCAAACATAAGAGACTAGATAGAGAAAGTGGCAATGGTATCAAGTAGTTCTTTGTTGGATGGTAGTGGGTATTTTGGGCTTGTGAAAAAAAATCAGTAATATTAGATTATCCAAAATGAGACCCAATATGGTAGGATTTGGGGGCAACTCAGGAAAAAATATTCACAGATATTATTATAAACTAGCAAGCCAAAGGCAGAAGAGTATAAAAGGAAAAAAATCAATTCTCAGGACAAAGTTAGGTAGGTGGTGTGGTGGCGATGCTAGTAGGGGGAGGGATGCACAGGACCCAGCAATTAATGTTACTTTAAGAAACAATAAATTGCTTATATGGCAAGAGCGTATAGAATTGAGATCAAGGACTTGGGATTTGGAATTAATTTGGAGTTAATGTCCAGGATATCCCAGAAATTAAGACAAGACAGCATTTTAAAATAGCAATTTAAAAATGCTACAAATAAGTAAAGCATGATTAAATCAGGATAAAAGCAATTGACTCTTTGAGTTGAAACTGAAATTTAAATAACATTGCTGAAAAGAGTATTGGTAGAGTGGTTGGAGCAGAACTTTGATTTCAGTGGACTGGGATATGTCTAAAAGATGAAAAAAATACATAATAAACTATTTAAAACAATATACAAAGCTTCTCTTTTTAAGGAACTTGACAAAAAAAAAGAAAGGAAGGTGATGTTTATCATGGGAAACTTATACATGCTTCCCTTCTGATCACAAGATTTTCAGAAGTTCCAAGAAATAGGCAATAATTGATGAGAATTATTGTGACATCCAAGGTAGAGAGGATAGGAATGAGATTACCCATGAAGCTGTTAGCTAGTGAGAGAGAAGGAATATCCCTTTCTTTCACTTAGAAAAGGAGACAATGAAAAGTGAACACTTGACAGAGTTAGGGGCAAAGTGGGAGAGTTAATCCCCTGGGTCCCCAAGTGTATCTGCAATGTCAGTGACCTGGTCATGAAAGTAGAAGGACAGGGAGGGCTAAAGCCTTGAACAGAGAAGGAATTTTGCTAGAGGTGAAGGGATGATGAGCTGAGTCATATTGAAGGTTTGCTTGAAGTTGGAAATAAAGTATTTGTGGTTGCACCAAAATGACACAGTTCTCAGTTTTATGTGTTTTTCATAATCATGTGACTTTGTATGCAATTCCTAAACTTTCCAGGAGCAAAGGCGATGAAATAGATGCTTAGTTTTGTCAAGGATGGGGATGTTATATGTGGACCTGGGAGAAAAATGAGGAATGGAGATTGGGAGGATGAAGAGTGCTGATGAAAAAATCTAAGAGAGGAAGGAAGCAGTCACTTGGTCAGAAAGGGAAGGAAGCCAGCTGAGGACTGATGCACCAAAAACTAAATTTCAATGAAGTAAAGGAATAGGTGCACTCAGAGTATAAATGAGTATGTTATGAGTGTAAATGTAAAGAGATTAAAAAACAAAAGCAAGAGGTTTGGTTGAAGAGCTGAGTTTCCTTATTAGGTGCAGTAATCCTTGCCCTCAGAGATGGAGGGTGCTGGAAATGAAATGAATGCTGAAAGGGATCTCAACAATAACTGTTCAGTTTAATCTCATTTTTAATAAGATGGTAGATCTGAAGTTCCAAGAATTAAGGCAACTTGCTTAAGAACAGTGAATTTTGACAAAAATACTGGTGTAACTAGGTCCACTTGTTCCCAGTATGGGGTTTTATTTAATAAGCCATAGTTTCATACTTGAAAAACTCAAGTATTGATTTGCTTAGTGAAGGTGGAAACACTATATTCTAAAATGGCACTAGATTGCACTTAGATATTAACAAACCGATCTCTTTCTGACACTTCATCAAATATATTCATGATGTCAAATTCTGGCAGCTTACTCTGACCAATGACATTTATATCAGAGAGAAAATGTAATCCAGTGACATCTGATATAAAGAGGTCACATTGCCTACACCAGCCCTTGCATAAGCCTAGCCAATTAGAGGCATTTTTTAGTTAATTCAAGTAGATGGACCTCAAGGCAATACTATTTATAGGATTCAGTCTGATAATTTAGTTACCCTCTATGTTCATATTTGAAATGTTTTGAGTATTAATCCACAAGGTTTGAAAATAATTTCAGGGCCACTTTGGAAATTAGAGTCAATCCTTGACTGATTATCCATTCATAAGTCCATCTGCTCTCTGGGAAGCATTAGCTTTAAAGAGTATCATATTTTGACAAGAACATTGGACTCAGATAGCTGGCGAGTAGTTTCTATCTTTGGGTAAGTAGTAAGCTATCTGAAACACAATTTTCTCAAATTAGTGGAAATACAACTTTTCCTATGTGACTTTCATAGTTGCTGTGAAGGGCAAATGATGGCAAGATAAATGGCGGCAAAGTACATGAATGGTGGCCCCAGTATGGCTGCAGATGCTGGCTCTGAATAAATGGGTGTCCATAGTTAATGTCCACTCTATGAGCAGCTTCATCATCTGTAAAACACAAATAAAAACATTATTTTTAATGTGTTCTTAACATCTATATATAATACACACATAGAAGGATCTATTATTAATATATAATAACAAGGGTTACCATTATTTGGATATTAAATGATACCATACAAATGCAAAATCTGCTTTATTTCCTTTTACCTGCCAATTCTTGTTGAAATCTTGTTACTGTTCAGGCAATCTGATGAAATTCATAAACCTAACTTAATGACCTCTTATTTGATTAATTACTCTCTGTGGAAGAAGAAGTAAGAGAAATGCAGCATCCATTTCTTCCCTACTCCTGTTGGGCCCCTCCATCTCATTAACTTTTTGAAATGAGATAACTTACGTTTTCATGTGTGGTATTAAGGTTTCAAGAGGGTAGGAACATCAACATTTCAAGGAAAATGGAATATCTGAGAAAATGTTAATTCATATCTGATACCTGAAAAACATATGGTAACCTGGATACCTAGTCCTTCCTGGAAACCATTTTTAGAAAAATCTCCTTATAGAATTCAAGTATACAGATTCCATGTGCAGAGGAAATTTAGCTATAAATGAGCAGAACCACAAATAACCTCTAGAGTTAATAACTGAAAGAAATGGATCAAGGTTTATTCAAATTAACACATATTTATGAGTGTCCATTGTGTTTCTTGTACTCTTCTAGTGGGGTATATGGGTATAACAATTAAAGATCCCTGCCCTCATTATCTCCTAGATGAAAGAGATACTAAGTAATGTGTAGTGAAGTGAATACAAAATTATAAGAGAACAGTCTTAGAAACAAAATTATAAGTGAACAAAATTACAAGTGAACAATCTTAGGAACATTGGGACACAGGAGTGCACCTGTACATAGCTTGAAAAGGAAACATGAGAAAAGTAGAGAAAGATACAAATATGAGCCAACCAAGTGGATATCTGTGAGAAGGGGAAAGAGATCTGCTTTGGCAGCTGGGGGGAGTATGTGAAGTGTTTTAAAATCAAGAGGGAGGCCAGAGTGATCTGAGCAGAGTGACATTAGAAATAGTAGAAGGTAAGATCAGAGGTAAAGCACCCTGGCTCTTGGCAAAGAAGTCCAGTTTTTGATAAGGATTAAAAGTCACCAAGTCTAATCTTCTTAACACACGAAGTAGAAGCCATTCATTATTCCTCTTTATAAGGGGAACATGACACAATAGTTAAAAAGATTTTTCAATCTGAATCTCATGTGCCTTTCTAAATACAGGTTAGGTAAGATTTAGGTGTTCCAGTCTAAGGACATTGCCACTCAAATGGGACAACACTTTCAATTTTATTTTAAGATTAATTTTTATTTATTTATGCATATGAGCACTGGGGTACAAGCCAGAGGTGTGGCAGGGGGTGAGAGGATTCACCAGAGACCGAGTGGGGAGCAGAACAGGCAGATCTACACAGCTGAGGGGACGAGCAGGTGAGACAGGAGAGGTCTGCTGTGCCATGTGGGATAGCTCCCTGGCCAGGGATCGAACCCATGCTTCAGTGGCTGTCCATAGCTTGATAGTGCTGGGACTTTAACCCCTGCACCACCAGGGAGGCCCCAACACTTTCAGTTTTATTTTTTTTTTTTTAAGATTTATTTATTCATACAAGCACTGGGTACATACAAGCATGGGAGGGTGAGAGAATTCACTAGAGCCAGAGCAGGGAACAGAACAGGCAGAGTGATGAAATACACTGCTGAGGGGAGCAGCGGACACAGCAGGAGAAGTCTGTCGCGCCATGTGGGACCCTTGCCAGTGGCCGGGGATCGAACCAGTGCTGCAGAGGCTGCAGGCAGCTTCACAGCCCAGCGCTCAACCACTGCGCCACCAGGGGAGGCCCAGCCAACACTTTCAGTTTTAGAGTAAATTATATCATGATTGTTGACAGCCATGATTGTGAATTTTAGTTTTAAAGTAAATTATGGAGTGAGTTTTGTTAGCTAGTGACCAACACAGAAAGAGGGTTATAAAAATCTTATATAATCTTAAAATGTATCCAATATGTATTATTTATTAATTTGGGTAGAATTATGGATAATGGAATATAGATGGGATTCTGATTATGTGAACATGGAAAGCACATATAGTGCCATTGAACAAGATGTCTGAATAGTAGGTGTGCTAGTGTTCTGACTGTAAGTTTTGTTGAGGCTTCGCAATATATTAGACCACAACTTCTCACACTAAATTGCAAATCTCTCACAACACTTTCCCTACTGAGTCTGTACATTGCCCCATATTCCTCCCTTAGTCAGTACTTTGGTAGAGTCTGCCATAGATAGGCACCCATTCTTGAGACAAAACCCTTTGTTCATTTTGGAGTTGCTAGAACAAAGAAACTGAATTTTGCACGAAGTAGAAGGAAGCAATTGGCAAAGGATCTTGGGTTATAAGGCAAATCAGTTTGATGTAAATGCAGAGTAGGACCCCTGGATGGTGAAATAACAAAAGTGAACAGTTCTAGAAACATTGGGAGACAGGAGTTCAAATTTTCTCATTTCATAGAAATAACAGAAATGTCCTTTTATTTTTTCTTCACCCCATTTCATAATATAAGAACAAGTATACGCTCAATGAAATTAACAGTGGGGAAATTTAAAATAAATAAAAGGAAATACTTTTATACTTAGCGTATAATCATTCCATAGACTTTTCTGTTGAGGAAGGTCAGGGAGTCAAATGCTGAAGAGGAAAAGAAAAGAGAGGGAAATCTGGTTAATTTTATGACCAGTAATAACATTGTAATTATGCCCTAAGATAAGAATAATGAGGTTGAAACTTTAGGGCATAAAATGATCATCTCAGAGGACAGGAAGGAATTCTCCCACTCTTACCCCTAACAATTTGAATGGCACAAAGAATTGGCCAAATGCATTATGGGGTATAATATTTTCCCAGGAGGCAGCTCCTATTAACCTGGAAAACCACTCTCTAAAGACCAGTGGCTAGCTTTCTCTGGAAAATCCTGTATTTCGGGGAAATCAGTCTTGAATTTTGGAGTTCGTTGTAATGATAAACTTCTCAATTATGGATACGGTCTAATTTTGTTTTTGACCCAGTATGTGAATTTCTCTAAACATAATAGTCATGTAACCAACTTAGTGTATCATAATGGATGGAAATGGGCCTTTGACACAAAACAGGTCCAATGGAAAAAAAGCACATGAACTGTCTCTTAGGAATTATAAATATGCTTTTGCCCTTTTGTCAAACTTTTTTCAAAGTTCAAACCAGCTGCTTATAGCTTCTGACTTTCTTTCTTAATGTATAGTATGCTGCTTGAGCTTTTCTATTCCGGAAGTTAGGGGATCTTCTGAATCCTTAACTGCCTGTAAGGGCTCCCAAACTACTTTTGTAATGGCCACCAAGTGGCAATCACCTGGAAGGCCAGTTCTCAGTGAACTTCTAGAAACATAGTTTGGGAGCAATAAAGAGCCATAGATCATCTTGGAGTCCCCTTAACTGGTGGATTTAAGGTAGGTCAGACAGTCAAGGCTTTTGACCTTTCCTCTTAATATTGATTCTAAGCCAATATGGAAACTTACTTTTATGTGTTATTTTTCTCTTTGTTCTTAGTCATGTTTTAATATTTTTCTTTTAATTATGTGACACCTGGATGTTATAGGAGACATAGTAACTCCACTTAATAAATGACCCTCATTCCCCAATTTCAGGTGTTCAACAGGAAGATGGAAATTTTTTTTTTCTCATTTACATCTCACCTGAATCTCTGAAGAAGATTCAGTAGCACCATGGCAGCTGTCCTGTGGGTGACTCAGGGATCTAGGTTGCTTAAAAAGCCTGGCTTGGAGTCTTTCACATCCAGCTTCAAGTCAAGTTTCTTTATTTGGAAAATGGAGGCAATGAAAACATACCTCTAAATTCGCAGTGATGATTAAATAAAATTAGACATATGGAAGTACTTTTATAGAACCTGGCACATAGCACATACTCAGGGAATTTTGATATTTCTTCTCACTGGTGTGTATTTGGGACCCTCATTTTGTTTTAACCTCCACATTCCCAAAGTCTAGGTCACTATAATGGTAAGTGGTCAACAAATAGTGGTAGATCAGTGCTTTGAATGTTAGAACTCTGCAAAGAAGTTACTGGAAATCAGATTCTTTTCCTGATTTCCCTCCCTATGACACACTTTGCTTCCAGTATATACAAAAATCTGAGGTCATAAGATAATTTCTAGGAAGACTATTGATTTGCTGATTCTGCACCAGACTACCTCCAAACTGAAGGTATCATCTTGAAGTATGTCTAATATGCAAACCATAGTACACAATTGCTTACCTATTTTAAAAATCTTATATATCTTCAGTAAATGTTGCTTAATTAGTTTTTCCTCTTCTTCTTGAGCCTGTATTAGGTGTTTGTTGGCAACTGTAGATATATTTTCTCACTATCTTTTCTATGCTCTAGCCCCCACTTCCAAATCTTTGTTATAAATAAGACATTCTGTTTGAATGTTTGGTGCACCTCAGTAATCTAGCTATATTTTGTTGCTCAAAGTTGAACTCCACAATAGCCTTAAAACATCTTAAACTTACTGAATTGTGTTATACCAGTTTTCAAGAGGAGTCTCTGAACTTAAAAGATGTCTTGAAAATAGCTTACTGGGAGCCCTGGTCCAGTATCTTAATTGTAAGAATCCTAACAAGTCATCAACTGACTGGACAATGTCTGATTAATCTGACCATGTTCCCCACCTGCTCTCCCTGAGTGAGCATATTACCTAGGTGGCTGCCTCCTGTATCACCCCACTCTCCCCTGCTATATTTCCCAGATACTAGTGTAAAGAACTTTAATGCAATTTCTCTGTAGATAAATATCCATGTATATTACTTTGTATTCATGGATAAGGACACTGACATGCATGACAGCCAAAGGTCACCACAAGTAGGAAGAATGTAAATTGAAATTGACAACTTCAAACTAATGTCTCTACCCATCAGAACACAACACTTCCAGCTGGATTCCCCTTGGCTCTCCTTTCAGTGGGTGATGTCAGGAACATGATATTCTCAGTGTGGTCTCTATTATGTTCTTCTTCTAACTGGACCTTCTGTGAGATTGACAAGGACCGTGTTGTTTTCTCCTGAAAAAATGTGGACCTTTTTCTTTTTATTCCAAAGGAGACAATCTGGACAAAATGAGCAAGTAGAACCAATTGTGAGCGTTTTTCACCAATATTAAAACTTTCAAGGCCCAAATACAGGAACTCATTCTCAAAGTCTTTAGCATGCTAATTCTGAACTTATGGAAATCTTTTCACCTAAATACTACAGGCTTCTCTGTGTAGTATATTGAGGAAATTTCATTTTTGTATCCCAAATGTCAAGGAAGGCAGGTTTATAGAGATCCATGGGACTAGTTCTTCAAATAACTTTAATAAAACAAGATTGATTCTCAGGTATTAGATGAAACAAATTTCAGGATAAGTTACGTAAAGAAAATTTATATATATATATATTTATTTTAAGATTTATTTTTATTTATATAAGAACTGGGGTACAGGCCAGATGCGTGAGAGGGTGAGAGGATTCACCAGAGACAGAGCAGGGAACAGAACAGGCAGACTGATGAAATACATTGCTGAGGGGAGCAGCGGGCACAACAGGAGAGGTCTGCTCACCATGTGGGTTGCTCCAAGGCTGGCAGGGATCGAACCAGCACTGCAGAGGCTGCGGACAGCTTCATAGCACTGCACTCAACTGCCTGCGCCACCAGGGAGGCCCCAGAAAATTTGTATTTTGAAAGGAAAAAGTTTCAGTCCAAATGTTGACTGTGAAGTCAAACACTCCATGTCCTCATCCTAGATCTCCTGATGACAAAACAAAAATTAGTCATTTTATGCCATTCTCTTTCAGAAAGCAGAATGTATTATTTATGTCTGGAGAAAAAGATACACTTGAAAATAACAGACACTGTATGTTAGGTTGCCATACAATCTGCAAATCACAATAACTTAAAACTGCAAAGATGTTCTTTCTTGTTTCAGTTCTTGTCTATCACCTATTGGCAGGCACCCAGCCTGACAGATCAGCCTCCATCTTATACTTCACTGGTCACTGCCTCAGTGACAAACTTAAAACTCTTAAAGCAAGCCTAGAATCTTTTCTGTAATGGATCAGATAGAAAATATTGCCAACTTTGTAGAATATATAGTTTCTGTTATATTCAACTTTGCTATTACAGTGCAAAAGCAGTCAGAGACATTGCATAAATGAGTATGGGCTGCGTCCCAATTAAGCTTTATTTGCAACAATAGCCAGTGGACTGAATTTGGCCTATGACTTTTAGTTTGCCAGCTCTTTCAATTAAATTGTATGATTCAAAAGGGACAGTCATTACCTCTCTGGTAAATGATGAATGACTAATGATTTTATGCAGCCACAAGAATATGGGGAAGTACGTATCTCTCACTTCTTTAGGAAAGCCTAGACTTGTATGTGTTTGCAAACATACCCAGAAAAAAATTAAGAAATAGCTGAACAGGTATTTTTATTACTCTACAATGCTTGATTAAGCCTACTGGTCTTTTAGAGTTTCACTGCCCTCTGAGTGTTTGCTTTAACTCAGGAAAACAGACTTTACAAGGTGGCAGTGTTCAGGGCTATTGAATAGTAGAAGTGGTCAACCAAACAGGAGGAAGATAGTCAGCCCTGTGTTTATTCAGCCTTGATGGCCATGCCAGGTGTGAGTAACTAGTCATTCATAAATTTCACCTTCACCTTTGGGATGAGTCAGGAAATGTGTCCTAGTGGATTTGGGGAAAGATTTGGAAGTAGCAAGGGACACATTTTGTTAGATGACATCCCTCAACAGTGAAGATATCTGGGAAAAAAGTGATTTGTCTCACAGACCAATTTCTGAGAAGTTTCCTACCAGTAACAGAGCAGTTTATATTCAGAGAACAATAGCAAGATGGGTTTGTCAGTTTGTTTAACCATAAATCACAAAGGGCTGATGGTGGAGGATTTTGGGTGGCTTGATGGCAGGTGTTGTATAGTAACATACATCTAAAGAGTGTGATCCTCTATATCATCCATAGCATAATAAACTAAGACCCTAATAGGAAAAAAATTTTTTATTCTTCTTACATTTAAAAAAATGTTTTACCACAGGATGATATCACTTTAAGTATTTGGTTTTGTAGCAAAACCCGACTTATAACCCTCAACTTACAACCAGTCCCACTTTGCCCCTTCCTGGTTTATGGTTGTGTTTCCTTCCTTTCAGGTGACACTGCTTTTTCAAGTTTTATTGGCATTGCTCTAAGAGTAAAGCTTACATAATACATCTGTGTTTTTTTTTTTTTTAAGATTTATTTAGTTATTTATACAAGCACCGGGTTATAATCAGAAGCGCGGAAGGGTGAGAGAATTCACTAGAGCGGGCAGCAGAACAGGCAGACTAATGAAATACACTGCTGAGGGGAGCAGCGGGTGCAGCAGGAGAGGTCTGTGTGCCATGTGGGACCCTCGCCGGTGGCTGGGGATCGAACTGGCGCTGCAGAGGCTGCGGGCAGATTCACAGCCCAGCGCTCAACTGCTGCGCCACCAGGGGAGGTCCACTATATCTGTTTTTACACAGTTCAATTCATTAATATTTTAAAATTTGAATAGCTATGGAGAAATGCATATTCAAGTCAATTAACATAGAGACTATAGGAATCTATTGTGCTGGTAGCATCATAAATTGAAGTATCTGTTCATATTGATTATAACGCATAGCTGCTAAAACTTTAAGGCACTTTCTTGTATATCGTCATACAAGCAAAACTCTTCATCAAGTCATTTTAATAATTAAAATTTTAAATTTAATTTAAATTATAAAAGAAAAATGAGAGACCAGAACTTGGAACCTGGTTCCTGGAACCTGGACTAAATTCCATTAATTAAAGATAGCTCCCTTTTTTCATTCTCTTTGTCAGGGATATTCTGCTGAATATGAGAAGATTCTAGAGGTCACATTTACTCTGCTATGACTATGATTAAAAATAGTCTACATCTAAAAAAATATTTTCAAGGCACAGATGACATTTTTATTGTAGGTGGTACTGTATTATATCTTGAAATTCATTGCAATTGACTTAAATATTGTGATTTTTCTTCAAAAGTTTTATTTTTTATTTTTTAAGATTTGTTTATTTATTTATACAAGAACCGGGGTACAGGCCAGATGTGCGGGAAGGTGAGAGGATTCACCAGAGACAGAGCAGGGAACAGAACAGGCAGACTGATGAAATACACTGCTGAGGGGAGCTGCGGGCACAACAGGAGAGGTCTTCTGCACCATGTGGGACCCTCACCAGCCGGCCGGGATCAGACTGGCGTTGCAGAGGCTGCTGACAGCTTCACAGCGCTGCACTCAGCTGCCTGTGCCACCAGGGGAGGCCCCTCCTTCAAAAGTTTTAGATTCACTTTCGAGATTGTCAGTATCAAGTTGTCATAGAAATCAGCTCTAGTGTTTCTAATGAGACTGGTATCCAGGTTTCTCTGTTTGGCATCCTCATCATCATCATCTTAAAAATAATGTTGATTATGTCCTGAGCACTGAGTCTTTTAAAATATATTTGGTTGGGCCTCCCTGGTGGTGCAGCGGTTGAGCGCTGGGTTGCGAAGCTGCCCGCGGCCTCTGCGGCGCCGGTTCAATCCCCGGCTGCTCCCCAGCCACCGGAGGAGGGTCCCACATGGCGCGCAGACCTCTCCTGCCGCCCGCTGCGCTCCCCTCAGCAGTGTACTTCGGTCCTTCTGCCTGCTCTGCTCCCCGCTCTGGCTCTGGTGAATTCTCTCACCCTCCCGCGCTTCTGACTGTACCCAGTGCATGTATAAACAAAACAAACAAACAAAACCAGCAAACAAATAAATAAAGCATGCCTCTATAAAAAAAAAATATATATATATATATATATATATATATATATATATATATATATATATATATATTTGGTTGGGCCTCCCTAGTGGCACAAGGGGTTAAGCACCACACTATGAAGCAATCCACAGCCTCTGCAGCATGAGTTCGATCCCTGGCCAGCCAGGGAGAAACCCACATGGCGAGCCGACTTCTCCTGTCTCACCCGCTGCTCCCCTCAGCAATGTGTTTCAGTCAGTCTGTCTGTTCTGTTCCCCAATCTTTCTCTGGTGAATCTTCTCATCCCCCGCATCTCTGGCCTGTACCCCAGCTCTTGTGTGCATAAATAAATAAATCTTTAAAAAAATAAAATATATTTGGTTGTCATAGCCACTTTAGGAGCTTGATACTGTAACATTTTTCTTCTCACTTTGCAAAGGATCAAACTGAGGCACAGCCTCAGTTAAGGTACTTAACTCAGTTAAGGTACTTAAGGTACTTAACTCAGTTAAGGTACTTGGCTAAGATCACACAAAAACTCACCCAGTATCAGTGCATGTAAATAACTGGAATCGTAAGAATGACCACAGTACTATAACATCTTTCCCAGCTAGATCAGCAGGATGGCCACTGAGATGCCAGTGAAGGGACAGACTAATTTAAAGGATTCAGAAACAACCAAATCATAATGGAGGAAAATTTATGCCCTTTTTGTTTTTATATAAATTGACCCCAAATTCAAAGAATACAGGCAAACATCATTTTACGGGACTCTGGGGGAAAGGCTAACTATCTTTTGCAAACTGTCTGGCATGGAGATTTTTCTTTCTTGAATAAAGAAAATGTGAAAGAAAAGGAAGCATTGATAGCTTCAATTTGGTTTCAACAGATAGTCTGTGAGTTGATTCTTTATTGCCACCTCTCCTCATTCCCTTCTGGACTGTTCTGCATGGTTTGTCCACCACAGGCTCCTGTAGAAACTCTGCTGCACCTGAGCTTCCATACATAGCAGTCAGGCTTACAAAGAAGATTACTGTAAAATATCAGTCAAAGGGTTTGTGTTCCAGGCCCCGATCTTTATCCCAGAATAAAAGGAGGGAAATTTATCTCCTCTGAGTCATGGGCACCAAGGAGCTGGAAACATTTCACTGGCAGAGAGAGTTGGCAAAAATAGTCCTACAGGATTTCATGTTTATTTGACTAATTCTTTCACCACTTGTCAAACGAAACTACTTTTGTTTAGGTAACAAAACAAGCTGTTTCCCCTGCCATTTCTCCAGTGAGTAGTACAGGCACTTGTGGCGAACACACATTACTGCTAACTGTTATGATGTTTGCTGTCAAATTCATTTATTTATACAACTGCTGTAAAAAGCCTGAGGCCCATAAGCAGCCATGAAAGATTTCAGAGTCATGGTGTGGGGTCAGGAGAGGGAGAAAAAAGTCTCCACTGGTTATGAGAAAGGAACTGACACAGGAAATGGTCACATATGGCGCAGATTTATTGTGTCCGGGGCTTCCCATTCAAATCTCATTACAGCCACAGCTCAGAGCTGGTGTGGCACAGTTACATTCATTTCACTTTTGGCATCCAACAGAATTATGACTGCAGCTTCAAACTGAGGACTGGAGAGGTGATAAGTTTATCATTCTGGGGAAAGAGTTCACCCAAATTTATTTGTCAAGAATGCTGTTGGCTGCCTAGGCCTTGAATTTAACTCATGAACATCATTTTCTTTCAAGCTGGCAGGCAAGTTTTGCTGGCAAAATAAAAAAGAAAAGAAAAAAGAGGGTAGAGAGTAAGGGTGGGGTGAGGGTGGGGAGTATTACAAAAATAATGAAGGGAATGATTAGGGTTAGATGAATTTTGCAGGTTTTCATTTAATTTTTGACTCATGAGAAAGAGGTGTCTTGCTTTCAGACACACACTTGTCTGTATGTGCACACATGTGTGTGCATGTTTATTTCTTGCCCATACTTTCTAAAAACAGATTTTTATGTTCACATTTTAACATTTCCTTTCCTTGTAACCTGTCTCTTTCAACATCATTTGTTTTGAACGCTTATAACAATTTAAGATGCTACTTCAGAAGATGAGGCAAATGTTAGTTTGAGGGAAGGATAGTAACAAAAAAGGCAAATGGAGGTATGTGAAGTGCTTTCAAAAATAATTCTTTTTTGGTTATAGCAAATGATAACAACTTATATGTATTGGCACCTGTTTGATTCCATCTATGCACGTTTATCATCTCCCTTTACCTGGTCCATCACCTATGAGTTGGTTACTATACTCATTTCTTTTTACAAATGAGTTAATTGAATCAGGAAAAATGTATGTAACTTGCTAGTGTTTTTACATACAGAAAGGGACTGAGCCAGGAGGCACACAATGCAAACCTCTCTGATGCCAAAATCTGTTCTCTCACCAGCTAAGCCATGCTTCCTGAACTTGCATTTGCTTTGGCTGTTTTCAATGTAGCATTCAGAGAATAAAAATCATAATTGAGACCATACCCATTGATATTTACAGGTCAAATCATAATACATCAAAACAACAAAACAACAAGAATACCCAAGCACTAAGCCACTTATTTCAAGTAAAATATAGATAATGACACACCAATGTAATAAAAGGATGCAGATTAGTTTCCTGGAATTTGTATGAACCCCTCTTCCCCACCATCTTCATTGTCATTTTCCATTAACTTTCATCTCCTGATCATTTTTCTCCTCAAAGTAGCATTTTTATAAGAAAAGAAATATGTTTTTCAAGTACTCACCAAGAGATCATTGTGAAGACAGGAAGCGCCATTCCAGAAAGTCTCATTGACCTCCTTGTTTCATAGAATGATTGGTTTTAAGTGGTTATCCTTTTTTTCTTAGATTACTTTGAAAATGCATCCCTATAGAAAATAGAGCCTAGTACAAGAGCTTTGGCGAGAGTGCTCATAAATTTGTGACAGATCCTATAATCTGTAGTGCCTGAAGTCTCTTAACCCACTATGCCTCCAGATGTGTTGATGCATCATCTAGAAGCTTCCTGATCCTGTGCAGGTCTTCAGTCCTTTAAAGTCACTTCATACTTGGCACTTCTTTCTGCTGTCATGTGACCCCAAGCACTGGTGGCCACCTTCCGAGGCAGCCACCAACTGTAGAGTGTGTTGTCTTCCTCATGGAGAATGATGACAAGTGCTGTTGCTCACCAAGTCATGGAAGCCAACCTGGAAATAACTTAGTTTTGAAGCTCCAGGACTTCAACTTCAAATACATGCCATATTTTTTTCAATTTAATGAACTTCAAAATTTTTCAACTTTTTTCCCTCATAACACTCTTCATATGTGGGAGTATAGGTGTGACAACATAGTGACTTACCACACAACAGTCACTCAATAGACTTGAATGACCTCATATTCTAGACTCTGAATAATAAGGTTGTGTTTTCTGTTATTTATATGAATCTATTATCATAAAACTCTCACTCTCATTTTATTCTTACTTTGCAAATATTGCAAAAGTCCATTTTTTAGAAGTTTCAAAAAATAATTTTTAGCTAGAATTCCCCTTTCTCAAAAAAGTAGACAGTTTTTCTCTACTATTTTAGTATGATCAAAATGTATTTTTGTTGATATTTCTTTCCATGATTTCAGTTACTTGGCTTTGTGTATTTTGGGACACTCCTTTGAGATTTTGGAGTTTCACTCCTCATAGCCTGAGGGTCTCTGACAATATATCTACACAGGGATAAATTCATCCTGTCCTCACTTTATTTTATTGGTGGTCATTTATATTTGCTAAATTAGAAATAATGAGGTGTAAATGTTGTTTGACAGAAAGGACTTGTAAATGATTTCTTTTCATTTCTTGAAAATAAGAGAATGATTATATATTTTGTTTTTGTCAAAATCTGCTATATTTTACTGTACCATGAATTGTGAAATCTATCACAAAATGGCCAAAAAAAAAATAACTGAGGGAAATGATGGTGTTAACCTCGAGGAAAAAATCATTAATGTTGATGTATTTCATTCAATTTTAAACATATAAATTTTTCTCTTTTGTTGAACTGGGGAAGATGGAAGGATTCTATGTGCCTTTGAGTCAAAACATTTATTTTAAAAATACTTTTTTTCCCTTTCCTTCTGATCTATTTTTCTAAATAAAGGATAGAGGTTCTTTTTTTTCCTCTTCTTTTAATTTTTTTCCTAGCAAAGACAACCCCTTTGGCATATTTTCTTTTCAAACGTGAAATGAGGTGGAAAATCCTCATTTCACGACAGGAAGGACAAATATTGACACAAAGTTAATATTTGTTAGAACCCTAGAAGCGACCTGAGTACATACACACACACTTCCTCACATACACACCTTCCCCCGTCCTCCTCCTCCCGTAGACAGACCTAACTCATTTCCTTTTATGGTTTCCAACGTAGGAAAAGGTGCGCAGAGCAGATTGGACATCTGGGGCAGTATAGGAAGTGAAAGTGTCCACAAAGCAAGTGCTCATGTGCACACATGCACACACAAATACAACCTGCTTAATCTCATTTCCCCCACTTAGAGACGAACTTCTGGTCTTTATCACTGCTCTTGTCCATCTTGAATGCAATAGCATATGCCAAGCCAATACCCACCGGTCACTCAGCATTTATTAAGTCCTGTCCACCCTTGCCTTTTTGAGAAGAATGCCCTGGGGTGACTGGACGGCTGCTCCTGACAGGCTGTGTCACTTATCTATTCACATTGATTATGAAAGTCAGCTGTGACCAGACCTGGCTTTTTTTTTTTTTTTTTTTTACCTTCTCTCAGTCCCTCTTACAAGCACCCCTGCCTGGATTTTCATGAGGAAGTAATCAGATTAGGCTTTTCACGGTGAGTTCATATGGAGTTCTCTTTCTCCAGTGTGCTACTAACTGAATAAACGTGTTTAGTGGTAAATTGTAAATGACATTATGATTACCAAAGCCAGCATGGGTTTCATTTAAAAGTGATCAGAATTGCAGACCACAAAAATTGTGACTGGCAGATAAGGCCATTTGGAGAAGTGGGGAAAGAAAAGACAAAAACAAGTGAGAAAGATAATCATTACTCAGAAAACCTTCCCAACTGAGAGAAGCAGAAGGGAAAGAAATTCAGAGGAAGAGAGGATGGAATGCTATTTAGAAAGGAGACAAGATGCCCACCATGGGTTCCTGCCAGCTGAGGCTGAACAGGGGCCCTGTCTGGCTCGTGCGGAGCCCTCTGCTAAGTAGTTTGTGCATGCACAGCCCCACAACTAGGATCCTCACCCCTTAAGCAGTTCCTCAACCCCAGTACATTGCTTACATGCTTAATTTTTTGCCTCACACTAAAATTAAATTACTAGAATTAATTAACTGAAGATGAAATGGGAAAATAAAGGGTAAGATGATGATATACTACCCTGTCAAACAAACAAACAAGCAAGTAAATAAGCAAATGAATTTTCTTATTTATTAACACAGGGATTCCAAGTTTGACCACAAAGTGGATTAAGACTTCATTGTTTTTAGGTATTGCCTTGGTTAACTTCTGACTATCCATTTACATGTATGGGGCAGCATGAGAAAATAAAGAAAAATATCAAGTGGTAATTCAAAAAGACATATCTCACCAAATTCATGATTTGACATTACCCCCAAACCACCCTGGGAGTTTCATCATAGATGCATGTAGTGGATACCTTCAGCAGTGCAGCGCTCTATCACAGCATAAGCAGCTCCCCAAGGCAACCTCTAAAGAAAATCAAATATGAAGTTACCTGGTTTAAAATGCATTTTACCAGAGTATGGTTAGAAGTTCAGAAGTATGCATTTCTCTTCCTCCTCTCCCTCGTTACTACTACCGAATAATTATGTGAGTCAAAATTGCTGTGACAATTTTTTTTTTGTGGGACCCTCGCCGGCGGCCGGGGGATGAACTGGCTCTGCAGAGGCTGTGGGCAGCCTCGCAGCCCAATGCTCAACTGCTGCACCACCAGGGGAGGCCCTGACAATTATTTTAAGAGCTAAGGAAAATTAAACTTGTCATTAAGAAGTTTTAGATAAAAGAGATAAGGGAAAGAAAAACGGGGAAAAGAAAGGAAAGGAGAGAGAGTCAGAGAGGAAGGCAGGAGGAGGCAGGGAAAAAGGATGGAGCAGCTAACTATGATTTGGTAGGGCATCCTTATGGTGAGGTCAAGTCTTCTTTGCCATTCTCAACCCAAACCCAATCCTGCCCACCTTCCAGGTATCACTCCCCTTAGTCTGTGGACTTCCTGGCAGTTATTTCTGCACCTGCAGCTCTACTAAGCAACTATCTATATAAGCTGAAACAACCATGGAACTCCCACCATCTGGCCACCTAAGACCTCGTTCAGCAATAACCTTGAGACCCCCATTGACAAAAACTGTATGAAACCTTCCAGACCTTTCTAATCACCCCTAATTCCCACCCCAGTGTGGTTTATTTAATATCCTTGTTTGCCTCTCACCACAAGTCCACGCTAGTTCACAGACAGAACACACACTATCTGCTATCACCAGAACACGCAGCTCTTTCCTGATTCATTCATGGGCTTATCCAACCTTTTACACCCTTCCTCCAAATCTTGCTTCTGAAGCAATACAGGACTCTGAAGTTAAAAATCAATAAATTCTTCTCTATTTTTTAGGGTACTCTTTAACCCTTTTATCACAACTGGATTCTAGTCATCTTCCAAAGATGCCACTGCCTTTAAAGTCTCTCTGTTTTCACACCCTCAAGCCCTGAGGTTCTTCCACATTTCTCTTCTCATATTGTATGTCATATCTCTTAAGTTCAAAGAAAACCCTGCTCCTCTGTGGCTATTAACCATCTGGCTTTCTACCTGCTCTCTCAACTTTTTATGTCTTATTTAACATAGTAGGCATTCCTTTTCACACCATGAAGGACAAAGAAGCTAGTTATTTCCTTCTCTATTCTAGGTGAATAATTTATGTAAAACATTTGACTGCTATGGCAGTAAACAAAAACCACTTAAATGAGAACAAGGGAAGCTGTTATAGCAAAGAATATGGCTACCAGCTGTGTTTGGCAGTGACTCAATGGCAGACAGAATAATGGAAAAGTTTTATGTTGGAAAAAGGAGAAGACTTCCAGTATCTCCTGACTGGAAAATACTGGTGTGGGGGAGCCAGAGGTGGGCTGACTAGAAATAGGGCAACCTATGTTATTGACTAGAGGCAGATATTTGGCTTTCTCCAGTTGACCCTAAATTGAAAATGGGGGAGAAAATTAGAGAAGCTGGAGCAGTTATTAATTAAGAACTGGCAGTTTTTGAACTAATAGTTTCAGAGGTTATTGGTTGGTGGTTTTGAGACTGATTGTTGCAGATAGAAATTTGACTTCCTGGAATGGTTTTTGCCAGTAATAGGCTGACTTCCTGGACTGGCTACTGCAGATTGTGGGTCAGAGACCTATTTTTATATATGACCTGGCCATTGTGTGTTTTCATATTCAATTTCTAACTGCTCAACTTATCTTTAAGGCCTTTCTAGAATACCTGACACAGAGAAAGCCTTCCAAAAAGTTAGTTGTTGTTACTATTCTAGAACTACACATTTTTTCTCTTTTTCCTTTCCCCTCATTGGCACATTCATAGCATTGAAACTGTCATCAAATCAACCCTTAAAATCATGAACTCATTTATCCTATTTTCCAACCATAACTCATGTCTTTCTGGTTCAGTTGTTCAAGACATCTTTCCTTGTGACATTAAGCCCATTGCTTGGCACATGACTTTTTTGACAAGCACATAGGACCTCTCCCCTCAACCTCCTGCCACTTCATTTCCTCCTTGTGCAGTTGACATGTACTGCAGTGCTATGTTTCATTATAATTTGTTCTTTGGGAATACCTTTAACACCTATGACTCTCTATTATCTTCTCAATCACCAAGCAGAAAGCCAACTTTCTTTTTTTTAAAAAAAAAAATTTATTTATTTATTTATACAAGCACTGGGTACAGTCAGAAGTGCGGGAGGGTGAGAGAACTCACCAGAGCCCGAGCGGGGAACAGAACAGGCATACTGATGAAATACACTGCTGAGGGAAGCAGCAGGCACAGCAGGAGAGGTCTGTCATGCCATGTGGGACCCTCGCCTGGCAGCCAGGGATCGAACCAGTGCTTCAGAGGCTATGGGCAGCTTTGCAGCCCAGTGCTCAACTGCTATTGCTACGCCACCAGGGGAGGCCAAGAAACTCAACTTTCAATGAATCCAGCCACCGTACTTGTCTCTGTCATCTTACTAGGCATATCCCAGACACTGGCTCATCCATTACAACCTAAGCTGACCCACTGTGAAGGTGAGGGAGTTCAGGTTTCAGGGTTCTCATTTACATGAATCTTTTTCTGAAACTCCAAAAGGAATCCTATCAATGTGTTCATAAGGTCCTATGTTTTCCTATAATTTGCAAAATCGAGATATTTTAATTAAAATTCAAGATAACTCTCTTTCCATTCTAATTCTCCTTCAACATAAGCACTGTGGAGTTGGGTAACAGTGAAGCAGTCACATGCATTTCTAGACTCTAGCTAAGGGGAACTTGAGTTCGATATATTTTTAATATGGGCTTTATAGCAAACAGTTTCTGTAGTTCACAATCACTTCTCTATGAAGTTCTTACTAGCCATCTGTGCTAACTTACCCATGCTGTGACACAGAGTCAAACCCTCAACCCTGCTGTGATAGGAATATATCCTAAGGCAGAATAAAGTGAGAGGTGGAGAAATACAATTTCAAGTGACAGTGTCATAAAAGCTAGTCTGTGAGCTTTATTCAAATATTACAGGTCATGCATGGGGAAAACTTTCTAATAAGTTTCCTACATTTGATAAAAATGCCAAACATGTATACATTGCCAGTCATGAGTTGTGAAGCTGAGAGGAACTTTTCTAAATGGTCAGTGATTGAAAACAAATGGCAATCATCCAGTCCAAAGGAAACTGAATTATTTTTCTCTTTCTTCTATAGAAAATATTGCAACATGGTTTCCCTATGAGGAAATAACACATAAGTGTGCAACAACAAAATAGGGAAAAAAAAAATTTCTCTACATTTGATCATGTTTATGGTATTTAGGAAGATTATTTTTATCAATGCGCTGTGATTTTTTTCTTAAATTAGTATTAACTCTCACTCCTAATTTTAATTTTAATTTCATAATGACTTATATAACATTGTCCTGCCACATTGCATAAACACTAATGTTCTCAAAGACTGGCTTGACCTATCTTGCACAATGATGATTTCACACCATTTCCTCAGTCTACAATCTACCCACTCCAACTCCCCTCATTCCAAACCCCAACACAGAGCCTCCCACTTGACTTTCCATTGATGACCTTGGTTTAACTCACACATCCCTGCCCCAGCAGATGAGCCTAACCTCAGTTTCCCACCCACGTCCACCTTCTATCCAACTTCCTGCTGCAGGCAAGTCTCTCACCTTCTTTCAATGGGCTCTGAGTCCTGTTCTTTCTTAGTCTGTCAAGGACTTAACTCTATCATTTACCACTTCCTCCAACATTAATATCTCCTTTGTATGGGTTCTGTCTTGTAAAACTTGTGTCTAAACACAACAATGTGAGTTTTTTAGTATATTTTATGAGGCTTTGAAGATCATAGTTACGCATGATCCTTTTCACAATCTCATCTTGAGTGCCAGACTGTTACTTCAATAAAATTATTCATTATTTTATTTATTTTTTAAAAGATTTATTTATTTATTTATTTATTTATACAAGCTCTGGGTACAGTCAGAAGTACGGGAGGGTGAGAGAATTCACCAGAGCCAGAGCGGGGAACAGAACAGATAGACTGATGAAATACACTGCTGAGGGGAGCAGCGGGCATGGCAGGAGAATTCTGCGCACCATGTGGGACCCTCTCCGGCAGCTGGGGTTCGAACCGGTGCTGCAGAGGCTGCAGGCAGCTTTGCAACCCAGCGCTCAACCCCTGCACCACCAGGGGAGGCCCTAATCATTATTTTAAAAGAAACTATAGTTCAGGTCAGATACAGTGTTTACTTTGTATAAAATCCTTTTGTCAAAACTCTAGGTAGAAATTCCTGCTGGAGGGCCTCCCCGGTGGCGCAGTGGTTGAGCTCTGGGTTGCAAAGCTGCCCACAGCCTCTGCAGCACTGGTTCGATCCCCGGCTGCTTCCCAGCCACTGGAGGAGGGTCCCACATGGCGCGCAGACCTCTCCTGCTGCCCGCTGCTCCCCTCAGCAGTGTACTTCGGTCCTTCTGCCTGCTCTGCTCCCTGCTCTGTCTCTGGTGAATTCACTTACCCTCCCACGCTTCTGACTGTACCCAGTGCTTGTATAAATAAATAAATAAATAAATAAATAAATAAAATAAATCTTAAAAAAAAAAAAAAAAAGAAATTCCTGCTGGAAGTCAGCTTGTATACCAGAGATGACAATAAAATTGTTTAGTGAAATTAATTTGCTTTTGTTGGTTTTCTGGTTTGTCTGTTTTAACGTCCTACATAAAAGGATTTTCTAGTTACTTGCTCTAATGTGTGCACTATGTAGGTCATTTTCCCCCAATGGGTAAATGCGTCTATGGGCAGCTTTATCACCTTTACAATGATGTAAAGGAGGCTGTCACATCCTAGGGTCATTCTCTTAGTGCTGTCAAAGAACTTTCAGTTCTGACTTTTGAGACACATGGGACTAAGGAAACCCCGAATCTTTCTCTCATAAGCCTGGATGTCCTGGGACCTCCCTGGTGGCACAAGGGATTAAGCACAGCACTATGAAGCTGTCTACAGCCTCTGCAGCACGAGTTCAATCCCTGGCCAGCCAGGGAGCAACTCACATGGAGCAGCAGATCTCCCCTGATTTGCCCGCTGCTCCCCTCAGCAGTGTACTTTGGTCAGTCTGCCTGTTCTGTTCCCCACTCTGTCCCTGGTGAATCCTCTCACCCCCTGTATCTCTGGCCTGTTCCCCAGCTCTTGTATGCATAAATAAATAAATCTTTAAAAAAATTTAAAACATTAAAAAAAATAAGCCTGCATGTCCTTAAAATATAAATAACATGTTATTTATTACAGATTTCCTTTTACAAAATGTTATTCTTAGGACAGCCCAAATTATAAAGAGTAGGTGGTTTTGGAGAGAGTGTCATGATTGTTTTACATGTTGTCAAAAATGCTTAGACAAAGAAGGAATTTAAACAGTCTTAATATTCATATTGGATCATATGGGAGTGTCCTCCATTTTGGGGGGGCATGGGACAGAAGGCTGGGGGAGAATATTTTATAATAATCAATGTTTCATTAAACTTTTTTAAAATTGGAAGCTACTAGTTATTGATTTAATGATGATCATAGTGCTAAGTCACCAGCCAAACATCACAGAAGTCAGCCTGTATATGTCAAATGCAGAGTTTTAAAATATTAAAAAAGAGTGAATGAGGGATAGAAACAATGCATGCAATTGGTATTGCCTAGTGCTCCTGACATCAAGAAAGTAACTGGTTAAGTTTAAACAAGCAAATAATTAGCACATATTTAAGTAGCTATATATGCCTGGCATTTCATCCTTAGTCCCAAGAGGGGACTATAATACTAACTCGTCAACTCACTCCTTATTATTAAAGAGAGAGTTGATAGGGCTAGTAATAATTCCTTTTTACCATTAACAGGTTAAGCATAGAGAAGGAATCTCAAAAATAACTATTGTATTTCTTACATTAGTTTCTAGATTTTATAATCTAAAACAAAATTCTAGTGGATCATGAGATTTGACAGTGACTTTCCATACTCTATCGCTGTGTTCCTGAGCCTGCTCATGGGCTCTGGGTCTGAGTTCTATGTATCTATGCTCTGCAGTACAGCTTAGTAGAGATTGTGCCCTCCTGAAACCTCACATACAAACTTCACTCACCCTTCCTAATTCAAACATTTTCTCCTCTTTTTTTTAATTCTCCCTCTTGATATCTTGTTTCTGCATCTAGACTGACATGGGTAGTCAGTTATGCTATGTTCCATCCACCATTATTGATTGAATATAAAAAAGGTGGGGGCTTTGGATGCTGAGGGCAGGGATGACTTGGAGGTCCAGCCTCCTTGTAGACTGGCTTCTGGGGAAAATCTGTAAATGTAAATGAAGGAAAAGAGCTCTGTCACTGGACCACTTTGAACATATGCATTCTAATAATTTAGCTCCTATACCTTATTGCTCCAAAGGAATATTTGAATCATATTGTAAATCTTCCATTTTTGTTATTTTAGCCTTAAAAAGTACTTGTTATTAGGAAAAGAAGAAAAACTCACTTCTCTACATGTGTATTTATTCAATGAATTGGTCAAAAAAGAAAGCTTATTCACCATGGAACATTTCTGTGGACAAATCAATTATGGGACTCAAGAACAGGAGAAAATTCATGTAAAATCTAATCACACATAATTTTAATCTTATGGTTTCAAGTGAAATTTTTTTTTTCACAATATTAAGCTATAATTCATTAGCATCAATTCAGGGGACAAATCTCACAATAAATTTTTGTAACATACTCTTACTATTGTGAGGATGAATCAATCTAAAACATGCAAACTATAGAATAAAATCTAATTAGATACTTGGCAAGAATAAATAAACTATTTGAAGTCAAAAGTTTTGAAAAGAACATTACATATTAATTAACAAATGTTAGTTAATCTACTGAATCTACTGATTGAGGCAGGGTGTTAAACTACTCAGGTAATTTAAATATGAGATATGGTTACTGATCTTGAGAAATAAACACCTAAGTAAATCAATACTTACTAAACTTAGGCAATTTATCAAATTACATAGAGTTAGTGACAGAGAATGTCTGAGAATCATATCGACTAAGAAAGACTTTTTAAGGACAGTTCCTAGAATTAAGCAATCCTAGAGGTCAGATATATTTATTATTTCCTTTCTTCTACTTATCTTGGGTTTCTTTTGCTTTTTTCCTAAATTTGTGAGATCATTCCCTAAGACATTGCTTTAACACAAGTCTTCTTTTGTAAATATAAATATTTAACATTATAAATTTCAAGCACTGTTGTCACTACATCCCAAACATTTTGATATGCTAAAATTTCATAATCATTCATTTTGACATATTTTGCAATTTGAAATATTTTTTAATTTTGACCTTTGTTGTTATTTTTGAATCAAAAGTTAATCATCTGTCCTACTCTTGAAGAAACGTTTGGGTAACTAAACTTATAAATGACATAAGGCATCTTTGGCTTAGATTTTTAATCATATCATATTGAAAGAGGATATTGGAAAAGGTTAAATCATACTTAAATAGATGTAAGAAGTACAGTGCTAATAATTTGATGTTTTTAGTTCCAATTGTATGTGTCTTTGATGAACTTTCAGTAAGGCAAATTCAAAATAAAAAGGAATACAGGACAATTTTGTAAAATATATTTTAAAATGTTTTTAATTCAAAGAACTCTTTTGGATGATAAAATGTCCCTATTGATTCAGAACAAGAATTACTCTAGGAGGATTATGAATGGTAGTACATTTACAGAAAACAGAAATTAGGGGGGATATGGACAATGTTTCTTTAAATGTTGTCATTAATCCTGATTATCTTAAACTTGGATTCTATTAAATGTCAATAATTACCCAAATTACTACTTACTTCTGTTCCTCTTATACTTCTTTCTTCATATTTAAAGAAAAAGAAATCTGAGAAAATTAGATAGTCTGACATCCAAATTCACAATTTAGTCACAAAATACCTCCATAATTTTAATATATCTTCTTTAATAATAATAATATACTTCCATAAATTCTCTGTTACAGACCTTCAATCTACCTCTTTTCCATTAATTAAAATATTATTGGACCCTTCTATCCTTTTCCATTTTTCATTTAAAAAATTTTCCTTATTCAATTCATTTTATAATTAGCTATTACATCCATTGTTAACATTAAATATCATGTATTATGCAACATATGAACTAAGATATATTCACTAGCTATTATTTAATGTTTATCTCTTTTCATATTTTGCTCAAGAGTGCATTCTCAACATCTAGCCTACTGCAGTGGTCAATGTTCATGAAGTTACATACAATGAGAGTGATGAATTGCAAATCATCCTTGAATGATTGTGGTTCAAATATCATTTATTTCCCTTTGTATTTTAGGAACATTTAGAGAAGAACAGAAATGCACATACCGATCTGTGATACAAGGCTATATCTGCAAGCAGACTGACCACGTGATCTTAATTCTTGACAATACTGATGCCACTTGGGCAATGCAGAAGTTCTATCCAGTTGTATCTGTGACTGGTGGTTTTGTTGACATCTTTACCAGTGTAAATGCCAATACTCCCTGCTCTATTTCAGGGTCTGTATCTACTTTCTATTCCATCATACCAACCAGGAAAATCACCAAGGTCTGTTTTGTGGATCAGACTCCTCAAATTTTGCGTTTTTTTCTATTAGGGAACAAAAGTGCCTCCAAGCTTCTCTTGGCTATATTCTACCATGAGCTCCAGAGTCCCCATGTTTTCTTAGGGGAAAGTTTCATTTCACCTACTTTGGTTCAATCAACTTCCTCATTACTGAACAAGTCTACTGGTGCCAACTATTTTGACATCATGGATAACCTCTTATATGTTGTCCTACAAGGAGAGGAACCCATTGAAATACACTCAGGTGTTTCCATGCATTTGGCCTTCACAGTGATGTTTACAGTTCCAGAAAAAGGCTGGGAAGCTGTGATCCTTCAAAGACTAACTGAGTTCTTGCAGGTTAGCCCATACCAAATCAGATTTATACATGAAATGCCTGGTAATAAAGCAACCTTAAAGGCCATTGCTGACAGCAAAGCAAAGAGAAAGCGCAATTGCCCAACAGTGACTTGTGCCAGTTATTATAGAGTTGGTCAACGCAAACCTCTCATGATGGAAATGAACTCGTATATGGTCCCACCACCAACCACTGTGGAAACTGTCTCAAAAGTGATGGTCATTGAAATTGGTGATCTGCCAACAGTAAGGAGCTCTGGCCTGATTCCATCCTTATCAAGTAACAAATTGCAGGACTTGGCTCACCAGGTTATCACCGCTCAACAGACCGGAGTGCTGGAGAATGTTCTGAATATGACTATTGAGGCCTTATTGGTGACTCAGTCAAAGGAAGTTTATGGTCATGGGTAAGTACAAATTATAATTACATATAAATTAGTAGTTCATATTGTAAATGTCAGTCTACTTGCACTGCAACAGATATCTTTTCTACCTCCTAAGATAAGAATAAAATCTTAAAGGGTCATTTGTAGACTTAGATTCTCATTTTTGAAATTCTCTACTAAACCTGTTACTTTATAACTATTCCATTTTTTTCCCAGTTAGTTGAACACACTATATTTTAGCACCTGCAAGTAAAAAGCATATAAGAAGAGATTTTTCTAAAGCAACTTATTTTCAGTTCATGTGTTCATTCATTTATTCATGTGGTAAATTTAAGCATTGGGATAGATTCTGGTGTTGCTAAGGTAAAACAGATGAGTTTTGCCTTAAAGGACAAAACCAATACACATTATATTAAGCTATGAGCTAAAACTTGATTACTTAAGGGAATGATAATCCTACCTGCTGGGACTAGAAATGGGACTTATATTTAGGAAAACTTTGGATGGATGAGCAGATATTTATTTGACTAAAGAAGTGATCCTGTTTGGAGTTTGCTTAAAATAGGATTATAAAGCCTTGAAAGAAAACCTGTCAAATGTATATGATAGGAATATGTCTGGCAGAGACCTGCGTAGATTCTGTAATATTCTTTGTACTATATTATTCTGATTCTACATATGGGATTCACTACAAAATGAAAAGCTTAAATAAAAGAGATACCTTCACATTTTCAGGCATAGTCAACTGACACATTGTGATTTTATACACAGAGCAACATATCCAACTGACAACTTGTCTAGTGTTTTGCATTATATTTTACTTGTCTTTAGAGATGTTCTTCTTGTCTACACTACCTTACTATGTATGGAGATATGAAAAGAAAACTCAAGCAATTTTTTCCTAGATTCTGGGTGATTTGAAACCCTGTGGGAATTGTTGACTTCGAACTAAGGAGGACTTCTAGTTACATGATTGCCCAGTACCTATTAAATATTGTATATCTTTACCAACAACCAAATCTTCAGTTATTGTTGTGATTATATTATGCATGATGTTATGATAATTAAGAATTTGAATAAAAGTGATGCTAATTTATCTTAGTTTATGTTTATATATATTTTCTTTCCTTTAGCTCATTTTTCTTTAGATGCCAGAGTTCGTGTAAGTATATATATGACCAGGGAGAAAAAAGTCAATCCCTTGCTAAATTTTATTTAGACTTTATATTATCGAGCTTTCCTAATAGATCAACATTCCAAAAAGACCGCACTTAATAATATGGTATATTAAAAAAGACTCAGTAAATATCAAGTCTTTAGAAGAAAAGAAAAGTGAAGATAGAGCAACAGAGGGACAGCAGAGGGAACCCAGCAGTGGAGTGAGGCTAACAAAAGTGTCAGTGCTCACACTACATGTGGGGTGATTAGTCCATCCTGAGGAGGTGAGACAGCTTCAGAGAAAAGATCATCCTTATTTATCACTCACCATCCATCATTGCCATCATGTTTTCACTTTTGAGTCAGATATTTGAGTTAATAAGAAACTGCTGACTGTGTATTTTATCAACTTCCTATTGGAATGTTATATTCCTGTCTCTTCAGTTGCTTTAGTATTTAAGAGAGATTTGTTAGACATAAGGTGAAAAGCAATTCTGAATAGAAGGAAAGATTGTTTTCTATGCATATCTAAATAGACCTCTAATGAATGAGACCCTTCATGTGTTAAGAGACTGAATGAGAACTAGCAACATTTCCAGCAGCCCTAAGAGTTGCGCAGAATGGCCAACCCTGAAGCCTTGGGAAGGTCCTGAGGTCAACCCTGTTTCTTTCAGTTTTGATAAGTGTCATTGGGACTTCCAATGAACTCACTGGAGAGCCATCAACAAGCTAATGAATTGGCATTGAGAGCAGAAATGAGTCTAGGGACAGAAGCTTTTCAGTGAAAAGCACCAAGGAGAGGGTCATTCTTAATTCAATAGGAGTTTATGCATTTAAACAAATCAAGGCCATATTCACACATACTTTTCAGAGGGGGTACTATCTCCTTGCAGGAAGCTACGAACTTCTGCTATTGGGGAGAAATGGAGCACTGCCTGATTTATCAAGCAGTGTGCAATGAATGGGTCTCTCTAGGCCTTTATCCTCTCTCATTGCATGTGGATTTAAACTTCCCTTTTCAGCTAAATCAGATCCAGGGACCTGTTTTCCATTTTCCAAATTTTGTTGACCTATTGTAAGTTGTTTCCTCATCCATCTTCATTATCCTTGTTGAATTACACCAATTTTAGTCATTTTTGTCTTGTAAGTAATTTCAGTGGAACAGAAAGACACATGTTAAATTCGCCCTTTTGTAACTGGGGGTTCCTTACAGAGGTCTTATTTCTATATTCATTATTTTCATTGGGAATTCCAGAAGGTGAGTTTTTATTTTGCATCCCTTCCCTTTAATAGAAACTTGATTTTTTTTGCTGTCTTGAATGAAGACATTCATTTCCTCTTTCCCCCTTTTATTCTTCCCTTTCTCCTGCTTCATTTAAAAACACTCCTGATCATATCCTTTTTCATATAGCTCTGTATTTTCTATGAAAGTTTAGCTATTGAAATGCCAGTGCTATTTGTGGTTGGCAGAATTTTTATTTATTTTTATTTATTTTTTTTAAAGATTTATTTATTTATTTGTACAAGCACTGGGTACAGTCAGAAGTGCGGGAAGGTGAGAGAATTCACCAGAGCCAGAGCAGGGAACAGAACAGGCAGACCAATGAAATACACTGCTGAGGGGAGCAGCAGGCGAGACAGGAGAGGTCTGCGCACCATGTGGGACCTTCGCGGGTGGCGGGGGATGGAACCGGCGCTGCAGAGGCTGCGGGCAGTTTCTCAGCCCAGCACTTAACCGCGGCGCCACCAGGGGAGGCCCATTGGCAGAATTTTTAAAATGGCCTTCCCAAAGATGTGCTACCCTCATCCCTGAAACCGGAGAACATGAATAAGTAGCACATCTATAAATGCATTACATTATGAGGCATAGCTGACCTTCAAATAGAATATGCAGTATTATCAAGGTGGGCCCTTAAAAGAGGAGAACTTTCTCCTGCTGTGCAGAAGAAGAAAACAGAAGAGGGAGACAGAGAGAGAGACAGTGTAAGAAAGGCTGGATGTGTCACTGTTTTTAGGTAGATTGTGTGAGTGGAGAGTGGACCTTGGTTGACAGCAGGCAAGGCAACAGGAATCTCAATTCCACAATCACAAGGAAATAAATTCTACCAACATTCTCAATAAGCTTGGATATGGGTTCTTCCTGGGAGACTACACATACGCAAAGAACCTACTCAAGTCTGTCTGGACTTTTGATCCACAATATGGTTTTTGATCATTTGTTATGTAACATAAGAAAATAAATATACTATCTCACATAAATGTTTTATCTATGACATTGCCATGAACCTTGGGTCCAGAAAAGGGTTATAGTAAGAGTGATCGTGTCATGATGGGAATATGTAGCATGTGTTTGTGTGTGCATCTATGTGTACCCATCATATTAGTCATGTTTTATGTTTCCTCTGTGTAAGGATCATCTCATCAAGCTGATGGAATAGAAAAGAAAACTAGGAGAGAGTCAGAGAGCCACCTCCATTGGTAACAAGTCCTGTTTAGCATCTTCTCTTATGCAGCCTGTTCATGCTCCTGGGCACCTACTTCCTAGAAAACAGCTATCTGGAGTTTGCAAGAACACAATCTTTCTGTTAACATGGGAGTATGCTCTTCCAAAACTGGCAGAATGTTCATCCCAGAAGGGGTTCATATACTGACACCTGTCTCTTTCCTCTCTCAAGGCAAAACCAGAACTTTGCCATTAAAAAAAGTGTCTGCACCATTCTTTTTTTTGTTTGTTTCCACTAAGATACAAATTCACAACTTTGTTAGGTAGTGGCAAAATTGTCACAATAGAATTTCATATACAATGCTTTGTGGGTAAATGAGATGCTCTGCATAAGCAAACTTTCCATTTAATTACAAAAATCTTCCTTGCATCACTGGAATTTTTAACTTGTATTATCTTTTTGTTGATGCTATGTTTTTTTTTAATAAATCTTTATTTTTTAAATAGAAAAGTTGGAATACAGGCTAGATGCACGGGAGGGTGAGAGGATTCACCAGAGACAGAGCAGTGAACAGAACAGGCAGATGACAGAAATACACTGCTGAGGGGAGCAGTGGGCAAGGCAGGAGAGGTCTCTCGCCATGAAGGTTGCTCTGAGGCTGGGGGAATTGAACCAGCACTGCAGAGGCTGCTGACAGCTTCACAGCACGGCGCTCAACTGCCTGCTCTACCAGGGAGGCCCGATGCTATGTTTGTTTACAAAACTATATAGAAGATATAGTTTTGGGGTATAAATGCATGCCTCTTTTTTTTAAGTAGTATAATTTTTAAATTTTTTAATTGTTTTTATGTTAATTTTTTTACCTCATTGTTCATTTTTAAACAATATTTGCTTTGCCCCATCCCCTCAGGTATAGTCCCCATAGAGTTTCCTTCCCCAAGGCACCAGTGCACCATCACCTCTGTCCCCTGTGCTCCTCCCTCCCTCCCTCTGATCCCTCTCCCTCCTGCTCCCCTGCAGGATGTCTCTGATTTATAATTATCCTTTTTTTGCTTTGTTGTGTTTTGTACTGTTGTTATTTTTTACACTGATGTCTTACCGGGTTTCCCTATATTCCTGCTGTAAGTGAAACCATACGATATTTTTCTTCTTCCTTCTGGCTTGTTTACTGAATAGAGAGCCCAGAAATAAAACCACACTTACATAGAAAACTGATCTTTGACAAAGGAGCAAAGACTATGCAATGGAACACGGGCAGATTGTTCAATAAATGGTGCTGGGAAAACTGGACCACCACATGCAAAAAAAATGAAACTAGACTGCTACCTTTCACTGTGCACAAAAATCAACTCCATATGGGTAAAAGAACTGGAGAAAAGACCTGAAACCATACAAAAAGGTGCATGCCTCTTAAGACGTATGTTACCACACTTCACCCACAAGCAAAGATCCATATTCCTCTAACACAGTCCACTAGACCCCCATCTTCTTTGCTCCCCACTGCTCACTCTCCCCTCTGGTAGCCTCAATTCTGCATATTTCTAGTGTTGGTTTTGTTTTGATTTGTTTGTTCCTTTGTTTTGTTTATATACCGCACATGAGTGTAGTCATCCAGTATCTGTCTTCTAACTTAATTTGGTTAGCATAATCTCAGTCAGTTCCATCCATGTTGTCACACATGGCAAGATTTCATCTTTTTTATAGCTGGATAGTATTCCATTATGTATATGGACCACATCTTATTTATCCACTCATCTGTCACATGGTGCTTAGGTTACTTACATAGCCTGGTTATTGTAAATAGTGTTGCAGTGAATATAGGTGTGCATATATCCCTTCTCATTAGTGTTTTTGTATTCTCTAGGTAGATACCTGGGTGTGGAATTGCTGGATCATTCATTAGATCTATTTTTAGTATTTTGAGAAACTTCCATATTCTTTTCCAAAGGGGCTGGAGTTTCAGAAAAGCAGTAAATGAGAGCTCCTTTTTCCCCATATCCTCTCTAATACTGTTGTTTCTGGTCTTTTTTGAGATGGACCATTCTCATAGTGTGATTTGGCATCTCATTGTGATTTTGATTTGCATTTCCCTGGAGATAAAAATCATTAGCATTTTTTAAAAAGCCTTCAACTCATAAACTTAAAGAAATCATACATTATCTAACCCTATTAAATGTGAAATAAGGCAGACAATTCACATTTTTATTGATATTTTATGATTATCATTAAAACTATCATTTATTTTATACCCTGGTTTCTTCAGTGATGCCCTTAAGGACCGTTGTTCTTACACTAAACATAAGACTTTGATTCTACACCTACAGTTTATATTTTTTCTGCTGTTTTCCTTATAAGCAAAAACTAAGTATAAACCCTAGCTGCTGTTGTCATGTCTGCACCAAGCAGTTCCCCACCCACAAGAATATGTATATTCCCTTCAAATATGGAACACCACCCAGAAATCAAATAATTTAAGATTTTTACGTAAAGATGGTAAAGTTGTAGATAACCACAGTAAAGTCTCATGAAGCCTACATTTTAAGGATTTTTATTCCCCAAACATTAATGGAATAGCTATGATGTCCAAAACATTGTATGATTTATATGAAAATACAAATACTTAAAAATTAATGAATAGCCAAAACAAACATTTATTTAATTATTAAAAATGTTATAGTAAATTTCATTATCCTATATTGCAATAAAATAATTCATTATGATTTTGCTAGTTTTTCATAAAATTATGTGGAGCACATTTTTATCTTTATAATAATATGTTTATAATCTTCAAATTATTGTTTTATTTCTAACAATAACTAAGCTTAGTATCATATATAATAGGTGATCACTAAATATTTGTTGAAAGTAATAAAATCTAGTGTGTTTGGCTCCTTTACTACCCTTATAATCCTGTATAACTAGTGCCCTATAGTAAATCTTTTCCATCAGAAACATCTTGAATGATTTCTTTTTTCCCTGATCAGACTCTGACCACAACAGCACCCCCAATACAATAAGGAAATTTTAAATATTTTATATAGATCCTTAAAACATATTCAGCATCTCTATTACCCAGATACAATATTAATACTAAATTTATTATAAATTATAACTCTAAGTGATTTATCAACTGAAATACTTAGGATTTTACTACTGAATTGCTTTCATTGGAAGGTACACTAAGTTTATTTTGTGTCTTTATATACTGCTGGCACCCTGTAGCCCCCAGCTAGTGTCACTCAAATTACAATTTCAAATGAATAATTCCAAGGACTCAAAAGAGTTTAATAACAAATTTATTTTTTTAAAGATTTATTTATTTATTTATTTATTTATTTATTTATTTATTTATTTATTTATATGCACTGGGTACAGTCAGAAGTGCGAGAGGGTGAGAGAATTCACCAGAGCCAGAGCGGGGAACAGAACAGGCAGACTGACGAAATACACTGCTGACGGGAGCAGCTGGCACAGCAGAAGAGATCTGTCGCCCCATGTGGGACCCTCGCCAGTGGCCGGGGATCGAACTGGCACTGCAGAGGTTGCAGGCAGCTTCGCAGCCCAGCTCTGAACCACTGCGCCACCAGGGGAGGCCCTTAATAACACATCTGTAAGCACATCAATCAAGGGATATACTAGAACTTGAAGAAGACTGGCCAAGGGAGGTGGTGGCTTTCCAGACACATCTAGAGTAAAGGAAGCCTGCATTAGTGGGTACTGATCATGTTATTGTAGTAAAAAGGTTGGGGTGCCCACAATGGTCCAGGGTTAGAACCTCCATGCTACAGTGCCAGGAGGAAGCTGTCACAGAGTAAGGCATTTTTTCCCTCTTAGGAATTTATAGTTGCTAAGGGCATTTAGTTTAGTTTAATAGGGAACCTGAGAACCAAGAAAAAGAAGTAAAATGACATCTGTCAACTCCAAAAGATTGCCAAGAAAGTCCTTGCTACCTTCCAAACTACATGGAAGAACATTCCTGAAGGACAGGGGTCATGGTATTTTATTTATCTTTGCATATCTCACAGTGCCTTGAACAATGTTTGTACACAGAAGGAGTAACATGTTAAATTGAATTAACTGAAGAACTTACTTTCTTCCTCCAGAGTATAAGTTCTTGCAAACTCCTATAGATGTTACCTTATCTAGCCTTTAAAATATTTTAAAATGTTTTTAAGTGATTGAAAATTATCACAACACCCTGAAATATTTACTCAAAACATAAAACCTGTTTTGTAGCTTTGAGGAGATGCCTGTGTACAAGGGAGTGAAGAAGTATATCTAATCCCCCCACCCCCACCCCACCACCACAGATCTTACCCAGCGCCAGCTTTCATCAATATTTATTTATTTGTTTGCCATGCAAATAGAAATAATGCCTTCCTCTATAGGGTAAGCATTTAGAATCTGGCACATTGAAAAGCAAGAAGTGGAGTGAATAGTGGTGATATCAGAATTGGGAATTTTCTGTATTCTCTTGATCTTTCTTTTTAACCTGCTTTGAAAGGGTGGGGGGAATTCTTTCACATACCTGAGTGGGTATTAGAAGCTGTTAAATAGTGGTTAAAACTGGAAACAGTGGAGGGAACTTTCCTCCCCCATTTTTTAAAGTTTGGCTGTAGGTCCTTCTGCCTGCAGGCTACAGTCACATTAGCAGTTGAAAATTGGATAACGACAGCACAATGACAAATCCAGGTTGCTTGCAATAAGTTGCTAATCCCTTTGCTTTAATATCGGAGCAGCATATAATGATGTTTGGACATCACTCCAGTTTACTGACGACCCCACTGGGGCCAGCAATAGAACCTTACAACTGTCTAACAAGGCGTCAGGTGACTCCCGTCGTCACAGCAACGGACACTGGAATCTAATCTTCCCTCCATCCCTTCTAGCACCCAATAACGCCTAGATTATATAAGTGGCCCATCATTGCTTGGTAACTTGAATCAATTAACGTTAATTCGCACAATGCTATGATGTATTGTGATCACTTTCATTTCAGGGAAGGGGGAGAAATTGCTATAAGTCACCTAAAATGAGGTTGTCTGTGGTGCTGAGGTATTAATTGGGTGTCCATATTAAATGCAAAAGGAGCCCCATCGTGAAAGGAAAGTGGATGAGTGACTCTCTTGGCTGCTATTGACCTATCAGAAGAAGACAGTGCCCTTTTCCTTTGCTTTTATCTATTACAGTTTTCCCTATTGCGTGTCAAGTTGATGTATTATAAAAAATTCATTTGGTGACCTTTCACCCCCTTAGCAGATTAAACAATTTCACTTCGATGGCATCATTAACAGGACCCTGCATTTAATGATGATTTCTCTAAAAGGCCACGGAGATTCGATTTTAAGCTAACAGATTTATTGCACTATTATAACATATCGTAAAAAACTGTACCACCTACGGTCAGGTTTTAGGATAGAAACTGCTTAAGAGTTTATGTGGAGCTTAAAGTGGTATTACCTTGGGATATGCTGTAGCAGCAAGTCTCTGACCTCCAGTGAGATGCTGTTTACATTTAATAAGAGATGTTTGCTCACAATAAACTTTAAAGTGTGTCAGGGATGGGCCTTTCAGTGGGCATTCAGGCAGTTGGTTCTCCTCCCTCCGTCTCTAGACATCAGTGTACATATGTCAGTGTCTTTCATGGAGTCTTTCCATTTCCTTAACCCACGCTGCTAGCCTGCGTCCGTCCTGCATCAGAAAGCATTTAAGAATGAGGTTAGGGGACAAAAGTAGAATCTGGTGACAATGCTAGGCTTTTCTAATAACCTGAAACCTATAGAAGGATAGAATTAATGGCATGGATTTTAAAATGTCATTTAAAATGTTCCCTTAAATAAGAGGAGCCTTATCCATTTAGGCTAAGCAAGCTAATAAATGAGTAGGCTAATAGAAGCTGAATCCCACGAGTGACTTGCAAATTTGCTTTAGCTGGCAGATGATCACAGTGGTCTTCAGAACCACACATGCTTCTCTGTACCCATTTCTCAGGATTCTTAAGAGAAATACTTCCTACAGAAATTTCACCAGTGTTTGCTCTTCCACTATTTCCTTTTTTTAGAACTTATTGTCACTTTTCCCTGATATATAGCTTCCTTGTAAATATCTTACCCTTTTTCCTTGCAGAAGGAAAAAAAAAAAGTTTGGGGAATAAAAGCAGTTGGGTTGTGTCACATGAATTTAATTGAAGGCAGAATAGGCTCTTTTTGTTCTAGTTTTTTTTTTTTTAATCAAAATCTTGGTAAATATGATCTAAGCCTGTTTTGAGGATAGGACATCAAGGGGTGCTCTATATTAGTGTAATAAATATCATATAATATTTCTATATATCTATTCAATTGCTAAACATTTATAGCAAGACTATTACATGTGATATACAATAGGTTTGATGGACAATTAGATAATGTATAATGCTTTTTTAGTAAAGTTTTCTTGCTTATCAAAAATACCGAAGCTCTTGACTGAAGATGTTTTGATTGTTGAATGATTATATGAGTTATATAATCATTTTATATTCATTCTATTTTATTACTAAGTCATTAATAATTAATTTTCTTGTGTGAGGTATAAAAAGTAAGTTTTCTTTGGTTAACTTCTCTAGATCTTGGTCATTCACTTCTATTTGCACAAACTCTGGCAAGTTAAGCTTTTTTGGATCTCAGCTTTTTCACCTATAGGGAAGAGTGTGTGCCTCATCGTGTCATTTAAAAATTTGTAGTATATATAGAGAAAGCTTAGAAAAACACCCGGTATTTGGTAAGTGCTTAGCATATGTTACTTGTAAGTATTATTCTCCCTAGGGGCTTCATTGAATTAAAATAAATTAATCTATCAATAGCACAGTTATGGACATTATTTAGTTTGAGCACAACGCGGAGAGTAAAGCATGAAAGGTGTTCTGTGAGGATGCAGTGAGCAAGTCCATGTAAAACAGCCCCATTGGCACTCACTCTCGAAACCTCTTTCCAATTTTTTTACACCGATGTCATCTTGGTGCCTTGGAATCAACGTGGTGGGAGTACTTATACTATGGAAATTGGTAAACTGCAAATCAAGGTTGTTTTGGGAGGGAGAAATGGTTTACTAACTTTTTATTTTTTTAAAGATTTATTTATTTATGCATGCAAGGAGTGGGGTACAGGTCAAAGGTGGGGGAGTGAGAGGATTCACCAGAGACAGAGTGAATAGACAGAACAGGCAGATTGACCAAAATACTCTGCTGAGGGGAGTAGCGGGCGAGTCAGGAGAGGTCTGCTGTGCTGTGTGGGTAACTTCCCTGGCCGGGGATCGACCTGTGCTGCAGTGGCTGTGGAGAGCTTCATTGTGCTACATCTTAATCCCTTGTGCCACCAGGCCCCTTACTAACTTTTTACACTGAACAAATTACCCCTCTCTAAGTAAGTCTGATAAGTTCTTTCACTGAGACTTTTTAGGATGAATCTGACAAACCATGATAAAAATCTGAGTTCATAATTTGTGCTTCGCCTCCCCCCACACAGCTAGTTCATCCTTTCTGATGCTTCAGCAAGCATGCAAAATAAATACAATTTTTTTTTTAGTTATAAGGTCATGTTCACTATATAGTGCACTATTAAGTTTCCAGAAACAAAGGCAAATGCAAATATTTTCATTGGTAATAGACTATTATGGAAAATAGCAGCAGAGGTGATATTTGCAGTCTCATGGATGTCTTCTGTTTGTTTTTCCATGTGCCAGAAATACAAGTTTGAAAACTGGGAACTTGATATACGTTCGACCTTATGCTCTTTCAGTTCTGGTCCAACCTTCGGATGGACAAGTAGGAAAAGAACTTCCAGTTCAACCACAACTTGTTTTTCTGGATAAGCAGGTAACTTGTTGATAGCTAACACTCTTTCTTTAGAGCTGGGTAGCACGTTGTACATAACATGTGTTTTCGATTTGATCATCAGGGCACACAATGACAGAGTGTGGGCTGTGTGAGATCCACTACACTTAGAACTTCAACTTGCATCATTTCCTTTCATTTCTCAATCTGCTTTCCTTCCATTCTCTATGAATGTCCAGAATTTGATCAAGGCTAAAAATATAATTCTGATCCTTTTCTTTCTCAAGTTCTTGAAGTAGATATCTCATATCTTTTCTGAAATCTAGCCTTCTCAAAGAAGTATGTCCATATCTGAAAAAGTACTTTCATATGCTAATGAAGGGATGTATGGTGTTGCACGTGCCTTATAGTTTTATGTTCTTTTAAATTATTTCTTTTATATGTGCTGAAGTCAATCAAGAGACTATATTTAATTCTAATTCCATTCTAAATCATGCTCTCTGATTCTATTTTATCTGTATTTTTTATTTTTTAAAAGATTAATTTATCTATGCACACAAGAACTGGGGAGTAGGCCAGAGGTATGGGGAGTGAAGGGATTCACCAGAGACATAGTGGGGAAAAGAAAAGGCAGATTTACTGAAATACACTGCTGAGGGGAGCAGTGGGAGAGACAGAAGAGGTCTGCTGTGTCACATGGCTTAGCTCCCCGTGCTGGGATCAGACTCATGCTGCAGTGGCTGGCGATAGCTTGATAGTGCTGTGTCTTTAACCCCTATGCCACCAAGGAGGCCCATTTTATCTGTATTTTTTAAGCACAGAGAAAAACAGTGAAATGTGATTATTAAATCAGCTTTCATTCTTTGCTTTAAAAATGCATGCCTTGACCTGTTTGCAGAGGGAAGAAGGCCTGGTACTGAGGTCCACACTTAGAAACCTGATCTAGTCTGGACCCAATCCAACTATCTTCTGCTTGATTCTCTTAACTTTTCCTTCCTTTTCAAACTTCAGCACAGAATTCCATTCTCCTCTTCTATCAACTTAGCTTCCCTTTCTCCTTTCCTCTGCCCTGCCCCAATTTTTCCTATACTAACCACCTGAAATTAACAAGCTAATTTTGATATATTTCTAACATGAGTAAGAAAACATCATTTTCCTTCCTTTGCTTATTTCTGCCAAGTATGTGCTTTATAGAAGATTCCTTTATACATGCTCTTCTTTTTTAGGATTTCAAAAAAATTAAATTCTTTTCATAACTAACTTTTCCTTTTTTTCCCCCTACTTCCAGAGTCAGCGAGTGGTGTCCTTGGGGCCCCCCTTAGAACCTTGGGCTGTTTCTGTTTCCCTGGAAGGGGTACCAGATTCAATGCTGAAAGGTAGGTGTCAGTGACTTCAGAGAACTGTTTCAATTGCATCTGAAAATGCTCACAGCCATCAGGAATTCAGAGCAAGGTCAGTAATACTCAATATTTTCAGTAATTCTGAAGAAAACTCCTTCATTCCTAGTCTACAGGCACAGTGTCTGCATAAAGGAAGATTGGGCTGGCAGTAAACATGAAGGAAACCCTTCTCTTCTCCCTTTCCTTGTATGATAAAGGAGCATTTTCATCATACTGTATCCTCAATGTGGTATAAGGAAAAAGCCTTGAAATATTTGGTTAGATCTCATTCAAATTTAGTTTATTTTTTAAGATTTATTTATTTATTTATTTATTTATTTATTTATACAAGCATTGGGTACAGTCAGAAGTGTGGGAGGGTAAGAGAATTCACCAGAGCCAGAGCGGGGAACAGAACAGGCAAACTGACGAAATACACGCTGAGGGGAGCAGCGGGCGGCAGGAGAGGTCTGTCGCCCCATGTAGGGCCCTCGCCCAGTGGCCGGGATCAAATTAGCACTGCAGGGGTTGCGGGCAGCTTAGCAACCCAGCCTCTCAACCGCTGCGCCACTGGGGAGGCCCTAGAGCCTATTTTAAAACATGAGAAGACCCCCCCCCCATTAGTGGCTGTCACAGATTAAGAACTCAGAATTCTAAGGAATTCTGGAGCACCACTGGCTTTTCTTGTCTTTGTTTTAGAACTTAAAAACAAACACATTTTATTATGAAATAGTCGAGGTATTGTTTTTTCATGTTTTATTTTTTTAAAAATTTATTTTTTTATGCATACAAGAACTGGGGTACAGGCCAGAGGTATGGGGGGGTAGAGGATTCACCAGAGACAGAGTGGGGAGCAGAACAGGCAGACTGACCAAAGTACACTGCTGAGGAGAGCAGCGGGCAAGTCAGGAGAGGTCTGCTGCACCATGTGAGATGTTCCCTGGCCGGCCAGGGATCGAACTCATGCTGCAGAGGCTGCGATTGCTTCATAGTGCAGTGCTTAACCCCTTGTGCCACCAGGGAGGCCCCTGTTTTCATGTTTCAAAACCACCTTTAATAGAACCCACAGAAAATATGTTAAGGAGAATCTGTTTGAGAAGCAGAAAGAAGACAAAGGAGACTAATGGCTGAGGGAGAGGAAGGGAAGAAGTGAAGCCAGGGAGCCAGGCAAGAGAAATGAGGGTAGACTCAACTCTGGGACCTGACACTGAGACACCAACTCAGGTATTTCCCATATTTTCCATACTTCACTCATCCATCTATATTGTGTTCACTTTGGGTAAAGTAACACTTATGTTGCTGACTCAATTTTGATCCTTTTGGTAGCATCTTTGCTCAAGCAGTTAAGTCTGAAACTCTGTGGGTTAAAATCCCAAGAAAAGGGGGCATCCTAAAATATTCCCTGTACAAATTTGCAAAAGCAAACTACATTATTAAGAAAGTCAAGTAATTAAGTGAAGTTATCCATGGCTGGCCAATGTGAAAATTAAGATTCAGAATTTCGTTATGAAGTAGTTTTAAACTGCCTCTTCGGGTGCCATCATTCTGCTCATTTTTTGGTGCCACTTAGCTACTGCCGGCATATCAGTATAGAGAATGCATAAGATAGAATAACAATTCACTTACCTGCTCATGTTAAAATAATACTGTAGCTTGAAAACCATCAAATTTTAACTTTTTTTGTGTTCTAATAATATGTACAGTAGTTACTCTAGCCTGACTGCTTAAATTCACAGGCCTTTGACCTCTAGTCCATATTTCAATATTCCATACATTACCCACACTTTAAATCTTTCACATATTTCATACCTTACTCTTCATTCCATACCTCTTTGTCCTCACAGGCTTCTCTAACAGGTTACCATAGAGTGGGTGGCTTGTAACAACAGAAACTCACAGTTTTGGAGGTGGGGAAGTCAAAGATCAAGGCTTCTGCAAGTTCAATGTCTGGTGAGAGCCTGCTTCCTGGTTCATAGATGAACCCCTGTCTGTTCATATGGCAGAAGTAAGGAAGGATCTGTTTCATAAAGACACTAAACTTATTTATGAGGGCTCTTCCCTCATTATCTAATAGCTTTCCAAAGTCCCACTTCCAAATTCCATCACATGGGAAATTAGGTTCCAACATTTGAGTTTTGGATGGATAGGGACATTCAGTCTATAACAATAACTTACTCAACACCTTATTCATGCTCCATGCCTTAGCTGTACTCCACATCATTAGTCATACTCCATACCTTATCCCTAGCCTATCCTGTCTGTACTCCTAACCATTACCCCTACTCCATCACTCATACCCTCATTCCCATAATCTTTTTCATTAGTGAACTATTGTTGTAAAATCCACATAACATACAACTTAGTATTTTGACCATTTTTAGGTATACATCCATATACTTTACCTTACTTTACCTTAGCCATACTGCACTCCTTACCCAGACTTCATGGTTTCTTTGCCCCACTTCTACACTCACCCACAGTCCATGATTTTTCTTTCAGTTCTCCCAAGAGTATCATCCCTGCTTACCTCAGAATCATATTATCTTGCAAAATGAATGAGGAAGGAAACTCTTTGCTACTTTATTCTACCAATACCAAGTCAGGCACAAGCCAGCTGACTCATATGAATGAGTACAGTCACTGCCCTCCTTGGGAAATACAGTGGGAAATGAGAGGAACTGACTGGGTTGTTTTCTAATTTGGGAGGGGTTATGTAATGGGAAAAAATCTTGTGTAGTTTTCTGTCTTTGGAATGCCCATACCAGTAAAATCATCTTATTTCATAGGATTGAAACTCTCTTGAAGCCATCATGAAGTGTTTCTTCACTTCAGAAAAAGTGAAAGCAATGAAGTTTTGGGTGGATTACTTAATGTATTCAAGCATTTCTGGATTGAAAAAATAAAAATAAAAATAAAAACAACAAACCATACCTATATGTCTAGTTTAAGTCTTCCATCCTTCTATTTAACTTCATGTTCTCATATCTCAGAAGATCTTCTTCAGTGAAGGAGAGGTTATTGTCTAGTGACAAAAAGTGGGTTTATGTACTGAAAGACAATTATTTAAGGGGTCTTAAGATCCTTTGATATTGAATTATCAATTCTAAATATTTTAAAAAGTCTCAGCATTGATGATGTAGCAGTTTGCCAGCTTGTAGAGCTAGGGGTGAAAGGGAGATCCATGGGAATAATTTGGGCCATAAAGGTGTTTTAAAAACCACATGCCCTACAGAAACACATTCAGGTACCCTCCCTGATAGGCTTGTGTTCAGTTTCAGTATTGCTTCAAGCCCAGCACCCCACCACGTCCCAGGTTCGCACGTTGTTTATACCAGCTTGATCGGAGAGCCTGTCAATAGCACTTGTATATTTTACAATTGCCATTGCAGGGATATGATGAACCCTGGAGTAATGTACTGTACTTGGCAGCAACTGCCTCAGCTTTTGGGCACATATGCTTCAAATCTGAGAATATCATAGATATATATGGGAATCTTTTTAGAGATCTCTGAGGCAAGCTGGTATTTAACGCAAAAGCAAACCCATTTGGAGCTAAAGCACTTTCCATTAGGCAGTTTGGCGGCTGTTCTATGAGGCAGACTCACTGTGCTCCACGGACACATTTCGATTAAATGCTGCTTTGTATTCCTCCAAAGATGGGAACAATAAGGACGTTTGTCAAAGGAAAAACTGCAGCAAACGATTTCATGTTGAACATCTGTACTCTGTGGTTCATTGTTTGCAAGAGTTTATTGACCATAATTTTGATGCATATAGGTTTTAAAGAGTATAAACTACATTTATCTTGGGCGCCTATCATTTATTTGAGTCTTGGCTTATTTATTTCCATTTTTCTGGGCATTTTATTTATTTTGGGACTCTGAAGAGATGAAGTAAAAGATGTTTCCAAAAAGAAAAAAGGAAGTTTTAGTTAGCTCTGCAAAATTGATGAGGAAAGATGTTTTCACAAAAAAGGATTAAACAATTGAATTGAAAAATGTTTAACACTAAGCACATTATATCTTCATAATACTTTTCAGTCTTAGAGATAGCAAACTAATTTTTAAGCTTGAAGATCTCTCTCCAAACTCGTTGTCCACCTTACCAATCATAGTGACATTTCCAGAGTGAAATGTAGCAGCTGTTAATTAGCAAAGTAATGTGAGGGTAGTAGAGTGAGAAGACTAATTAATGGTATGTGAATGTGATCTTGAGCTAAGTTGCTTTCTTTCACATTATAAATGGATAGCCTATTGTTAAAAGATGTAAGCTTTTTTTTTCTTCCCTTTTTTTTTTTGTATTTTATGCAAGGAAACCATAACCTGGGGCAATCTAAGTTGCTAAATCAGAGTAGCCTTTATCAGTAATGATTTGAAGCATTGCTGTGGCCCTGATCTATTAGCCTAACACTACCACCATATAAACTACAGATTCCTTGAATTGAACAGTCACAGCTTAAAAACTGACCACCCACAAAGATAATTGACTTTCTGATTTAAGATATATTTAATAATAAGGAAGTCAATATGTAGTTTTGGGGAAGAATTTAAATCAGACAGATCAAGGCTCTAACAATAGCATCAATTAATTTAACCTTTCATGAACCAATTTCCTAGTCTCTAGAATATAGGTGGTAGACTATATTAGAGGGCTGTGTGGTATATTTACAATGATATATATAAAACAGTGTCTGGTACAGGAAGATTTCAAAATATGTTAGCTGTTATTACTATTATTTTGTCTTGGATTATTTGGTTCTAAGACTTCACTATAAAAATCCTGAGGGATTTAAGTAACTTATTTAATTAAAAAAATTTTCCTTTTATGTCCAATAGCTGTTCTACAGAGAAGATTTAAAAGAGCAGCTCTTGAGTAGATAACTAATATCAGGTTTTTGGTTTTGTATTCTTTTGCAGGCTGTACTCAAGCAGAAACTCAAGATGGTTATGTGAGCTTCTCCAACTTGGCAGTTTTGATCTCTGGGTCAAATTGGCACTTTATTTTTACTGTCACTTCCCCTCCAGGTAATTTCAGCACATTGTATTTTTATTATGTTTCTTTTGGGAAAAAAATAGCCTTTTCTCACTTATAGTAGGAATAGCTCCTATCATGAATAAGATCAGAATTTAGCAAAAAAAGATCACTTGGTTATGTCATTAATGTCTCAGAAGCAAGAACACATGTAGAAATTAAGTCGGAAGAATAGGCTGGTAAGAATCCAAATGCAAATTTTCTTCCAGTTATTAAAATTTATTTTGAATGTTTTACTTTTCAAAAAATTTCTATATCATTTGTTGACATTTGGCTGGATATTAATTAGAAAATTTTAGTTTATGAGGATAATCATAGTATGTTTTTATGAAATTTTATCATTCTGTCCTGCCCTCCTCATCCACTGCTCCATCTCTCCCATGAATGGTGACTGTACTCATTCAAAATCCCCATATTTTAGTAATAGAGATATAAAGTTAGGGTAAATTGTTTATGTGATACAGTTCTTGACAAAATATTAAAACAAATTCTCCCTTCTGGAGTATTTGTGACAGTGTTTCGTTTATCGGAGGGTAATATTTTTCAATAAGTTTGTAGTGGATAGCATTTTATTTTTGTGTTTTCTTAAAGATTTATTTATTTATGCATACAAGAACTGGGGTACAGGCCAGAGGTGGGGGGGATTCTCCAGAGACGAGTGGGGAACAGAACAGGCAGACGGACTGAAATACACTGTTGAGGGGAGCAGTGGGCAAGACAGGAGAGGCCTGCTGCACCATGTGGGTAGCTCCCTGGCCACCCGGGGATGGAACTTGTGCTACAGAGGGTGAGGATAGCTTTGCAGTGCTGTGCTTAACCCCTTGCACTACCAGGGAGGCCTTGGATAGCATTTTGAAGTCAGATGAGCCTACATAGAAATACTAGTCCCCCATCTCCATGAAGGGGAGAGCCGAGTGCAATTTTGACCTTTTTTTAAAGGTGACTTGGTGGTGGGAATTTATGAGGATTACACTTGTGAGGAGAAATCTAGCACTGTAGTCAGGAAAATTAGTCTGATACTTAAGATGTGCATCTGTGAAGAACAATTCACGCACAGGCATAAGGCAAAGTTTGATAAAGCACATTAGCACAATCACTGAATTTCAACCTCTTAGACTGGAAATGGTAAAGAAGTTCAGTGTTTTCATGTGAGTTGGTGATCCTCAAGAGCCCATGTTTAATTATGTCCAGATAGTTGTTCTTCCTCACAAGACTTTGATTCAAATTGTCATAGTATATATTTCATAAGTTAAAAAAATATGATTGTTATGAAAATATATAATAAGCATTTATCAAATGTTACTTATTAATAAGGGAATCAGGAGGCTGGCAAAGCAGGTTTCAAAAACATTTGAGGGGTATGGATCATGTAGCCAGGGAAGAACTGCTGAGATAAATTTGCTAAATTGGGTAATAAAACCAGAACCTTTGAGGTTACATCTTAGCTAGACAAAAATCATTTGCAGTTTACCAATCTTTAACAAGCTAACAAGACTGAGCCCTAATTAATAATAGTCAATTAAGTCATGGACCTGTTTAAAAAGGCTTCAGCATAGGATCTATTATTGTTTTTCTTCATTCCATGTTTTGGATAATTTTTCTTCACAAAGGGAATTATCTGCAGAAGTCAGATAATATTATTAAGTATTAACTTTGCAGGGCAGATTCTTTTACTAGTGAGGAAGTTATCCTAATGTGAGCACATGTTCATGGAGAAGCATGTTCAGTGTCATTGGCCATGAGAGTCCAATGATATAGCCTTAAGTTTTTGAATGAATATCTTTTGAAGGGTTACACACTCAGAGCTGGATTCTTTGTCTTCTATTTGTTGGGTATTTTAAAGACCTCTGTACTTGAATTTCCTCCGCGGTTAACTAAGATTAGCCAAATACTTCATTCAGGTTATTTTAAAAAATAAGTTATCTAAGCAAATGTCAAATGTGGTATAGGCAGAAAAATCTCAGTACCATTTGTAATTTTGAACTGGAATTAGTGTTCATAGTGAATAGATTACTATTTATTTTAGGTTTCTGTCTACAACTTATCAAGGAATAATCTCAAAAAGTTTTCTTTTACATTGCCCCTTAAGTTATATTCATAATGTTCACAACAAATCTATGAGGTGAGGCCGCATTAGAATGATATATACAGAAGTTTAAGTTAGAAGAGAACAATGAAGAATAAGAAGAGCATAAAAGGTCCTGTACTTCTTTGGCCCTTTATTGCCATCCTATCACTCCAGAAAGAAACTCCATATTTCCAGGAATATTGATTTCTAGTACCAGGATCACTTGGGAAAGAAGCCCTTATTCACACATTGATAGGCCAACCGATGAAATTTCTTATTTGTAACATGTTTCAAAATAGTGGGTACAGCAAGTGTTGATTCATGTTGTTTTTGTTGCATTCATCTATGAATCAAGCAGAGAACCTGCAATAATTACCATTATTTTCCCTCTTCTCCCTTAGAGAGTGGGACACATACTGTAGCAGGAGGAGGACCTCATCCTCCGGTGCCTAGGAAGAGCAGATCCCATTATTCCTTCATTATTCCTTATAGAAATTGAGGACTTGAGAGCTTAGATTGGCCCAAACAAATATGTATGAATCCTTTTGAGTCTTTCTAATATGTAGATTCATCTACTTCATTTGTCTATTTCTGAACTGCCTAAGACACTGCAAAGGGAAAAGTGTGTCTGCAGTTTGCACTATTGACTTCCCGCCCAGCATTTCCCCTGTTCACTCATCACCATGTCTGAGGCTGTGGTTTCTCTAACCATTCCTTGCAGATGTGGAGTTCTTGGAGGTTCAGGGGTGCTTCTGGGTTGAGAAGGGGTTGCAGAAACCAGGGAAACTTCTGCCTCTAATCCAGTAAATCTCTATTGTATTTGGCATTTCCTTGACTGGAACAGTCTTTCTCCAGAAATTCACATGGCCCATTTACCAGTTCACCCAGGTTTCTTCTCAAATATTACCTCCTCAAAGAGGCCTTTTCTGGGTCACTCACTCTGTTACATTATCCTCTCCAACCCCTCCCCCATGACCAGTCCTTTCTCTCTCTTCCATCCTTAGTGTGGTCTTCTTCATGCACTTATCGCTGGTGTCAGCCTTTCCTCATATTTGCTTGCTTGTCTGTTGCCTGTGTGTTCTGTCCCCCACTAGAAGCTAAATTCCAAAAGGGACATGAATTCTGCATAGTTCAGCATTATATCCTCAGGGTGAGAAAATTCTGGCACATCATAGGCACACGCAAATATTTATTTATGAATAAATGAGCATATTAGATTATGAGTAAGATTGCATTTAAAATAAATGTTCTGCTGCTAAAAATATTTGAAATCTGGTGGTCTCCACCCTCAGACCCACATTACTGCCCCAGGCTTATAAACTGTTCTCCCTGTAGCCTGTCACTATCTGTGCTGTAAACACATCTGTGGACTGAGCTTCTATATCCCATGTTACTTGTGCCACTTCTCAGCTCAGAATTTCCCCTTCTAAGACATCTCATTGCCTTCAGAATATAGCCAAGGACCTTATGACTCACATTGAAGACCCACCAAAATTTTCAGCTTTAGTCATCAGTATTTGCCAGCATTAATTTTGTGAACAGCAGTTGCTCATTTCTCCTTTCTATCTTTATTTGCTTCAGATGCTCTTTCCTCTGGGATGCTTTCCTGGATCACATCAATGGAGAATAACCTTCCAAAGCAATTGATTTGCATTATTCTCGGAGCATTTACCACATCCTCATTTGTATTACAAATATTTGAATATATATCTTATTTATTTTTGAAATTGTAAATATCTTAAGCCTGAGAACAGTCACTTATCCAGTTAGCAAGGTAAACAATCTCTGAACAATCATTGGAAAATAGAGAAAAGAAAGAAGGATTTTTGTTTTCACTTTTTGTGAATCACTGGTAAAATCTATTCCCCTGTCTCTGGGCTAGATTTAGCTTATTCATATGCCCATAAAAAGCAACTAATTGATAACGAATAAGCCAAATATGGCTCAAGTGTAAGATGTACACACAGGAGAACCATTTGTAGCTAATTTTGTTATGGTAGCGTTGGGACCAAGTCATGCAGAAGTCAAAAGACTGATGATCTTACTGTGACTTCCAGTTCAATTGTGAGGTTCAGCTCAAGGAAAGCACAGAAAAGGAAAATAGAGTATTTCCTTGTGTGGAGAGAACAAAAGGTGCTTTTGCCAGAGTTATCCTGATAAAAGCGGAGACTTGAGGTTGGTTTGTTTTGAAAGCTATTTCAAAAATGCTGACAATAATTAATTTTCATAGGCACATTTTTTGGTAACATTTCATTTTTATATGAGGTGTAATGGACATATGATAAACTATTCATCTTTGATGTGTAGTATGCGATGCAACATGTTTTGTTGAATGTATACTCCCGTGAAACCATACTCCCAATGAAGATGAAGAATACATTCAGAGGACTCCCTGGTGGTGCAAGGGGTTAAACACAGCACTGTGAAGCTATCCACAGCCTCTGCAGCATGAGTTCGATCCCCAGCTGGCCAGGGAGCTACCCACATGGTGTGGCATACCTCTCCTGACTTACCCGTTGCTCCCCTCAGCAGTGTATTTCAGTCAATCTGCCTGTTCTGCTCCCCACTCTGTCTCTGGTGAATACTTTCACTCCCCACACCTCTGGCCTGTACCCCAGCTCTTGTATGCATAAATAAATAAATCTTTTAAAAAAATATATTCAGCATAATGCTGCTGATGTTCATCCCAGTTTCTCTCTGCCTCCTCCCTTCCTCCATTGCTTCTCTAACCACCCCCCTCCTTTTCTCTTTTCTGTTTTTTTTCTTTTTCTTTTTCCTTTTTCTTTCTGGTTGAGAAGTACTCCATTGTCTGAATAAACCACAGTTGGTTATTCATTCGCCTTTGAAGATCATTTGTTTCTGGTTTTGTGATGATGCATAGAGTTGCTATGAACATTTTTGTGTAGGTATTTGTGTGTATAAGCAAGTTTCGCTTCTAGATTCTTCTATGTCTTGCTTCATAAATAATAATGGAGTGAAAGCCAAATTTTCCAACTTACAAAAAGGATGACATTTGAGATGAATTCTTAGAAGATGTACCCTATAAACAGCAAGCTGCCCATTTTGCCCCATCACCCATAGCCACTGCTCTACTCTTAACTTTCCTAATGGCAAAATTCTCCTAACTCTGAAGTAGGATTTCTTGTACCCCTGTTACTATGTGTTACATACCATATTTTAGGTAGGATGAAAAGTCACAGCAAGTAGTTTCATGCATTCTGGAGCTTAGAGCATTTCTCATCTAATTAGAAAAATATCAGCATGAAGCTACTGTGTACATCAGTGGAAAAGGTAAATCTGAGGCTAAAATGTGAGACCTGAATGAATTCCCCACCAATAATAAACAGAATGGGAAAGAACAATCTATTATTGTCCAGACCTTGTCATCCTTCAGAAGTATAAATGTTGTAATTATTATTGATTCATTTATCATGTAAATTCACTAAATGCTTATTGAACCAACTGTATACCAGGTACTGTTGTAGGGATATCTTTTCCACACACATTTTTATTAAAGGAGCATCTTATTAATATGTTATTGTTGGAAATTTTTTTCCAGGGGCCAATTTTACAGCTCGATCCAGATCATTCGCTGTCTCTCCTGTGATGAGGATGGAGCCATCCACCCTCATCCTGGCTGCTTCTTTGAGCTCAGTGGTCTCCTGGTTGGCGCTGTGCTGTCTGGTGTGCTGTTGGTTAAAGAGAAGCAAAAGTGGAAGTATGGAGACTCATTTCTAGAACTGAAAAAATACCATCGTATATAAAATAAAAATGAAAATTTTTCTACCCAACAAAGAACTTTGTATGAACCTCCACAACACATTGAACCACATAGAGCCACATTATTTAGCTCATATAATAGAGACAAAGATTTTGTAACCCAAAATAATAACAGCAATAATAGTGAAAGGTCATATATGTTGAATAATTATTATGGATCAGGTTCTGAGTATTTTATTTTTTTTTTTATTTTTTTTTTTTTATTTTTTTTTTTTTTAATAGAGGCATGTTTTATTTATTTATTTGTTTGTTTGTTTGTTTTGTTTATACATGCACTGGGTACAGTCAGAAGCGCGGGAGGGTGAGAGAATTCACCAGAGCCAGAGCGGGGAGCAGAGCAGGCAGAAGGACCGAAGTACACTGCTGAGGGGAGCAGCGGGCGGCAGGAGAGGTCTGCGCGCCATGTGGGACCCTCCTCTGGTGGCCGGGGAGCAGCCGGGGATCGAACCGGCACCGCAGAGGCCGCGGGCAGCTTCGCAACCCAGCGCTCAACCGCTGCGCCACCGGGGAGGCCCTGGTTCTGAGTATTTTAGATGCAAAAATCTCTCATAACAACCCTAAGAAATAGGTACAAATAGTAGGTCTGCTCAGGGATATAGAACATAAGACATAGAAGAGCCAACTAACTTGTCCAAGGTCACAGCCAGCCAGAAGCCAGGCAGAATGATTCCCTTCAGGTCTTGTTCTCTGAAACACTTTGTGTGTGTGTATGTGTGTGTGTATGTTGTACTTTCTGGTTTGAAAGCAAAGAACTTCCATAGTTTTTACTCTCATGTGATTCTGTGAATTATGTGATTTAATTCTCATTCTGCATTTTATAGCTAAAGTTACAAGCCAGGCAGAGACTGCCCACTCTTACCCCATCTTTTTCCTTGTTTCCCCAGGTCTAGAGCAAGCTACTTTCTGCAGTTACTAATATATCAGTTACCTCAGTGTTCTCATCTTGCTCTTTCAATCTTTAGATTTCTGTGGACATATATTCCTGTATTAAGTCCCCATATAGTCCTGACTGGAAACCAACTCCTAACTGCCTTTAAAAAAAACTGTAAAGAAAAATGTAAATGTAAAAACTTTTTATAAAAGTCACCTTTGCGTGAGAAATTTGCATTTGCTTATACATCTTTCTGTATTCTTCAAATTTCTGAAATTAACATAACAAAATGAAGTGTTCCCCATCTTACTCATGGAAATGGATCCTCTGAATTCAGTTGTATGGTCAGGACTTAACAAAATTTTGGTCTCCAGGTCTTGTTACACTCCCAATAATTATTAAAAACTGCAAAGTGCTTTTGTTAATGTGGCAAATCTATCAGTACTTCCAAAGGGCCTCCCTGGTGGCTCATGGTGTTAAGCACAGCATTGTGAAGCAATCCACAGCCTCTGCAGCACAAGTTCTATCCCCAGGGCCAGGGAGCTACCAACATGGCACAGCAGACCTCTCCTGTCTCACCTGCTGCTCCCCTCAGCAGTGTATTTCAGTCTGCCTATTCTGCTCCCCACTCTGCCTCTGGCGAATCGTCTCACCCCCTGCATCTCTGGCCTGTACCCCAGTTCTTGTATGCATAAATAAATAAATCTTTAAGAAAATATGTCTGTGGCATTTTTACAAGTCTTTTTTTATGTGTGCCTTAAGAGAATTCTCCGAGGATCTCTTACCAGCTTCTGCACTCTACCTGTTGCAATGTATTGTTTTGGCTGAAGATAATTAAGAAAACACAGCCTCACACAGATACATAGTAGAAAAGGAATGGGTATTCTAATAGCCATTACAGACAACTGTGGCTGGTCCTCTCTGATATTGCATCCAAACTAGACAAGATATAGTTATTCAAAATAAATGTCAATTGTACTTTCTGCATTTTGTTGCATGAAAATCCACTAGTGTATCTTGCACTGTGGATGGAGTTATTTCCTATGCATGGAATAAAAAGTGACCCTGTAATTATTTCAAAATGAAATGTCAAAAACTCTCACCACTTTTTTCATTAACACAGAAATAAAAAATGAAGAGATTTCTGAACCCCAGACTCACGATCAAAAGAATCACATCCACATTTCAGCCAAGATGCAGGCGTCACGAGTAGAAGCTGAAAAAGAAGACCCCATGATGACAGAAGGTAAACTTGAACAATGGGGACCATACCCAACACAGGAACCCACTGTGGGTGACCTGCAGCCTCCCTAATTGGTTCTTAGTTTCTCAACCAATTTTATTACCCCCTCTTTGGTCATTGTTTCTTCTCAAGGAAATTATATCCCAGTACAGGAATACAGAAGTTCACCTGATTTCTTCAGTGATTAACCAGTAATTCCAGTTAACATTTATGTGTTTTTTTCTTAGTAGATTATTTAACATTTGAATTTATTACACAAAGAAAGAAAACACAAGGGGATAAGCATATAATCTTTCCCTTAGTTATTGCAAAGCTGCCAGTTTGGCAGCTTTATTGAATTTGGGATAGATAGTGTCATTGCCAAATACTCACTCTGCAATTAGTTATAATATAGCACCCTCAAGAAATGAATCAGCTTGGTTAAGGCTCTGCTTTGTTGTTTAGCTATACTTTTAGCAAAATGTATTATTTGCACACACTGTCTATTACGCCTGATGATTTTACTTGTTATGTTGTTAAATCACCATTAGAATCACTGCCAAGAAGAGAAAAGACAAGCATTTGCCTCAGACCATTGCTTTGTCTTTGTCTGTCGATGGACACAAAAAATACGAAGCAGTGGGCACAACATAGATTTGCCAAGTGTGGATATGGTGTGGGAAGACTATTCATGTCATTTCCATGGATCTGAAACATTTTGAAATGTGTTTCAAAGAGAAGATTATTCTTGTTTTAAAATAGTAGCCAATTATCATATTTTTCTGCTTGAAAAGGATTACAAATATTATAGTTCCTGAGGACATGTTTAATCAAAAATAGTAGCCTAGGTTTGTTTTTCCTCCAACTAGTTGAATGAACTCTAGTGAATGTGTGTATGTGTGTGTGTGTGTTTATGTAGCTGTTTGTGTTATTTTCCCTTGGAAAAAATGAAATTTTTTTTTAATTACCAACAAATGTTCCAACCATACTCTAGTAGCTGGGCCAGCATGAGACAATGTAAATGGGTGAAGTTGAGAAGAATGTATACCAAGAAAAGAGGACAGAAACGCCTAGATTCCACCTGAAACCATTTTCATTTTGGTTTCAAGAAGCTTCTTGTCCAGCTTTTTGTGTGTTGAAAATGGTCAACTGAACCCAGCTCTGTGAAGAGCAGCCTATTGACTGCATTCTTCAGCAAACAGCAGGAGTGATGCTAATCTTCCCCTAATCTAATATGGCCATCTACATGAATCTCAGTTGCCCTGCTTAAATTAACTACATTAAGCAGTCCACAATGCCTGAGTGTTTTATTAAGGAACATTTTTTATGTGGTAGCTTATTAATAAATTATCAGGAATGAGACAAGGGATAGGGCTCCTGAGGAAGCGTTCAGATGGAAGAGATGAGAGTATCAAAGAGGCCATTTTATTAGGCCATCCAAGTTAAAAATAGAAAGAGATGTGTTATCTGAAACCTCCCCTGGGGTTGGTAGTGGATTTGTTTCTTTATTTCTAAGCTTTGTCCAAATCTTAAGAGCATCATTTCCAAGACAAGTAATGAGGTATCTCCTGCTTTTCTTTGGAAATTATGACCAGCTTCTAAATGCCTAATCATTACTACTTTAAATAAATTTGGTTTGATTTCATGATTTCCATGGTATTTTAGTTTTCCTCTGGGTTTTTAAACTTTCAGGATTTTCTGATAAAGTGATTTGCTTTCTCTCTTATAAGCCCTTTGTATTTACTAAGCACTAAATTTATTTAGCTGATAGAACTGAGAATTTCCACTTTCCGGTAGATTCAGACTATAAGCCCACTATATTATGGCCCTTACCAAAAATTATATAGATGCAGGAGAGGTTTTAGAGAGATATGATAGGGGAAGAAGGGAGTGAAACATATATCCAGCATATTTTACTGTTACCAGAGTTTTTGATGTATAGAGGCCCCTGAACCAGTTTTTAAAACTCATACCTGCTCATGTCATTCTACTGCTCAGAAAATTTAATGAATCCCCTTTGTCAGTTGGAGAGACAGGAGAATGCCACAGTTAGGAGCATAGAACCCAGGATTTCAACAGCTGTGCTTAATCTTGTCTCCCTCGTTAACTTACTTTGTGGCTTCAAAAAAGTCTACTGTGCTCTCTTCAGGAAAACTGCCATAATTATGCCACTGTACATTGGGTTTGTTGTTTAGATTGAGTAAGTATCACTGAAGGGTCCAGAAGAACTTCTGGCATATTGTATGTGCGGCATTGGTGTTGTGTATTATTGGCTCTTCTTCTTGTTATTTAAGACTCAAAATTCTCCAAGACCTGAAGAATTCTCCATCCTGTCTTTGTAGTCTTATTTTGGACTTCTCTTTCCCACCCCCTGATGACACCACACTACCTCACCCATCTAGGACTTATCTGCTACCTTCACCCACTTGTTTGCAGTGTTCACAATTGAATTATTTTATTCATCTGTGAAAACCTCCTCTCTTTTAAATACCAGGTGAAATGATGTTTTGTTTCTTCATAGTCTTCTCCAATGCCTCCCACATCACTGAAGAGGAGTGTTTTTCTCTTTGGTCCCCAGAGTACTGAATATATTCATTGTGCATAGATGTTCATAGATGTCATTGTATGTGGATGGCCAGGACAATGCTTCTCTCACCCAGGGGCAATTTTGCCGCCCCCCCCCCAAGTAGCGTAGTAAACTAATCCTGCCTTATCTAGAGCTTTCCTAGTCTTAAAAATGAAAGTCTTGTGTCCTGGGAGCTTCAGCCTCAAATAGGTTGTGACAGTTGGTCCAAAGGCTGTTTGCAAAGTTTGGGGACATTTTTGCTGCCCAGCTTGGGGGAGAGGATACTGCTGGCATCTTGTGAGAAAATATCAGGGATTCTGTAAACATTTTACAATGACACGACCACCTTCACAGCAATGCTTATCTGGCTTCACAATGCAAAGGTTGAGGAACACAGGCAGAAGCTATGTTGGGCTTCCTACTCATTTGTGCACCAGCCTTACCTCCTTCCCAAGTATGGGGTCTCAGCTGCAAGCTTGCCCAGTTCTTGATGGTGGAAGATGAGAAAACAGGTCATGGAGCCCATGTGTGAGGAGCAGGAACAAGTCTTTGTTATGACCCAGCAGGAGATACACAGGTAGTGGCAGCATCCACCAGTGGCAGACCCCTGGGCTCTGGCCACAGCAGTGGCCCTGTGGCTGGTTAGAGACCTGTGAGATGCTGTGAGAGACCCACCAGAAAAGCCATATTAACTTTTATATGATTTATAGACAAAGCTGGCTGAGTGGAAAGTTTAGGCCCAATTTACACAAGTATGTTTTTCCCACTGTGAACTACACATCAAGGTTACATATTATTTACTTGACCACATCTCAAGGCTGCAAATTATCTACTAGGCCATCTGTGCTGGAAGGTCATGGTAAAAAACAGTTTGAGAAACTCAGAAAACCCTATGCTTTCCCATAAGCCTACAAACTGTTACTCATCTTTGTAACACTTAGGTGAGAGGTAGCTGGAATGACTTAATGAATAGAATTAGTAGAACAATCCTAGATCATCATCAATTAAGTATAAGTATAAAGCAATCGTAACAAATAATATGTACTTGAAGGATTTAAAGATGGGAGAGAATGCTAGGAGAAAGAAAGAATATCATTATCCGAAATTATAGTTTAGTTCCTCTAGCTCTACAGCATGTCACACTGTTTCAAATCCCATTTGCCAAGGGCGTGGATGTCCAGTTAAATTTCAATTTTGTATCATACCTTCTCAACTGTCCTTGTTCCCCTAATTTGATTCATTGCCTCTGGATCTTCCAAGATAGACATCTCAGAATTATCTTTAACTCCTGTTACCACCCAGACCCCTTTGCTTGGTATGTTTTATCAGTTCTGTCTCAGCAATATCTTTGATTTTCATTTTCCCTGACTTCAATTTCCAGATGTCTTCAGTTCAGTATCAGTAAGTACACTTCTTACAAATGTTTATCTCTCTACTCGATGTTGCGGTTCAGGTGATGGGGTTCCATCTGTGGGGACCTTGGGTCCATCTGAGAAAGAATTCAGCGGACGTTCCCATTTGTCAGCAAAAGGCAAGTTTATTCAGGAAAGGAGACTCCTGCATAGACACAGACTAAAAGATGAGAACTGCCATTTTCCAGAACAAGGGGTATTCTTTTATAGTGTTCTTTGATGGAGTTATTATGGAAATTATTGCTATGGGGTCAGATTGGGTTGATAATCCTCTCTGTCCCCCACCTCTGGCTGATAATCTTTTCTGACCTCACTTTAGATTCCTGGAAACTTCCATTGCCAGGTTGAAGCTAAGATTCATTAATCATCCCTACCCCCAAAAACTTCTGGTTTTGTCCTTGTGAGCCCTAAATTTTTCCATTCTAAGTTTCCATCATCCCCATGTCTTTTCCCTCGAGATAGTAATATATACATGTATCTAAATTCTGCCATTCCTTAGATCAAATACTTTTTCTCTTTTTCAAATTCTCTCATCTGAAAAGAATAGTCTCCTGTCAACTCTGAAAAGACTTCTGCCTCATTTCATGTGTCATTTAATAGTTTCTGTGTGGAAGGTCAGTCCCCACATAGGGGTTAGATAGACTTTTCTCAAATAAACCCAGGAATGCCTCTAGTCACCTGGCTTGACAACTAGAAGCCAGTCAAGACTCTGAGAGCCTCAGGAGGCCTATTACCATTACTTAAAGAATGCAGATGGTTTTATGTGAGAGCAGTAAGGGCCCTGTAGGCTAGGAGGAGCTTCTATTCTTACTCAAATCATTTACTCTACCCTAAGTAAGGAAGAGATCAATATCTTCTAAGTTTCTGTTGTTCCTTTTTGAATGGAAGAAACAGTCACTGTTCTCTCTATGACCTAAAAGAATGAATATTTGGGGGCTCTCACCCAGTTCTAGGTTTATTAGTAAACATGTTCTCTTATTTCAGAAACTTGTCTTTACTAAGGATGAAGTAACCCCCTTCTCATTGGTCATGTGAAGTCTCCCCCTCTCTGTCCTTGATCATCCCAGGTCCCAAAACACAGGATATTTATTCCTCATCTGACCCATTACTCTTTAGAATTTACAACCATGTGAATTTCCCATACATATCTTATTAAATTATTTTTCCTTAATTAACTCATGTGATGCTATTTTCATTACTCATCTAACTTGGGAAGAATAGAGGTGAATGGGATGATTTCTTCTGCATTCCAATGTACACATCCTGTCCAGATCCTATTGTGTCAATTCCTTTTCTATTCTAATCCCACGTTGGGCGCCAAATGATGTCATTTTTGTGGAGTTGCGGGTCCTTGGGTTTACTCTGGGAAAGGTTTCGCCAGAGCTCCCGTTTTGGCAGCACACAGTGAGTTTCTTCGCGAGGCAGAGAAGGTGGTGATTTTAAAGGACAAGTTTATTAGATAAGGGATAGGATAGTAAAAGGCACTTGCATAGACACGAGCGGGCAGGAAAAGCTGCCTCTTAGTGGGGGCAGCATGAGGTTTTATCCTCTTCTTTTGGTGGGGAGGGGCTCATCTTTGCAAGTGGTCAGATTGTTAGATTTTTGCCAATTTTGGACAACAATTCAAAATCAGAAAGGGACCAGAGATTCCAGGTTGAGGAGTAGAGATTCCAGGGTAAACCCAATCTCTCTATCTTTACCCTCAGGTTTGTGCTCCACTCCCTATAGCAGTCTGATCTTGCTTGGGCCTTATGACTTGTGATAAGGCACTGGTGCCTAAGGGTCATGACCTCTAAGTTAGGTTAATGGTCCTGTTATTTTCTTCTACCCCCAACTCCTTGTGAGTCAGGTTCTGGTCTTGGGGCGCCTCTTTTCCAGTCTTTCTATTCTTGTCCTCCATCATTATGATATTAGACCATTGATCTCTGTTATTAAGTGAATGAGGAAGGTAGAAATGAAATGAGTCATAGACCCCCTTCTTGTTTTCTCCTTTCTAGAGACTCCTGGATTCTAACATTCTCCTTTCTAAAGACCCCTGGATTCCTTTCTACTACTGGGAAAAAAAAAAAAAAAGACTTCTCTCTTCTAAAGGAGATATAGAAACCTTACTCAGGTTCACAAAATTAAGAGCAGGATAATGATTGCTTATCTTTTGTGGCCTAATAATAAGCAGACTGAATTCCTGGTCCAGGCAATGCCTCCCGCTGACCACCTCAGTTTCCTGTCCCACTTCCTTGTCACCAGGTTTGTCTTTGCAGGAGGGACTCTGCTGCTTACCTCAGTGCTGCTTCCACAAATCATAGTGCAGTCTTCATCACTTTTTTGGGGGGAGGGGGTAAAATCCATGTACTCAATGTTGGTAATGGAAAACTGACATTTAAAAAGACAAGGTATTGGGCCTCCCTGGTGGTGCAAGGGGTTAAGATGCAACCTATGAAGCAATCTGCAGCCACTGCAGCACGAGTTCCATCCCCGGTCGGCCAGGGAGCTACCCACATGGCTCAACAGACCTCTCCTGCCTCGCCCAATGCTCCCCTCAACAGTGTATTTCAGTCAATCCACCTGTTCTGTTGCGTCAAGCAACACCACACTGATAAAGACACAGGAGTCATGGAGCAGGATGCACAAGGCAGGATGCTGCTGAGAGCAAGATTCTGGCCATTTTTATTGGTAGAATAATCATAGAGCATCAGCTACGTGCGTTAGGAGGACAAGGAGAAAAGGATGAGTGAAACTTAGGAATATCATCCAGGGCTTGGGGGGACATGAGTCTGCTGACCATATTATCAGCTTGACGACCAAGTGTTGTAATTGAAACTAGACTCTAGACCCCAAGCCACGGTCCTAATCTTATCAACAAGGCATTCCACTGATCAACTTCTGGGGTCCCTTGTCATACATCGATCCTTGGCCTCCCGGACATTCCCAGTCATACCTCATGATGTATGAGTCGGGAGTAAGTTTATGCATCCATTCTCAGCCCCCTGGGTGTTCCTGGTCATACTTCTTGATGCATACCCTTCCCAGAGTGATCAAGCTTTCTGCTCTTGATTGATATGAAAGGCACCTTGCAAGGTGTGGCTCATATGACTGTGACTGGACAGTTCTGACATTTGTAGCAATGCAGAACTGCAGGTAACCAAAATGGTGGCTGAACAGGCTGCTTAAGTCCAGCAGCCACTTAAGTCTAACAGACCCACACTGTTCTGTTCCCAACTCTGTCTCTGGTGAATCCTCTTACCCCCCACACCTCTGACCTGTACCCCAGTTCTTATGCATAACTAAAATAAATCTTTAAAAAAGAGTGAAAAATAAAATAAAAGGCAAGGTGTTATGCACACTTGACTGTGACCACCAACTTCAGGGATTTATCTCAACTACCTTAGTGTCCACTGATTGTATGTGGTATGTGCTGTGAAAGTAAAATAAATCAATTTATCTTTTGTAAGTACAAATCTTTGAGAATGATGAAGCAGTGAGTAAAAAGAAGATGTCCAGAGACAGAGTGAAATAATTCAGGTCTAGAGATTGTCCCAAGTTCCCAGGAAAGTAAAACTATATCTGAAACTTATTGATATTTAAATAGCATCCCTACGTCCTATAATTTAAAAAGTTATGAACATCTCCCCCCCTTATAAACATGAATAAAACCTAGTACTTATTCCTTCAGAAAACTTCTTTTTTTTTTTTTAAACATTTATTTATTCATCCTGGTCTGCCAGGATTGAACCTGCACTACAGAGGCAGCAGACAGCTTCGCAGCACTGTGCTCAACTGCCTGTGCCACCGGGGAGGCCCACCTTCAGAAAACTTTTTAAAAATTAACCAGAATGGGTCTCCCCAGTGGCGCAGTGGTAGAGCGCAGGGTTGTGAAGCTGCCCGCGGCCTCTGCGGTGCTGGTTCGATCCCCGGCTGCTCCCCGGCCACCGGAGGAGGGTCCCACATGGCGCACAGACCTCTCCTGCCGCCCGCTGCTCCCCTCAGCAGTGTACTTTGGTCCTTCTGCCTGCTCTGCTCTCTGCTCTGGCTCTGGTGAATTCTCTCACCCTCCAGTGCTTTTGACTGTACCCAGTGCATGTATAAACAAAACAAACAAACAAACAAATAAATAAATAAATAAAACATGCCTCAAAAAAAATTAAATTAAAAAAATAAAAATAAAAATTAACCAGAAATAAGAACATGCCCACAAAATAAGATGAAGATTTCATTCCAATGCCATTTGCAACCAAGATCCAATATCACATTTAACAATGGAACAGTAAAAGGATTCCTACTCAAATGAAGACAAAATATGGAACTTGTTCTTACCATAATTTTATTACATAAATTTGGGGATGTAAACAAATGTAAAACAGTACAAACAGTATTGGAGAAAATACATGATGGTTTGCAGATGATATAGTTGTTTAATGATAAAAGAGTCAACCATTAACTGCCGTAATTTATAAATAATTTAAGTAACTACTTAAATAAGATTTCAATCCATACAAAATAATATTGTATAAACCAATTATATACAATTAAGAAACAAGAAAATATGTAGCAGTGCAAATAATATGCTGTCTTGGAATAAAATCTTATGAGATGTATTAGACTTTTACAAAAAATACACTGTATTTTATTGAATAATTAAAGAGAAAATTTGAACACATAGGGAATTATTGTATGCATTTAAGTAGATTGACTAATAATGTGAGTTATTCCTAAATTAGCTTGTTTTAATGTAATTCCAATCATTTTATAGATGAAAAGTGATTGTAAAGTTTTTCAAAAATATAGATCAATGATAAAAAGCTACTTTTTTCCTACAAGAAATTGATCTTATATTAGTGGGAATGTGTAGCCAAAGAGATAGCATTTTTGTTACTATTTTTAAAACAAGCTGATACTAACACAAGAATATATTGGCATATCAGCATATATCAATGAGATATAGATAGAGATAGTAGGTACGGAAATATAATATGTTGTAAAGAAGAGAATAAAAAAAGTAGAAATATTAGCCTATAAGTGGATGTGTAAACCTGACTATTTAGAACATTTATCAACCTAAATTCATACTTCAAAAATGCACCAAGGTTAAATTCTACATGAGTTAATGATTTAATTAGGTTTACTAAAACCTACATATTTTTAGAGTATTGTACAATCAAATGTTGATCACTTATAATATGACATGGGATTAATTGTATTTTTTCCTTCTTTATATTTTAAAATTGTCCTTACCTTTCAACTTGGCATGTATTATTTGTTAAAAATAAATAGCAAATGAACAAATAATTATGCAAATGAACAAATAATTTAGAAAGGACATAGGTAATAGAATTTATTAATATTACATATAGCTTCCTCAATGTGTGGGCAGGGCTGTTGCCCTAATTGACAAATGAGAAATGAAGGCAGAGTGTATTTTTCCTGCTGGTTGATCAACTATCCATCTCTCTATTTTAGGTATGTCTTAGACTCAAAAGTGCAGGTAATTATATTGGGCCCTTGGGATTGAATCCACATCATCCCACACTGAGTGTGATATAGTGTGCCAGGGAAATGTGAGTAGTGCAGGTGGGATCATTCATTGTTAATGTTCCCAGTGCAAAAGAAGCTAGTGACCAATACCCATGAACATTTAAACTCCCGTGCACAGTATGTATTTGTTGTCCAAGAAGGTTTTAGAAAGAGAAAGAACTTAAGAATAAAGTTATAATCAACTGTGGGTGAAACTTGGCCCCAAATTGGAGTCCCACTTTTCTTAGAGAAGGGATATGTGTTCCCGTATTTCATTGTGTTCTCGTGAAAACTTAATCAGAACTACCAATGGGACTGTAAGAGGAGTAGAGGGACAGTTTGAAATCTCATGTTTTCATTTGAGTGGGAACTCACCAACAATGTAGAGGTGGAAATAGGCATGCCGACTCATATGTTTTGATACTGTTCTTCCTTCCCTAAAACCCAAACATTCTACTGACTGCCTTAGGACACATATCTGCTATAAATTCATTTTTTATCTAATTTGTCTGAGATCTAAGCTTCCTGTGGAGGTCCAAGATCAAAGGATCTGATTCTTTCTGATGTTGGCGCTGACACATAATGTGTGCTGACTTAGTTCTGTCTATAACCTCGCAGTGGGAGGTGGCCAGTCTCCCTGGGCACCTTTACACAGCGTACTTTCATTTTGGCTGGGGAATCTGTCAGGTATGTTGCTGATTGGAGCTGCCATGTAAATAATTCATAGGAGATTTTAAAAGCTACATTTGTGTTAGTCTTTTATGAATAGATGCAGACTTGAAGAACAAGTGGAAAAAGACTTACAGGTTTGGTCTTAAAAAAAAAGGATAGCAATATCTTCAGTGGATAGGAAATAGGTGACTTGGAGTGTTGGATTCTTCTTTTGTGAAGTGGTATTGGTTTTACAAAGGGATAAAGATTCAAAGCCTCATTTCCTTTTTAAAATTGGCTTCTACTTGGCGAATTATGATTTTTGTTCTTTGGTTATTTCATGATCTTGATAAACTATGTCTTTTCCTCCAGGGGGGAGCAGTAATTAAAGACATGACAGTAAGCTCAGCGCTTGGTGTAGGACTGGGCATGACAGGGGGATTAGGATAATGGCACAGAAAGTCCCTCCCTGAGGGAACTCAAAAGTCCTAAGAGGAAGATGAGATTTTCATACAAGGAAAGGTGACCAAAAATAGAAGCAGTTGACAAGGCAAATGTGAAACACCAGTTGGCAAGTATTAAGGCATAAATCAAAGTAGTTTGTGTTGTGCAGAAAGAGTTCTTGAAGGAGTTGAAGATCCCATAGGGAATTAGGATAACATGAAGGTTCACATAGCTGTAAACGATAGAATAATCACATAGTTAGGTGGCCTTGGGGATACATGCTAGGCACAAAGACTGGAAATGGAGAGAAAAGACATACTTAACATTCTGTTCAAGAATATTTGATGTATAATGGAAACAATATGGTTACTTCATCTCAATTTACTGTTCAAATCAAAAGTTCATTACATGTATTTATATTATGTCATTACCTTCTCTCTTCCTCACTGCAGATCCCATTTGTTGTTAGATTAGGAGGTAGGGAATTGATTCCCTTTGTCCTGATGCTGTATCAAATAGTATGCTATAGACATGAATTCTGTCTCCTAACAGAAACCAAGAAAACTGTTAGTAAAACGAGAGAGGAGTATTATACATAGGCTAATAAATTAGGATGTGCATTATCTAAAATAGTAGTTAATGAATTTGGTGATGATGTGAGAAAAGCAGGGATGGGAAATGTCAATGATAGTGTTTCTACTTCCTTACTGGTGGTTTAAGATGGTTTTCAACCTTTTATTTTTCAATGTAAGACACAAAAAGATGGCATTCACATGGAAGCCACACTCCTATTTTATATCCAAACAAACATTCTTCTTAATCCCTCATTATTGTTTTTAACTTGAAATGGTTTTATGTGATGATTGGAATACAGATTCTGGAACCAAAAATCTTGAATTCTATTAAATAAGAGCCACCACTACTTTGTGTGTGATCTCGGAAAGTTACTTAATCTCTCTGTATTTCAATGAGCTCCCTTTAAAAGGGAGATAATAGTACTTAATTTAGAAAATTGTTTTAGGGGTTAAATTATATATACACACACATAGATTATTAATATACAATATATAGTATATTTTATATAAATTATGTGTGTGTGTGTATATATATATATATATATATATCTCATAGGGCCCAACATGTAGTAATTGGTATAACTGATGTAGAAGTATTACTTTAAATCAAGTGATTATAATTTAGTATATATGTCAAATTATAAAACTCTAAACTTAAAATTTATGTAATGTTATGAACCAATGTTATAAACTTCAATAAAATAACATATATGCTTATACATGCTATTGTAAATTTCACAGATAAAAGGTAGTGGAACACATAATACACAAATAATAAAATATATAGTATTCTTTATTCTAAAAACATTAACCTTTCTCTCTTCAAAGAACATTGAAATACATATAAGTAGGGTATCATTACTATAGAAGGACCTTGAATTTCCTTTAATTTGCTAGAAGGACCTTGAATTTCCTTTAATTTGCTAAAACTATGCTTTAATAACTTCATTTTGAAATTTGAACTATAGTACCTACTGCTTATAAAAAAAAGTTGCGGACTTTACTTTCCTAGTGGCGCAGGGGCTAAAGTCTCAGTGCTATCGAGCTATCACCAGCCACTGTGGCCTGAGTTCAAACTTCAGCCAGAGAGTTAACCCACATGGTGAAGCAGACCTCTCCTGTCTGGCCCACTGCTCCCCTCAGCAGTGTATTTCAATGGATCCACCTGTTCTCCCCACACATCTTTGGTGAATCCTCCTACCCTCCTCCACCTCTGGCCTACACCCCAGTTCTTGTGTCCATAAAGAAAGAAAAACAAATCCTTAAAAGAAATAAGTTGATATACCCCTCAATATGAAATGTATTATGAGAATGAGGAACTGTGTTAGAGAATAACTTTCTGAGAGAAGACAGGTGTTTTGGGAGGTAAACTGAAGAAAAGAAAGAGGTCTTAAAAGATTGGGTCAAAAAAATCAGTGTTAGGGTGTGTTTTAAGGTAATTTTTCAGATTGTAAATGAGGAAATTGAGTAAAGAATTAAACCATTTGGGCGCAGAGTAGGGTGCAGCCAGCGTCTAAGCCCTATGCATGTACATAAGTGATAGACTTCAAAGGAGTTGGATTTGGGCACTCTGCTGAAAGGATTTGGAAATATTGAAGTTAAAAAGTATGGTTTTAAAAATAATGTTGATATTTAGACCAACATTTATCTTAAATTTCAAAAAAAAAATCCTCCTGTGAATGGTCCTTTTGTTTCTTCCTCCAGTTTTCTTCATTTTTACAGTCATCATTATCATCCTTCACCCCACCATCATCATCAGCACATCACTAGAACACAACAGCTGAGCTTGATAGGGTCCTTCATAGTTTACAAGGTACTATAATGTAGCTCATCTACTTTCATGACAACCTTATGAAACAGCAAAAAAATCACCATTCTAAAGTTAAATTACTTTTTCTAACAAATCCAGATATAGGTTTGAAATAATTTGTCATATTCCAAAACCTTTATTCTTACTACTCTAGGCACATGTGCCAAAGTGCTTTCTCTCTTTCACACACACACAGTACTAACCAGAATGTGAAATTAGATTCTTTGTTGCTATGAAATGCTTCTTGAGATACTTGTCTCAAAGAGCTTTCTGCTTTCTCGAACCTACAGTTCTTTTTTTTTTTAATTTATTTCTTTATGTATACAAGAACTGCGGTACAGGCCAGAGGTGCAGGGGGTGAGAGGATGCACCAGAGACAGACACTTGCTAAAATTCTTTATGAACAAGGAAGTCAGCAATTTCTGATGGATTGCAGTTCTTAATGGAAAAGGAAAGTAATATCCGTAGTTAAAAGTGAGATCGTTTTTCTGGAAGACAAAAGCAGAGTAAGATCATGTCCATGCTTTCAAAAAGTCAAAAAGATAAAATATATTTCGGTTCTTATGTTAATTTATATATTCATTCAACAAAAATTCATTACCAACTCTAACCATGAGGAAGCTGTGCAGTAAACAGGCTAAGAGGGACATTTTTTTATTCAATTAGTTTCTCTTATTTTTACCAAGGCATTTTTTTTCTGATGCAGTAGAAATATACTGTTTTTCATTCCTGGAGTTACAAAAATACTTCTAGCTTCTGTTTTCTCATTTTTCAATGGGCATAGTACTAAAGTCCATGACCCATATCTAAATTTTCTATATTTATTATCCTGTTTCTCTTCTGCACCATTGTTATAACTCATCTTTGAATGTGTCTATTCAACTCTTAAAAATATTTGACTCTGGTTTACTGTTCTGTTTTTCTCAGACTAGTGCAGTAGCCTAACTCCCTCCTAGTTCATTTTCTTTAGTTTAGAAAGGATGTTCTTCCTGAGATGGAGGTGATATATCATCACACTATTTCAAAATTTACCATGACTCCCCATCTTCTATGAAATAAATTCCAGTCTCCTAAGTAGGGTTTTCATGTTTTTTGATTCATTTTTGAGCTGTCTAGTTTTATCACATAATTTTTATACCAACCCTTACCCTGTGTACACACCCACATCTGCTTACACAACCTAGGTTCTCAGTCTGCAGCTGTTTTCAGAGTCCCTAACATGCCTTATTCTTTTTTTTTTTCTTTAAAGATTTATTTATTTATGCATCCAAGAGCTGGGGTACAGGCCAGAGGTGTGGGGGGTGAGAGGATTCACCCAGAGACAGAGCAGGGAACAGAACAGGCAGACTGACTGAAATATACTGCTGAGAGGAGCAGCAGGAGAGACAGGAGAGGTCTGCTGAGCCATGTGGGTTGCTCCTTGGCCAGGGATCGAACTTGCTGCAGAGGCTGTGGACAGCTTAACCCCTTGCACCACCAGGGAGGCCCCCTTACTCTTTCTTGCTGCCCCACTTCCCCCTATGCTGGCCCCACAGTGGAATGCCTCCTGAGCATACTGTCCTTTGAAATTCAAAAGTCCTCTGTTTTGTGAAATCTCAGGCAGGGTTGAGCACATCTTCTTCTCTCTTCCCTAGTATCTAGCTATTAAATTTACATTATTGCTTTTATTAACCAGCTCCGAGGTCTGTTTCCTGCAGCCCCAGGTCAAGAGACATGTTCCTAGGTGCTGTGTTATCCCATGGTCTGGTACAGGCTTCATGAATGTTCTTGTTTAATGTTTGTTTCTACTATCAGAACATAAACTCCAAGATTTTAGGAGCAGTTATTAACTACTGCTGTAGCCCTGGTAGCAGGTGCTCAGTAAATGGTGAATGAATGAACAAGATAACAAATTGAGTAAATAGATGAAGAATGTCTGGAGGATGAGAATGACTTCTACAGTTTGAGCTCCTGAAAAGGGATTGCATGAATGATAAAGGGTAATTAAAGAAAATAATGGGATTTGGGGAAAATAGGACAAGTTCATTCTTTTGAGATATTGATATTGAAACTGGAAATGTTAAAAACCTCAGGAACCAAGGTATTTAGCAAATAAATACAAGTCAAGCTAAGGGCTGACATTTAAGAAAATTGGTGAGAATAGGCTGTGCATGTAAAATATGGGCAGTTGGTGGGGACTGGGGAGACTTTGCTAATTTACACACCTAGCATCTTTCTTCTTGATCTTTTTTGGTGGCTTGTTTTAATGTGAATTTATGTAGCATTTCTGTGTTTATTTTAATGTGAATTTAAATAGTGTTTCTATGTGAGCTAAAGATAGCTACAGATTACTAATAAAATAGCTGTAGATTACAAATTTAGGGTTACATTTTTTTTTTTTTTTTTTTTTATAGAGGCATGTTTTCTTTCTTTCTTTTATTTATTTGTTTGTTCGTTTTGTTTATACATGCACTGGGTACAGTCAGAAGCGCGGGAGGGTGAGAGAATTCACCAGAGCCAGAGCAGGGAGCAGAGCAGGCAGAAGGACCGAAGTACACTGCTGAGGGGAGCAGCGGGCGGCAGGAGAGGTCTGCGCGCCATGTGGGACCCTCCTCCGGTGGCCGGGGAGCAGCCGGGGATCGAACCGGCGCCACAGAGGCTGCGGGCAGCTTCGCAAGCCAGCGCTTAACCGCTGCGCCACCGGGGAGGCCCTAGGGTTACATTTTAAGGTAAGCTGTAGGCAGATAAAAAAATACTTGTGAAATCAGATTCAATAATTATGTGAGGTGGTAAATTGCATGGTGTTTAAGTCAAGCAGCTAAGTTTGAGTCTTGTAAAAACCCTTAAAATTTTCTGATCTAGGCCAAGTATCCCTACCCTCTGTGCCTTTGTTTCTCCTTCTATAAAATGAAGATAATTATAGGACTAGGTCTATCAGGTAGCTAGAAGGAGTAAACGAGGAAGTAGGTGTAAAATATTAAGAGTGCCTGGTTGGGCTGAGAGCACAAGTGATTTTATTTATGATGGTTATTATCTATTAAATCCTATCTTATCACAATCTCTGGGAAATACTTCATGGATTCACTTTATTCAAACTTCAAATAATCTTATGAGGTATACACTGTCATTATCACTGGTTTATGGATGAGGAAACTGAGGCATGCAAAGGGTAAGTACAATTTACACATTTATTCAGTGTAAAAAGAACCTAGCTAGAGAACTAATTGTATTTGTTTAATTCCAGGTCTATATCCTTAGTTTCTCGGCAATGTAGCTTCTAATGGCCAACTTTTATGTATTAACTAACTAATAAAATAACAGTTTTGGTCAGTTTGACTGAATTGTATCAGTAAAACTCTCTAGGGTCCTTGTTCATCATTGTTTATTGTTCAACTACTATGATAGGTCATTTATATATAAAATGATCACTTTTTAAACCATAGAGTTATCGTTATTTATATAATAAGTACATCCTTCAAAGAATAAGGGCATATTAGGACAAAAGTACCCGGACTATCCATTTAAGTGGTCAATGCCAAAGATGTACTCTTCTGAGTTGAATATTAATTTGATCAATAGGGGGAAAAAACAAATGGAATGTCACCTCTAAAATAAAATTCATTTCGGTAATTGTTAAGGAGCACCTAGAGTAATGTGATGTCATATAAGTGATACTATTGGATGAGATTGGCTTTAGAACTCATATTTTTAAATACAAGTGTGAGGTAACGTACTCTCACCTGACTGTTGTCTACTTTTCTCCCATATGTCCCTCATGCTGACAATGAAAATTCCTGTGATGAAAGTGTTTTTCTAGGAAGCCACATTATTGAGAATTTATTGGATAATTAGTATTAATAAAGTGGGGGGCCTCTCTGGCGCACAGGGGGTTAAGCACAGCACTGTGAAACTATCCACAGCCTCTGCACCATGAGTTCTATCCCCAGCAAGCCAGGAAGCTAAACCACATGGCACAGCAGACCTCTCCTGCCTCGCCCGCTGCTCCCCTCAACAGTGTATTTCAGTCAGTCTGCCTGTTCTGTTCCCCACTCTATCTCTGGTGAATCCTCTCACCCCCCGTATCTCTGGCTGTACCCCAGTTCTTGTATGCGTAAATAAATCTTTTAAAAAAAAATACAGTGGAAATGGGATACAGTGGGTTTTATTTAAATAATAAAATATTTCCCCTGATATTTGGAAAGCAATGCATCAATGTAATTCACTCATTGATTATTTATATGATCTTTTCTGGAATGCTAACTATGCAAAATGTGTAATCAACTGATTGAGATCTTACTCCATTTCTTCCCCTACTTCTTTTCTCCGCAGATATGAGGATGAAGGTCATGCTGGGCAGGCTGAACCACCTCCCACACCAGTCCCTGAATGGGGTGTCCAGGAGGAAGGTTAGCCGCCTTGCTGCCCGAGAGGAGGAGGGCAGCAGCCGGGCAGATGCTGCTGGGCCTTCTCCCAATCTGACCAGTGGCACATCCCATAGGCACACCTGTCTTCCAGGCTCTCCTGCTCAGCAGATGTACCTGCAGGAGTCTGGAACCTGGAAGGAGGCCCAAGAGCAGTTGCTCAGATACCAGCTGGCAGGCCGGGATCAGCTGCTGCTTCTCTGCCCAGATCTCAGACAAGAGAGACAACAATTCCAGGGGCAGAGTCAGCTCGCCAAGGCAAGTGACAGCTTGGGGCTTTCCCAAGAGAAGCAAGCCTCCTGTGGTGCTGCTGAGGCATTGTGCCTTCATTCACTACGTCCGGAAACTACTCAGGAACAGCTGTGATCAGGCGTTGGTGTGGGCATTTGGACTGGAAGTCTGAATGTTCACGTGAGCGGGGTTGACGGGGACTGATAAGTGGGGACATTAGAAGAGAGAGCACCTTGACTTTGCATTCTTTGTTGAACCCTAAAGCAGAAGGCGGTCATATATGTGCTTGTAACTATGAAAGTGTATTTACCATGGGTCTTGGTCCAAGGATGGTCAGATCACAGGCTCCCATATATTTGTTAATTTTTTACTCATTTTTAATTTAACCTTCTGATTTTTACCATGTTATAATGTATAATATTGATTCACACCATTAGGGGGTGTAATTAAGCTTCCTCAGGGATTATTTAGTAGCACCCATAACAATTTGAACTTCTCTTATGGAAGGGCTCATGGAGATATCTGGTTAGCTATAGTTGTTTCTGCAGTGTTATAGCAAAACATATTTCAAAGACAGAAGACCATACTCCCTGATCTCAGGCAGCTTCTTAATTTTTACAAGCTGATTTTATTTCATTGCTTAAATTCAATCATTATGTGGTGTCTATAGTAGAACAAACAAATCAAATGTATACCTTATGACTATTGACACGTGAAAATCAATATTCTTGTGGGTTTTGCTGATATTTTAGTTAAGGAAAAAGATATAAAAGCTGCAAGTTTGGGAAAGGAAATTGTTGATGGACCAATGTTGTTTTTTCAATAATCTTTCTGTTAGAAACTGCTTCAAATGTTTAACTGGAAGATAATTATATTTGAAGGCCAGAGATAACCAAATGCTCATCTGGATTATCAACTAACTAATTTATCAGAGAACTGATTTTGAGGAAAGAAAATTCATTCCAATGAAGGGAAGGAGGAATTCGGCCATGTGTAGCCTCCCTGAACTATCTGTGTACTGGGAATTTGGGAATTGTCATGGACACTAGAGCAGAGGGTCCACTGTTTGATAAGTTGTGTAAGATAATCAAAGTTGTGTAATTCACACATTTGCAGATGGCCTGCCTGTGTTCAAAGTAAAGGAGACTTTAAATAACCTGTGTTCATCACTTTGGATCTGGAAGATCTTCCACTCCAAAGGAATAAAACAAAGACATGAGAGACAATGAGAATTTTCAGAAAGAACTTACTCTTAGAATTCTCCTTAAATATAAACTAGAATTTTCCAATCTCTGAAAGATGAAAGGGCTGTCCTATGTTTAAATTAGTATAGAGGAAGGAAATATACCCTTCTTTTGCAGAATTTTAAATGATGATGCTCTGGAATTTGCCCCATAGGAGGTAATGGACAAAAGCCATTATCTGCAAGGCATCAATGAGAAAATATATCTCCCCTTATCATGTGTTGCCTGGAACATTCTCAATCTCTTGGTCTAGATGTCTTATGGGCTTATTCAACCTGAAAACTGCCAGCGAAAGGAGATAATAGCCTTCGTGGTGATATTGTGTTGGATTCTGAAGGAGAATGAGTATATATTAAAATAGATAGTCTCTAAGAGTTTTCAATACTGGCTATCTGTGTTTAAGATTGCACTTGACAGGCAAACTGCTCTATAGAAATTCACTCTGGGGAACAAGGTTACTGTCTGTAGGGTAAATCCTCTTTAGAGATGTGTTTTGTTTGGGAACAAACAGTGTTTAAAATCATAGAAAAAAAAATGCTTAAGCAGAATATGCCTTCTCTAGTTTAATTAGTATCTGCTTTAACTTGTTCTTTATCTTATTTTTGTAACTTCCTTGTCTATGAAGTAATTTGTGTTTGCAATCTTTACTTCAGTACATACATTTAGTTCTCAAAGGGCTGCAATCTTTGAGTACAAATACATTTCAGAAATTAAGACTTTTGAGGATGGTAACATGATAACAAACTTAACACTACCTGCTAAGGTGTGTCCACACCCCCTTTCACTTAGTTACTTGTTTCACCACCTCAAATTCCAGCCCAGATTGTTTTCTTGAGCTTCATACTGTTCATTCAAAGCCTACTGAAATTTCCACTAGCATATACCACAGCCACTAGTGATTAACATGCCTTAAAACCTGCCCTCCTCACACTTTCCTTAGCACAGTGCACATCACTGCACTCAAACCACAACTCTGGGAGTTAAGTATTATTCTTCATGCTCTTCTCTGACTTCCCAGCAGTTTGCTACCAGCTCTGTTTTATCTATTTCTTCCTCATCCTTTTTTCTAATCTTTACTATCTTCTTACCATCCTCCACATGCCAAAGGGCTGATCTTTCTGGAAGGCAAGTTTGATCCTATCCTTCTATTTTGAAACAACCATAATGGACTTATTAAGTCTACCCCAGGAAAGTTGAGCATCCCGGAGGCCAGAGTGGATTCCTTGGACCAGAACGGCAGTCAGAAAATTCCAGAGGAACTCTAACATGTGGCATGGAATTTCAGAGTCTAACCAGAATCCTCCAACCCCTAGGTAAGCTAGTCCTCTTTTTCCTACTAGTAAAAGGGAGTTTTGAGTAAATGCTGGAAGCAAAAAAGAAACTCTTGGTTTATTCATGAGCCAAGGTGAGCTGATTAGATAAAGTACCACTATAATTTACACAGCCCATTAACATGGGTAACCTAATAAGCATTTCCCAGCAGAAACAAACCTTGCCCTTTATCCAAATCAATAATTGAAAAATATCTTGTTAAAGCCAAACTCAAAAACTAATCCTTGAAAGTTGACTGTAGAACTGAGGCATTCAGAAGGGGAAAGGAGGAGAGATGGGGAGCACAGAGTGGAGAGGGAGAATAGTGGACTATGGTGATGGACTGTAGGGTGCCTTGGTGATGGGTGCAATCATATACTTCCAGAAAACCAACAACAATGTAAACCAACATTATCTCAATAAAAATTTTACAAAACAAGAAAAATATTTTGTTCCTGTTTCATTTCAAAGAATCTCTTCTTGCCACCCTATTTCTGATTTTCTATGTATAATGGAGTCCTTCCTCCCAAGATACTGACTGAACAAGCTGAAATTCTAGAGTACTCAAAAATGTTTATAAATACTAATGGAAGTTAAACTTGAGAGAGAAAAATGAATGAAGCTAAGACAGTTTTGAGGTTAAAAACTCCCAGATTTTGGGAATTGTTTTCATAGAAAGTACCAGACTTTGATAGAACTTCATGAGCCTCCCAGGGTGTAAAACTGGACCCATCTGATTTGGTTTGTGTTTTACAGCAGTTTTGCCTGTATCATTGCCCCACAAGACTACTGAGTATCTTGACATCTTTAGCTCCTCCAGGGCTCAGTCCTTTCAAGGATTGTTCATTTCAAGACTTCCTTCCATCTAGCAGTCTAACTCCAAATGCTTACCAGTACTATACATTGAAATGCATATAAACTCTATGCAAAAATGAGTATGGGAAATTGAATGTAAATCACATGCAAATATTATTCAACCAAGCTTCTATGAAATTGTACATGTCAATAATAGTAAAGAATTTTAATTAATTCTGTCATTTAAAATTCACGCATTCCGTATTTTGCTTCTAGAATATATGTCAATTTTGAAAAAGTTGTAAGCAAAAGGAATTATTCTACTGAATATAGACCACTGATTTCAACCTGTGCTATAGCATTGTGTCTAATTACAGATGTATTTGAGAGAAAATCACATTTCCAGAAAGTAATTTTTTATTTTTTTTAAAGATTGACTTATTTATGCATACAAGAACTGAGGTACAGGAGAGAGGCAGGGGTGTGAAAGGATTTATCAGAGACAGAATGGGAAACAGGACAGGTGAATTGACTGAAATACACTGCTGAGGGGAGCAGCGGGTGAGATAGGATGGGCCTGCTGCACCATGTGCATCATCTCCCTGGCAGGGAATCGAACTCAATGGCTGCGGATAGCTTCACAGTGCTGCACCTTAACCCCTTGAACCACCAGGGAGGCCTAATGTGATTTTTTTAAATGTATAAAACATTTTTATAATATTAAATGAAGTTTAAATAATAGAATAGAGATTTGAGTGTTTGCAAATATCTGCTCACATTTGCTATTTTTATTTATTTTAAAGATTTATTTATTATTATTATTTTTATTTATACAAGAACCGGGGTACAAACCAGATGTGCAGGAGGGTGAGAGGATCCACCAGAGACAGAGCAGGGAACAGAACAGGCAGAATGACCGAAATACACTGCTGAGGGAGCAGCAGGCGGGACAGGAGAGGTCTGCCCCGCCATGTGGGTAGCTCTGCAGCCAGCGGGGATCCAACCAGCACTGCAGAGGCTTTGGACAGCCTCACAGCACTGCGTTTAACCGCCTGCGCCACCAGGGAGGCCCATTTGCTATTTTTAGGGCTCAATAAAGACCAGACATTTCTTTGCTTAGAACAATTGAAGAAAAGAGTAGTTTCTGCCCATCAGTCTATGTATAGAAAATTTCTGGAGTGCTAGTGAATACATTTTTTCAGAACAATAGTTACCTTTAGGGAATGGAGTAAGGATTATGGGTAGATTTCCACTTTTTGTGTTTTAATATTTTTTGTGAAAACTTATCACAATTAAAATAAATTTTGAGGATATTTTCTCCAAGTTATAATTGACCAGAGGCCAGCAATCTTTTTAAATATCATCGAAGAGTAGGAAATACAGGGAGTACTCTTAGTCCTTTGAGGAAAACTAAGATGTATATTTACAGGAGAAGGAAAAGAGAGCAAAGAGTAGATGAATGGACCTGGAAGATGCATCAAGGAGGAATAAAGAAAAGTGAAGAAGTCTCTTAGTGAGAAAAAGATTGTTCCATGATGGACAGTCTTAAGAATTCAGTCAAATCTGTGTTCTTATCATGGTGTTCCTATAATGTCATTTGGGGCATGATATCTGTCTTCCAGGTCATTAGGTCCTTACCTGCTTGATAAAACTTTAGTCCTCTGCCAAATACTCCTTTTTCTCTTTGGGATTCACAGTGAGTCTACATACCATTCTGATTCTCAGATGCCACCATAAGGAGAAGTCAGCAACTGTTGTGCTTCCCAGCCTTCCAAACCTCCAGGCTTCTCAGAAGCTACTAGCTAGTCTCAGCAATGTTCCATTCTGTCTCCCTGGGCTTGCAGCACCCAGGGTCACACATAGGACAATATAGTAGACAGAGTCCTTATTATCTCATCCCCTTGGTAACATATCCATGATTAAATATGTGGCCAAAAGGCTATTGCAGTTGTGGGTGGGTTTGCTAATTAGTTGGCCTTAAGATAGGAAAATTATCATATGAACCATTTAAAAGAAGATATCTTTCTCTGCCTGGTGGCAGAAGAGGAAGTCAGAATTATTCCAAATATGGGAAGGTGTGTATATGCCATGGCTATTTTGAAAATGGAACAGGCCTCCTGGCAAGGGATCCAAGTAGCGTCTAGCAGCTAAGCATGGCCCCCAGATAAAAGTTAGTATAGAAGCAGGAACCTCAGTCTTACAACCACAAGAAAAGAAATTCAGCCAGCAACCTCAAGGAGATTGAAAGGTAATGCTTTCCCAGAGCCTCCAGAAAAGAGACCAGCCTGCCTAATGCCTTAATTTTGGCCTTATGAGACCCCAGAAAGAAAATCTTTGACAGTTGAGCTCTCCTAGTCTTTTACCTATTAAATGCTACCTATTAAGCTATTAAATGGATGTTGTTTTCTTGGTTTTAACCACTTTATTGATGTGTAATTGACATAGAAAAACCTGCACATACTTAATACATACTACTTAATGAGTTTGGGAATAAGTATATACCCATGAAACCATCACTCCATTGAGGCCAAAGATATATCCACTGCCTCCAAAAACTTCCTCCCATTACTTCTTTTATTATTGTTATTATTATTATATTATTTATTAGTTGTTGCTGTTGTTGCTATACAAGCACTTAAAGTTAACATCTATCCTCTAAGAAAATTTTAAGGGTACAATATAATAGTGTTAGTTTATAGTCACTATGCTATATAGTTCATCTTTTGACTTTGTTTATCTTACAAAATTGAAACTTTGTATCCTTTGACGTCACCTCCCAACTTTCTCCTCTCCCCAGCCTGCGGAAATCACCATTCTACTCTCTGTTTATATACCTATTTTATTCTCCATATAAAAGTGAGATAATACATTATTCTGTGTCTGATTTATTTTACCAATATAATAGTCTCCATGCTAATCCACATTCTTGCAAGTGGCAGGATTTCCTTTTTGAAGACTGAATAGTATTCCATTATGGGTATTATTTTAATTACTAAATGTGTGTTAATTTGTTGCATAATAATGAAAACTGTAGTCATGTATCACTTAAGGGCGGGCATACATTCTAAGAAATATGTTGTTAGGTGATTTCATCATTATGCAAATGTCAAAGTATAATTACAGAAGCTTCAAAGGTGTAGCCTACTACACACCCAAACTATATGGTATTGTCTATTGGGACCACCATCACATGTGGTCCATTATTGATCACAATTTGTTAAGCAACACCTAACTGTAATACATACACCATGATTTCACTGAAAATAAGGGGAACTCAGTCTTCTTCACTTATCTTTGTATTTGTCTCTGGGATTTCTCTGGATCTCATTTTCTACTGACATGAATTACTTCCAGGAAGTTTAAACTCCTCATTCAATTCATTGATTTCACACCTGAAAACACAACTGCCCCCTGTGGGAACAGGATCTCCTTAGTCCCCAGATACCTTCTCCAGGTATCCCACCGTACCCTTGCTCTTTCAGCTCTTTCAGTGTAGAGGCAGCCAGCTCTCAGATCCTTCAGCCACCGTGGAGTTGTTTCCATCACTGAAATCACAGGATGAAAACAAACCAGATTGTTCTCCCCCTCCACCCCTCATCTGTCTTCTCATTTCCCAGTCTGTTTCCTCAACTAGATTCTGACAAAAGTTATTTGCAGCATTCCCATCAGCTCCATGAGTGACAGGAGACTAGTGTCAAGTGAGAAAATGAAATGTAAATTTTATTAAACACCCCCTCTCATCTCTGTGTATCAATCCAGATTCCAGCTGAACATAGCAAATCAAATCCTGTCTATGCCAGGCCTCAGGGCACACGGAAAATCATTTCTCCTTAATACCATTCCCTTCTAGTAAAATATTTTTCTGTTTGGTAAATGAAAATTTTAAATGCAGGCCCTGTTTTAATCCCAAGGAAAAGTATATCTTCAAAATGTACATCCAAAGGAGGGAGCAGAGGAGAGAATAGGGAAGATTCGGAGGCAAAGGGGAAGAAAATAGGGATTGGGAAGACAGAATTGTATTTAGCTGTGTCATGTGCCATCCTGCCTGGTGTCTGTGCAGGGATGCATATCCACAGAATAAATGGCGACATTCTATGAAAGCTTGGACCATCAGGACATTTATCTACATGCTGTCCTGTCTCCGAGATAATAAAGATCTTAAATCTGATACAGTGTCTTGAAATTGCATTAGAAATATAGATGCTTCATTCTGGGTGTGAAAATGTGCACAATTACTGGCTTGTCTGGGGTTTTGACAAGTGGTATCTGACTGAGTATACAGAAAATCTTGATTTTGGCCTCAAAAGCATAATTAACTTAAAAATGATAAAAGCACATTTTGATTGCACATTGAAGTAATAATAAAGCAAAGTAAAATGGAAGTCAATAATAAACATTGAAAGTATCACTACTACTTAAAATATATACTGTGTACATATTCCACTTAATAAAATAAATGAAAACTATCAACATTGTTCTATGTTAAAAAGGAAGAGTATTTATGTTTTGAATTTACTCATTTTAGGTGGGTGAAAATATTTTTTAAATAAGATTTTGCTAGAATATTTGTCCTGTCCTGATTTGCTTGAGATTAGGTGTTTCTCTGAATATAGGACTTTTAGTGGCAAAATTAGGAAACCTCAGATAGTCCCAGACAAACTGGAATGAGCTGGTCACCCTGATATATTACCTTTAGAAATAATACAAATATCCAAGGTGATGGAATAGGGAGAATCCTGCCTCCCATGTTCACAACTAATTTGAATTTAAATATGAATTAATATATACAAATGTAGACCTGGAATCTAAATGAATACGATTTCCACAACAAAGACTAAAAAGGCATTATCCAGACAGAGAGGAGAGAAAGAAACACTCTCACAAAAGAAGAAACCCTAGTGAGGGGCAACAAGGTAAATTCAGGGAAGAGATCACTACGGTGTGGAAATTTTCTCTGGGGCTCATGGGGAGGGTTTTGTCCAGCACCTGGTACCCCAGCCCTGTGTGATTTAGTATATGGAGATAAGCCACTGGCCCCTGCATTGAAAATCAGAGGGAAGTGATCATATGTTTCCTAAAAACATAAAGACTGAGAACCAGTCCATAATAAGTATATGTACAGAGTCCCTTGTCTGAGAACCAGTGCTGCAAAATCTGTCTGAATAATTCCCAGTCCACAAGTGAAGGAATCCAAGATACCAAACTTGCATTGTTGGACTTGCATTGTTGGAAAGTCATTTTAGGGAATTGTTCAGGGTCAGAGTTGAAGGTGAAAATCATCTTGTCAACCTTTCCAATCTTGCCCTGGTGGGTGCCATCTTAGAACTCACCCTTTATGCTATGAGACCCTGAGGTCTCAAGATGAGTTGGGCCTCCTTGGTGGCCGAGGGGTTAAGTCTCAGTGCTATCAACACTGTGGCCTGAGTCTGATCTCTGGCCAGGGAACTAACCCATGTATGATATGGCAGACATCCCCTGTCTCGACCGCGCTCCCCTCAGCAGTATATTTCAGTAGATCTGCCTGTTCTGCTCCTCACTCTGTCTCTGGTGAATCCTCTCACCCTCCCTTGCCCCCCGCACCATAGTTCTTCTACACGCACACACACATATACACACACACTCAGTGATAAGAGACCTATCCTCCTTGGGAATTAGCGAATCTATCTGGGAGCAGAGTAGCAATAAATAAGAGGATACACCACTGACAGACAGCAGGTTCAGTCCCTGCCCACTCTCACCTGCTTGCCATTGAGCAGGCCACAATGCTAAAGTGAGCAAGACCTCCATAGACCTTTCAGAGCATATACAGCTAGTGAACACTGCCACTGTCGATGAGTTCCCTTGTTGGGCCACTGCCTGCCAGATCCCACCTGCTACCAGACACAGCACAGGATAACTCTGCCCATTGAACTGCTCAGCCACCATTAGACCACTTCACTACAACTGTCCAGGGAGCTATCTAATGTAAAGATGCAAAATGAGACATAAAACATGTGAAAAGTGGGGGAGAGGAATAAAAACACACAGTTTCAGAATGTATCCAAATATAAGTAGCTGTTAATTCAACACATACATATTATATATATGCATATGCATATATATGAACTTATATTTAAATCTCACAGTAAGCTCAAAGCAAAACTTATACTAAAAACACAAAAAAAGATAAAAAAGAGACCTAAATACACACTAGAGAAAACCATCAAAACTCAATGGAAGAGAAAAAAGAAAGAGGGAAACAAAAAGAACTATCAACTAGCAAACTAGGAATGAATACACAAATATTATCACCTTAAATGTAAATGGAAAATGTAAATGGACTAAACTTTCCTATCAAAAAACATGAAAGTGACAGAATGGATAAATGAATAAGACCCAACTATATGCTACTTCCAAGAGAGTCACATCAGGAATAAAGACACGGACTGCAAGTGAAGGAATAACAAGAAAAGGATACCCAGTCTCAATGCCATGTTTTAACATAGTATTGGAAGTCTTGGCCATGGCAATTTGGCAAGAAATTAAATATAAGTCATCCAAACTAGAAACAAAGATGTAAAACTGTCACTATAGAAAATGTAGAAAATCATAAATACACCACCAAAATGAACTGTCAAAAATAATAGGCATATACAGTAAGGATGCTTGCAACAAAATCAATATAAAAATCTGTTGTGTTTCTATATGCAAACATATAGTTTCCTCAAAAAATTTAATATAAAACTACCATATGATCCCATTTCTGGATATTTATCCAAAGACTAGGAAGACAGTAACTAAAAAAGATATATGCACCCTTTAATTTATTGCAGTACTATTCACAATAACCAAACATTGGAAACAACCCAAGTGTGTGATGACAGGTGAATGGATGAAGAAAATGTGATACAGATACACAATGGAAAAAAAGATGAGATCTTGCCATCTGCAAAAACATGGACAGAACTTGAAGGGATTATACTAAATGAAATAAGTCAGAAGGAAGAGAGTTACCATAGGATTTCACTCATTTGTTGAATATAAAGAACAAAGCAAGTGAACACAAAGTGAAAACAAAGAGTGGAGGTTACCAGAGAGGTATGGTGGGGGGAGTTTGTCGAGTCAAACAGGTTGGCTATTTGTTGAATGATAGATGGTGGTTGGTGGCTGGACATTTGGTGATGGTCATGGCATGATGTATGTCGTTGCTATGGTGAGAAACAGTACACCTGAAACCTGTGCAGTGTTGTAAACCAAGTCTACCTCTAGTTCTTCATGCCCCAGTGAGCTTTCCCTTGCTGAGATGGTCTTTGTTGCTATTGTTATAGTATAAGGCTTTGAGAAGGTGATGAGTGGCTTCTGAAAGTTGATAGAATATGTCTGTTTCCCCAACAAGGTAGTAAGCATAGTGACACGGGGAACATATCTGCTGTCACTGAACTTTCCACCATACACTGAGTTAGTAACTGTACAAATGGATATTGAATGAATGGATATAAGAAAGAATTGTTTTCTAAAATGACACTTAAGGCAAGATCTCTGTTTAATCTATTTGTGAATAAATGCTTCTAAGAATTTATGATTCTTCTAGGCAATGAGCAAAGTAGGTGCTTGGTGGGCTCAGTCAATATTTGTTTACTTATTTATTCCTTAAGTCCTACTGAATGAAAATAATTCTGAATCCATTTTAATAATGTCACTAGCTTTTGATTTATTTTTCTAGAACAGTCTATGCTAAAATTGATTTAAACTTAAAGTGAAAAGTTTAGAAAAACTCTTCCAATGAAACTTTTTTCCCTTTATTCTACTCTTAAACACTGAAAATACTGTAAGTTAAAACTGCTGAGAGGCACAATGACTTTTATATTTATACTGTAATGTTACCTCAAATTTCTGGTCACTGGATAAAAATATTTTAACATATAAAACAAAGATAATTAATTAATAATTAATACCTTTTAAAATTGTTTAGGAAGAGAGGTCTATGGCTAACTACCTCCAAAATGAGAAACGTGTTAGAATAGAAAAAAATACACACAGTATAAAACATATGAAAAGATTCAATGTGAAAAATAATGCAAATTAAAACAAGTTGGTGCCACATTTCCTTCAACTAATTAAAAAATATTTCTAAAATATTTTTAATAATTATAATAGCCTATGGAAGTGTTTTTTATGCTGTACTATCTCATAAGCATCCCTGGCATGTTACAGGTGTAGTTACCAGTGGCTATAAACTTTATAGAAAGTAATTTGACAAATTACAAATATTTCAAAATATTTAAAATGTATATGATATGTGTTAGTGATACAAAAATAAAAATTTTACCTAAATAATGAATTGAAATATGAATGAAATACACTGCAGTTGTCTGCCAAAACAGTATCAAATTCCCTAAACTACTGACAAAAGAAAAATGATTAAATCAAGATTGGTGCAGTCATATAATTAATTACTTTGATCCAATAAAAATATTTTCAAATAATAATTGCACATGAAATCCTTATTTTAAATATTAAATCAAACATACAGTATGCAAATCAATTATCATCTAATATTTATGGCCATGTTTATATATGTATGTGTAAGTATTAACAAGAAAATAGGACTCGGGCCTCCCCAGTGGCGCAGCGGTTGAGCGCTTGGTTGCGAAGCTGCCCGTGGCCTCTGCGGCGCCGGTTCGATCCCCGGCTGCTCCCCGGCCACCGGAGGAGGGTCCCACATGGCGCGCAGACCTCTCCTGCCGCCCACTGCTCCCCTCAGCAGTGTACTTCGGTCCTTCTGCCTGCTCTGCTCCCCGCTCTGGCTCTGGTGAATTCTCTCACCCTCCCGCGCTTCTGACTGTACCCAGTGCATGTATAAACGAAACAAACAAATAAATAAATAAGTAAAAACATGCCTCTATAAAAAAAAAAAATAAAATAAAATAAAAAAATAAAAAAAAAGAAAATAGGGCTCATTTCTGAAAGATAGTTTTATTGCATCTTTCATTTTTTTCCTTTTTATTTTATTCAGAATTTCAGCCACCATCATGGTTTTATCTTTTAATCAGATAAAATACAGTAAGTGCTATGTAAAAGAGGGCTAGAGACACTAGCTTCTGCACCAATAAATGAAGCCCCCCCATATTAGTCTTGGGACTCCCCCCTATGCAAGTTCACTTTATACTGACACACCCCATAGTGAAAGAATCATCTGGAGAGGTTAAACATAAACCTCAACATGGAGAATTTCTGGGGAACATGCCAACCGTGAAAAGGTCCTGGAATCCAACTCCCCTTGGCAAGGATCTCTTATTTCCTGCTTTGATTTCTCTTTACCATCATCACACTTGTCCAAAGTTAGAAAGAATGTGGCCTGCTCACTGCAATTCAACATAGGGGTTTTTCCATCAGACCCAGTTGGTGAAGCGTTCTTATTACACTTCTCCTTCCAGTGCCCTGGCTAGGAAGGGAAGGGAGAATTATGTGTTAATGTGCAGCTGGCAAAGGATGGAAGTGGTAATAAACACAAGCACTGACTAGACTCAATATTAGTGATGGTGCTGGGGAGCAGTCCTGGCTTTGGGCTGCCTGGAGGCAGTGGTGATCCCCTGCTTGTCCTATCTGTCAGTCTATTTGATCTCCAAATGAATTGCTTTTGATAACAGCTATATAAATGCAGGACTGATCCGCTGGGCCTTCTTAAATGAGACTCCTCGCTTTCATCTCCCAGTCATTTCAAAAAGCAGATAGACTTGTTAGAGGTTTTAATGCAATGATTTATGTTTTATCTTGCTTGGTTTGAGGCAGCATTTATTTAGTACTAAATTCCTCCCAAGTCTCTATGTGAGGGAGAAATGTTTGAACACACAATGTTTGGGGTTTCTTTTTCAAAAAAATAAATTCAATAATATATGTTTTTATGCTTTATTATGATTAGGAAAAGCAATAAAATTATTGTAAGGAAGGAGGGAGGGAACAGAAAAAGTCACTGTATTAAATATGTTCATCATCACTCTTGGCAAAGTTATAAGGAATCAGAAAGGAACAATATCAATTCTCAAATTTTATAGGACAAATCACTAAAGGTCCCCTACCCAATGACTGCTGGAAGAAAAATTAATTTCCAATTAATTTCATTTCAAAGATAAGATTTCTTACAGTTTTCCACATGTTATTTGTATCATCTGTAGAACAATTTATGAAAGTCTCATTTCCATCTCTTAAAGCTTTCTTTACTTACACCTCAGTTTCTTGTTTCTTTCCCTTTTACCCCTTTGCCAGAGTATGAATTAAGAAAACTCACTTATTAAAGAGAGTAGAACATCATCCATAATACGTAGAATATTTTGCGAGAAGTTTTGCTGATTTGCAATTGTAGTCTCTAAGTAAACTTATTTAAGGGGGTGCTATAGAAGTTGACTTCCCTTTCATTAAAGGGCTCTCTCATTTCATGAAATAATCACTATAAGAAGAACAATGCAAGCTACATGTATTTGAAAAATCAAATGAATTGTGACAACTTGCTATTTTAAGTCGTGATTTTCAAAAAAATTAATTTTGATTTTAGAATAAAATATATAATCTACCTCAAAGTGGATCCTTTTGCAGCTCATATTAGGTTAAAATGAGACTACTCTCCCATGAAACAGCAGGCCAATTTATTCCAACAGTAAGACAATCTGTAATGATACCTTCTTAAACGTGATATATAATAGAGCAGAGCAAAGGAAACCACATGGTATAAAATACTTGACATCTCTAGCTTTAGGAGATGAAATTCATTTTTTGAGAGGTGAGGGGTTTCATAATTCAAAAGTGTCAAAGCTAACTGGAAATGGGTTAAGAAGATTTTTTTCTATGTGGTAGAAAGCATATCCATATCCTATACAGGACTTTTATTATGTAATTTCCTTTCAAATCATAAGAAAATATAAAGGAAGCTTTTTAAATGCTTGAACATGTGGTTAAAGCAGCCTATATTATAGTCCTAGCATTGAATGCAACAGGTTACAGCTGCTGGTGATAATTAGATTGCCCCTATGGAGTTTTTTCTTGTTACTCTTTCTAAAATGTTTATATGAATACTGAAAACTTATTAACTTTGTTGAAACAGAATGTGCTGGTTAAGGGAGAATTAACAAGTATATACTTCTCTGAAAAAATGTTTTGTACTAATAATTGTAAAAATATCAATTTTAACTTTCAATAATAAGACTATTTTTGCAATGAGGAAAATTATACTAATAAAAAAGGTTGATTCCGCTCTTTGGATGAGCAAGGTAATAGATTTAAGTAAAGTCTTATATATTAGAACCAAAATTTTGACGATTATGTCACCTAATATGCACTTTGGTGCCTTTCCAGAAGGATAACAGATACCTTACATTTTATTTTAAATTTAGGCATTTTGATTACATATAGAGAGCTATCCAAATATCCTTAAGGGGCCTCCCTGGTGGTGCAGGGGGTTAGGATGCAACCTATGAAGCAATCCACAGCCACTGCAGCACGAGTTCGATCCCCCAGCCAGGGAGCAACTCGCATCGCTCAGCAGACATTTCCTGTCTCACCTGCTGCTCCCTTCAGCAGTGTATTTCAGTCATTCTGCCTGTTCTATTCCCTACTCTGTCTCTGGTGAATCCTCTCTCACACACACACCCCACACACACACCTCTGGCCTGTACCCTGGTTTTTATAGGCATAAATAAATAAATCTTTTTTAAAAAAATCCTTAAGTTAGATTTTAAAGTACAGTACATTTTTAAGAAAGTAAATTTTTTTAAAAGGAGGGTATCATTCCATATTCTATAGAGAGAAATCATTATAGTAACAAATTTTGAAAGATTTGTGAATATTGTATAAAATGAACAATGATGTAAATATGTATAAATATGTAAATATATATAAATAAATTAAAAGAATAAAATGTCATAACATCCTCAAAAAAAAAAAAAAACATAGCTAACTGATCCACTGTGAAAATCAAATCCATTTAATAGAGTGGCTAATAGTAATCCCGTATTATACATTGTGAGATATTTTATTACCATAATGACAACATTGTTTTTTTTGTTCTTGAGAATATTGATGCTGAGAAATACAAACATATCAGTGCTAGTTTTGAATAAAGGTGCATCTTTTGATTTGAAGACCATGAATGACCCAAGACACAAATGTTTTGGTTAAAAAGACCTCAGATCATTTTCCAGACTATTTCCTCCGAAGTAAATGGCAAGATGGTACATTCTGTTCCACGCTATAGTCAGGTGATGGGTATTCTCGTAGTTTCCTCAAGGCTGCAGAACCTCAGGCCACCTCCCATTCATCCTTTTGATTTGTATGCTCAACTTTCACATGATCAAAATTTATGTGAAAAAAATTGTTTCTGGAGGAAAATGTCATAAACTTTATTATCCGGTTATAGTCCCAAGATGTTATCCATTTGGGGTAAGATAGCATCTCAACTAATGTATGTTTTATTTTTTCTTGGAACTGTGCCAACTTCCACACTCTGCAACATAATACATATAAACCATCCCTTTATATAGCTTCATGCTTTCTATTTCTATTATATTTGTCTAATTACACTTCTTTCCTTTTGTCTATAATATTTTGAGGACATTGGTATCTTGATTTGCCTTCATAGACTTGAAACATAAGACTAATGGACTTAGAGAATCGCTAAAGAACTTACCAATTAACTATCTAGTGTCCTTTTATTAGAGATAAGAAATCTTTATGGGGCCTCCCTGGTGGCGCAAGGGGTTAAGCACCGCACTACAAAGCAATCTGCAGCCTCTGCAGCACGAGTTCAGTCCCTGGCTAGCCAGGGAGCAACCCACATGGTGCAGCAGACCTCTCCTGTCTCACCCCTGCTCCCCTCAGCAGTGTGTTTCAGTCAGTCTGCCTGTTCTGTTCCCTACTCTGTTTCTGGTGAATCCTCTCACCCCCTGCATCTCTGGCTTTTACCCCAGCTCTTGTATGCATAAATAAATAACTCTTAAAAAAAAGAAAGAAATCTTTTAAAGAAAAAGGAATAAAATCTAAATAAGCAAAATCATTAAATTCCACAAAGAAGCAAAGAGACTATTTAAAAACTCTGATTAGTAAGCCTTCTATTTAGCCACCATAGTTTCAATGGTTTTCAAAAATCATTAGACTGCTCTTAAAATTGTACATGGATTTCAACCATAAAGTAACACCTTTTCCTTCCCACCTTTTTCCTTTTGGTCCTTTATTACATATGCTTAACTTAACACAGGCATGTGTTATATTGGCTTAGTGGTTAAAAAAGGAGGTTCTGGATTCAGCTGTTAGGATTTGAGTCTTTGCCACTTACCAGCTCTGTAACTGTGGCCAAGTTGCTAAACTATCCATGACTTAATTCTGTCTTCTGGTAAAAGGACGTAAAAGTTGCAACTACCATTTCGATTGTTATGAGATGAAATTAGCTAATTTGTGTAAAGGAATAAGAATGTGTTAGAAGGGTGGTAATATTCAATAAGTGATAACCATTATTATTGTAGCCAATGTATGAGGCAATGTGGAAAATGGCAATAATCAAAATGCATCTCTTGTTCATTCTTCATCCCCCTTTTAACCTTATGAGCTGAAGAAATCTTTACCTGACACTGGATACAAATTCAACAGACCACATGATTTTTCTGTCTTGCTGCAAACCTTAGCTAGTTCCACATTCAGTTTTTATAGAAAAACACAGCCTGTAATAGAAAGAAGAGGCAAATAGAAATTTTAAAAGTGTATCTCAGTGTTCTCTGGTTCAAAAAAACTCAGTCAATACTTTAAATTCATAATCATTAACACTCTGCTCCATCCTTAGCTAGCTTGCAACAGTGGACAGTTTCCTTGGAGAAGCTCGTGTAGCTGGTTGCTGTTCTCTCACTCTACTCACCCTCATCCTCCTCTTAAGAGCTGCTGGGACCAAAGTGTGACTTTTTTTAATATTTTATTTTATATAATTCTTACATCATTTTTCATTTTTGTACAATGTATGCATTTTCATTTATAGCAGCACTATTTACAATAGCTAAGCTATGGAAACAACCCAAATGCCCAAAAATAGATGACTGGATCAAGAAGATGCGGTACATATACACAGTGGAATATTACTCAGCAAAGTGTGACATTTTTAAGAAACCACAGGGAGGTACCTCTTGGTCAGGTAACAGCTACTTTTGGAAGTTGACTTTTACTTTCCCTAGGCCATGTTCTTTGTGGAGATTTGTTTGCTTTTTTCCTTTTTCTCCCTCCTTCCTTCCCTCCCTCTCTCCCATACCTCTTTTTCTGATTTTTTTTTTTTTGATGGTACTGAAAAACTATTCTAGGTAAGTCTCTTCTGTTTCTGAACACTTGGTGAGCAGAGACCCTGTCTGCCTTTGTATCAGACCATTTTTTTAAGAGTGTCTGTTTACTGACCAACCTTGGAATACAGGAATAGTGTTTTCCTCTAAAGAAAATGATAGGCATGTTTACTGTCCATTATGAAATGTTTAGATTCCTTGAATTCAAGGTTCCTCTTCTGCAATACAACTCACTGCTCATAATGTTTGATCCTATTTGCAGTTCTCTGCGGATCCTTTGCAATTAACTGGTGCTTGGGAAACTAGTGCAAGAAAATGCTGATACTCTGGTTATTGTAAATAATAGAGTTTTGGGTTTGGGCCCAAGAGTCTTGTATCTTTTCTCAACTTCCATGACACTGTGTAATGGAAACTGTCCAGCTTATAAAAGTGTAAATTCTCAGCCCTTTCACAGTTATTAACAATGAGACTTTCTTTTGATCCTCAGTGTCCTCTGCTTCAGAAAAACTCCTCTATACTGAATAGACAATGTGTTTTCTTTCACTCTCTACTCCTTCTTTGGAGCTTTATTTTTCACAAATTCATGCTACACATAATCTTCTTGTTAAAATGTATTCACTCTTGGAAAAATTGAACTGCAAAGCTCCAAGCTGGTTCTCTTTTTCCCATGTGGCCAACATCTGGTGCACAGGAAATACTAATGCATACATTGTCAAACTTTGCAAATGCAAGCCAATTCTAATGTTGACATATGCCACTTTAGCTCTCTTAAGCATGCATCTAGCACTCAACCTCCATGTTACCCTGAAGGACATATATTTCAAGCTCTCCAAATGGTATCATTCAGCCACTTTCATAGTTAGCAGCCCCATCTCTTCCTAAATTTGGCCTCAATAAATGGCAAGAGCTTTCTTTAAACAAAACAACTTACACATCTTCCCTTTCCTTTCATTTTCTTGTGAGCAAACCATTTCTGTTAGAGAAACTCAAAAGTCATGAGCTAGTTATGATGCATTTTATCTGTAAAGAGTACATGTGTTTATATGCCTCACATTCAATTGAGACTCTCATATCTACCATATTAATGCCTTGGGAGAAACTGAGGCAACAGGACTTCACTTAATAGGTCTTGTGACACTAGTATTATTGACACAATCGTTCAATCATTTAAAACATATCAGTCATCCTATGTGGCTTCTTTCCTTGTGTCCTCTTGTAGATATGTAATCATGGAAGTAGGCAGGTTCCGACCAAAAGACCAAAATTAAAAGGAAGTCCAGGGAATTGGAAAGTAGTGAGACATGGAAATAAGGAAAGAACTTAGAAAAATGATCTTGTAACATTGTTCATGAAATCAGAGCTCACCCCCAAAACTGCACAAGTTGGGTTTGATCATAATTAGTAAATAAAAAGTTTTAGACTTGAGCAAATGAGTAGACTTTTGTCAGGTTCAAGATTGACCCCTGTATGGGACTAATCTAATTTATGCTACAAAATGTTTGATAATGGATTGGATTTTGGAACCACAGCCCACATCAGGCAGAACTTGTAGTTTAAATTTAACCAGGTCAATTACTACTAAAGTAAAACTATCAACATTCTCCATACAAGACTCAAAGTCTCAACATAATATTTGAAATTTATAAGTTACAATAAACAATTACTTGACTTACAAAGAACCAATCACATGGGTATAGGAAAACATAATAAACAGCTACCAACAATGAGATGACACAGATGTTGAAATTATTTGACAGAGACTTTAAAGTAACTCGTAAAATATGCAAATGAGCAATTGCAAATACTTAAATATTACAAGTATAAGTATCAGCACTATTCTCAGTAACAGCTAGAACTTGTACACAGAAAGTTGGATGAAGAACAAAACTGAACAGTGTCACCAGCTAACTGGATGTAGTTGACATTTATAGAACACTAAATCCAAAAAAAGCAAATTATACGTTATTTTTAAGTACACATGTACTATTCACCAAAATGGGTCAAACAAACCTTAACAGACTTAGAAAGATAGAAATCAAACAAAGTATGATCTCCAATCATAATGAAATTAACTTAGTAATAAAAAAATAAAAAATACAAAACATGTCTAAATAGAACACATGTCTAAATAATCCATGGACCAAGTGGGAAGTCATAAAGGAAATCACAAAATACATGGAAATGAGTGAAACTGAATATAAAACTTATTAAATTTTCTGATATAAAGCTATACAATGCTTACAGGGACATTTAAGAATTATATGCTTAAACTATAATCAGAATTGTCCTTCAATTAATAATCTAAACTTTCATTTTAGAAAGCTTAGGTGCTTAGAAAAAGAAAAAAAAAACACAAATAAGACAAAAAGGAAGGAATACTAAAGATGGTGACAAAAGGCAAAAAAAAAATCATTAACAATAGAAGAAAAAAAAGTGAAAACAAAAATTAGTTCTTTGAAAAGATCAATAAATTGATAAATCTCTTATATGACTGACAAAAGAGGAAAGACACAAAATATCTTTATTATTAATATTAATGAAAGATGGGAGTCATTATGAACTCCAGTGTTTTGTATTATTATATTATCAAAATTGTGTTATAAAAGGTAGTAAGGGAATTCTGCAAACATCTCAATGCATACAAGCAATAGGAAATATTCCTCAAAAAAAAAAAAAAAACCAGACTGCTTGGCCAATTCTTCCAATTTGACAAATGACAAAAATTTACCCATGATGAAATAGATAACATAAAAGTCCCATAATTATTTGATAGAATTGAATTGTTTCTTAAAATCTCTACAATAATAATTCTCAATGCCCCAAAATTTATGTGAGCAATTCTACCCAATTTGTAAAATAGAAATGACAACTCTAGACAATACTTTCCAGAAATAGAAGAGTAGGGTACATACTTAAAAACTCTTAAGTCCTGAATCTAAATATTTAAATTTCTGGGAGTTATTGTAAAAGTTATTGTTTATGTTAAATTTTGATTTCAAACTTCACATTATGAGTATATAGAAATACTATTAATTTTTATGTGCTGAACTTTTATCCTATGATTTTGTTATCTCATTTATAAATTATAGGAATTTTTAAAATTGCCATGAATTTTATTGCATAGACGATCATGTTTATGTTTATCTTGTTCTGATCTTTTATTTTTTTTGGTGGAACACTGTCTCTAATTAACTTTTCTGTGGGTGTATGACATTGTTAGTATTCAGAGATCACACATATTTGAGAGACATTCTATACTCACACAGAATATAACTTTAGTGGGTAGGCATTCACTGATAAAGTTTAGAAATTGATGCTGCCATTTTTATTCTCACTTTTTCTTCTTTTCAGAAGGTTTTTAAAAAGTATTTTTTAAAATAATTATCACCTGAAATTTATTATGTGTATCTTTTTTTCCCCATTTATAATGCTAGTCATTGAATTTGTAAGTTCATGAATTTCAGTTCTGACAAATTTTCTTAGATTACTTCTTTGATGATTTAGTTTCCTTTGTTCTCACTATTAGGTATTTCCATTTTTAAGAGATTTGCTGCCTAATATAAGTTCTCTAACTTCTCTAATTTTACTGCTTTTTCTTTTTTTAAAACCACCTTTTGGTCTTTTTTTCTATTTTCTGAGAGTTTTACTCTGTTTACTGTTCAACCTTTCTATTATTAAATTTTGTAGTTCCTGCTTTCATATTTCAAAATTAATAAGACCTATTTTTTACTCAGACTATTCCTTACTTACAGCATCCTGTTTTTGCTTCATGAAGAGATAAGGTAATCTATTCTTTTAGTTTCCTAGGAGATAAAGTAAGGAATAAATATAGATAAAATTATATCTGTATCTATATCTATATATACATACACATGCACTCATACAATTTTCTTTAGTTCTATTTCCTTCAAATTCTATTTTTTAATTTTTAGTATATTTGGTATGTTAAAATTCTGGTGGTCTTTGTTTGTACATTAATATTTAAACTGAGACACTGAAAAGGTGACTGAAATTCCTGTGTACATAGGTGAGCCCAACCCACTGTGGTTGATTAGCCTGTAATGTAACTACAGTTAGTATCTGTAGGTTCTTTTTTCCCTTTTAATAGGGTCAGTTTCTTTAAAAATAAATGCTGCTTTTACCTTGGATTTATAGGTGATGGCATTGTTCTGAGAGCTGAATAAGGAAAGAATGCTAAGAAATTCCTAATACTTAGAATATAACTTTTTACTTCATTCACTAATATTCCTGAATGAAAGTTTTCACTGGTTCAAACTCTCTAGGGAGTAAGTTTCCTGCAATGTGTTGGAATTGGAAAAAGTATTTAAAGGACTATCTTTTAGAGAATATTAATCAAATCCTTTTCATCTCCAACCATATACCACTCTTCATGTTTCAGAGATACTGGTGTCTCTCTCCAACTCTTAGATCTTTCTGGGCATTAGCAGTAGGGATCAAATCATCAGATTTGCCCATGGAAGTTACACTTTAGCCTTCTTTGTTTTACCAATTCAATTACACAAACAAATGCACGTTGCGTTTCAACATTATTTTGATAATTTCCTGTTTGTCATCTCTTTTTCTGTTATCTCTTTCTGTTATGATGGGGCTTACATGCTTTCTTCTTTTTACGTAATTTTAATGTTCTTTATGGAAGAAACAGATAAATTCATGTGGTCAGTGTGCTATGTTGAACTAGACATCTTTACCATATGATTTCATGAATCCATCTCTTGCTTTATCTTTTCTCTGATTCTGTTGTTGGTTTTATACTTTCCTTTTTGCTTACCACCAGCCTCTGTGTTTCCAGGTAAAACTGATTTTTTTATAATTTCCATAGTGCTTGGAAAACAATCTTAATAAAATGAAATTCTGAAATTACCACTCCCCTATACCTGTAAGTGCACTAGCAGTGGGGACTTCATAGTTGACATATTAGTTTTCTCATGAATCTTAGACTTTGTCCCCTTATGTTTTTTTTTTTTGGAAAATTATCCCATTTATCCTGATCTTGAAATTCTCCAAATGAACTCAGTCCCCTACCTATCAAATATTTCTTTTTTCTTCCCTGACTTGTAAACTGTTACTTTCCTAACAAAATCCAACTTGGAAGTCACCTTCTCAAAGAGCCCATCTCTAGCCAACAGAGCATCTTCATCTCCCTACAGAGTCATCCGCATGTATCATCACAGCAGTTATGTGAATGAGCTTAGTCACAGTACTGCACAATTCCTTCCCAGCTGAAATCTGAGTCTATATTTCTTGTTGCTATCATAGTTCCTGGCATAAAGTAGGCAGATAGTAAATGTTTGCCGAGTGAATGAATTGGCTGTGAGGTATAACATGGGCAAGTTGTGCGCATTAAAGAAGAACAATAAATATGCAAATTCATCAGTCTAACACTGGATTCCAATTCATCAGACATAGTCACCATTGGTTTCGAAAAGAACTCTGTCATCAAATGTAGTCAGTTCCCTTCTTATTGTTTATTGTTGGTCAGCCATTTTCATAATTTGCAAAAGGTGACACAAAAAGAGTGGGGAAGTAGTTTAAAATTAACAGAATGAAGAATTAAGAACACACTGCAAAATGTGAAGTTGCTAAAAATGAGTGATCTCCTGAGTCTGTGATTCTTTGATGTGGCAGAGACTTGGTCACCGCTCTGGCTGCATCAAAGCCCCATGTTACTGCACGACAAATGTCCTTCATCAGGAAGCAGCACCGGGTAGCTGTTTCCCTTTTGTTGAGCTTTCCAAAGGCTGTTAGTTTTTATGGGTGAGGAGAATGGACAGCTCATTTGTCTTTGTGAATCTTTTGTTTATATATCCCTAGCCACTCTTCAATAACAAATAATACAATTTTCTATATTGTCTTTTGATTTTAGATAAGAGAAAGTCCACATCAACTTTACTGCTGGTTTCACTCGACTTTCCTCCCCTATTTTTGCTGTTGGGTTCAAACAACTTTCTCTTTTCAATGTTAGGGAGGTTGGGGAGTTGGGGAGGTGGCTTTAAAATAAAACGGGGAGAGGAACAGGCCATGGAGCTTTTGTATTTCCCCCTATGTATCACTTATTAAACTCCTGTTGCCCTGACCATTGTTGCTTCCCACTGAAGTCTGGTTTATTTACTTGAAAATCTGATTTGTTTCATTTTATTACTGTGTTTGCGAAGTAACTGATATCAGATTCGGAGGGAAAGAACTGCCATTTACCAGCAGGCTGTGATGGCTTTGCCTCGGTCTGCAGGCCTGATTTTGAGGCCTCGTCTGCCCTGGGGCTCCCACAGAAATAAGATTACTGGCAATAACTGCTTCAACTGCTTTGAATAACAGACACAACTCAGAGAGCATAAAATTAGCATAAACACAGCACTAGTGTGTTCCCTCAGCGGATATGAGACAGGCAGGCTATGGAAAATTGACTGAAATGGGGTCAGACAACGTAGAAATCTGAAACATAGGAAATACCGCCTAAGAGATATGAGGTATTACCACCTCTCTCGTTTTCTTTTATCTCTGTCTCTATATATTCATGCAGTTTTAATGATAAAATGTTAGAACTGATGAAAATTAAAGATGCAAAATCACTACCCCCCTAAAATGCCTACATTATCTTTCTAGACAAATTATTATTAATCATTTCCCAGCTTTTTAATCCTGAGGGTAGAAAAATAAACACATTTTCACAGTCATTTTAAATTGATTTTTCTTTTTTGGGGGGATATTAGTTTGAGGATAGAGAGTTTGCTTCAGAAAGGAGGTGAACAGCTGAAGCAGTGCAGGATTCTAGCTTCAAACAATTCCTTTATATCTATTTATCAAATATTAAAATGGAATATGCTTCCGACAAATGCAATAAAGTCTAACATTACAGGGAAAAGAGTGACACTGTGCATCTCAACAGGCAGATGGAAGCTATGATTTTGCTGTTTTAATAATATGTTGTCACATATGGAATACAATTTTTGGTACAGCTGCATATAGATGGGTCCCATTGCTAATTTATTTATTTTTGGTGTGATGTTGGCAAAGGCCCAAGTTACCATTCCATAAAATGGAAATGCTCTTGGAATGTAGCAATTTTCCAATGGTATCCTGGACAGAGATCATTTTCAAGGTTGATAACTTAGCACTTCAAATTTGAATTATGAGAAAAGGTTGTAAATGTTGAACATCATTTACCCACCACAAGCCTAGTTTTAGGTCACTCTGTTATAGGCTGGATACATTCTCTTTCAAAACATTTTTAATACTTAGGCTTATTTATTTACTATCTGTCTTTCCCATTAACCTGCAAGTTCCATGAAGCGAGGGGCCCTTGTTTATCTCATTCCCTACCACATTCTGAATGCCTGGCACTGGGCATTGCATTTATTAAGCCCTCCATAAATAGTCACTCAATGAATGAACAAAATCTAACTGAGTGATCATGAATATAATACTGTGCAGGAAAGTACAGATTTTAAGTGATGATTCTTAGAGTCTCTATAAAAATTTGATTAAAGAATGAAGATGTTAGGGGACCGTTGTCTTTAGATGTAAAGAAAGAACATATCTTTAAAATGTATAGAAATGAGGTATCAATTAGCCATGACTATAACATTTCTATACAGACAAGTGATAGAAAATGTCATAGAATAAGTTAAAAAAAACAAAACATTTTGTTCTGAAGTACATTTGACATGTGATTTTATTTCATTTGACATATTCATAGATATGTTTCAGTTGCCAGATCTATGCTCAGGTACCATAGTGGCATCAAATAATTGCAGAGTATGAGTCCCATTTTACTTCATGTTGATGAAGACTTTAGTGTGTTGCTCCATTTTACATCTGCAATTGCTCAGCTGTAACCTGTCAGACACTCACTTTGCAGTTCAATGAAAAAAAATCACATTTTGTTTTCCTTTGTCTAGTTATAACTATGCTTAATCTTGGGATAGAATTTGATTTGTCATTTTTGAAACAAATTTGAATCAAAGGAGCCATCTTTTTTCCTTCTGGTCTCATAACAACTATGATCTAAATCACATATTTGGATCAGAGAAACTGGAACTTTTTAATTATAGATATTAGCTAAACAACAACAACATAGACTAGGGATTGGATAGCCTAAAAGAAAAGGAAAAAGTGTACTTGACTATGTTCCAGATAGTTTTCTTGTTTTCTGCCCTAGACTCCTATCTAGTCTAGCTAACATCCTTCCCATGAGTCATAAGTGTCCTTATAGCAAAGAACTTTTTTTTTTTTTGGATGACTCTTTATTTTAATAGATATTATATCTTAGAATAAGTTTTATGTTAGAATAATTGAGTTGAAAGTACAGAGCAGTTGCATCTACTCTCTCCTCCCACATATACACAGACTCCCCAATTTGAACATGCTGTATCACAGTGGCATATTTTTTATGACTGATGAATATAATCACATAATTATTACTAAAAGCCCATAGTTTATGTTACAATCATTCTTGAGTTGAACATTGTATGGATTTATAATGGCATATATGCACCATTGCAGAATCATTCAAAGTATTTTCACTGCCCTAAAACTCCTTCATGTTCTCCCTGTTCATCTTTCCTGCCCTGTAAATCTTGGACTACCACAATTTTTTTTTTACTGTCTACAGAGTCTTGCCGTTTTTGAGAATGTCGTATATTTGGAATCGTAGAGTATGTAGTCTTTCAGATTGGTTTCTCTCACTTAGTAATATTTACATAAGGTTCCATCATACATTTTCATGGTTCAATAGCTCATTTCCTTTTAGCATTGAATAATACTCCATTGTCTGCTTGAACTAGTCTCTGCATTCACCTACAGAAGAACATCTTGGTTGCTTCCAACATTTGGCATTTATGAATAAAGGTGCTAAAAATATCTGTATGTAGGTCTTTGTATGGATGTAAACTTTCAGTTTATTTGGGAAAATACCAAGCAGCATGATTTTGGGATACAGTCTTATATCTCTACAAGGGATTCTAATCAGAAGTTTTGTAAGGGCCAGGGTTGTACATACATGTACATACATTATTTGTATTTCAAAATATATAGAGAAAATGAACTATTGCACACAATGGCCACATATAAATGAATCTAATTCATTGGATTCTATATGTATCCAGATTATTACTTGGTTTAAATTGTATGTTTTATTGTGTTGCCTTTTCTGCACATTCATTGAACAAAATTCAGTTTATTACAGTAGAAAACTGTATATGCTTGCATTATATAAAAGGTTGTACTAGAATAATGCAAAAAGTAATTTCCCTTCCAAAGGGAGTGTAAAAGCATTCTGTGTATCCAACACAGAAATATACTCTAACTTTAGAAGCATGGGAATAGGAGAGAAAAACAGTGTCAGAGAATGCCTATACCTTTCCTCATTTTTCTGTCTCTGGGTATCTTAATTGTGCTTCCTCCTTAATCTTGGCTATTGGTGCATGAGCTGTCTCTTTAGATGAAGTATCAGAATCTATCCATTACTTTTTTTTTTTTTACCGATTTCACACATTTCCTCATTTCTGCCTTGGCAATCTGTTGTGCTAGACACAACAATAGGAGTCATCATTAATTATTCCTCAAACATTTTTTTTATGTTCCTAGATTAGAATATGTGCTCATTGACTATTGTTCAGGTGACTCATTCATTCAACAAATACTTGTTGAGTATTTATTTCTCTGTGAGTAACTTGTAGATGTTCAGAATAGAGTTGAAGAAGGTAAACAAGGTATCTGCTCCCCTATGAGCCACAAAAAGTGGATGACCCAGTGGTCTATCCATTAGGAAAATTTTTCTTTACCAATGTACATTAAGGTCATACTTGGGGCTATAGTGTAAGGGAAATACATTTTTATTGTACTTCTACATATCAAACCAACTCATCCATGGGATTAGCTTGGCTTTTTCACTCCTTTGTCAAAAGATCATAAGGAAATACTTTCCAAGAAGCTACTATTGTGTGATGAGAGAGAGGAGAGACCATGATGCATAATAGGAGGGTCTGAGCTGTCTGCTAGTGCAATTCACTTGCACCCTTTACTCCTGTTTATGTTTGATCCTAGATGAACCACTTACAATATATTTCCACTGAGCCTGGACAACCAATGATATCTGTTCTGACAGATATCACATGATGATGAGCAATTCTGGATGCATGATCACTTGGTATTTCTGGATCATATGCTCCTTCTTAACCAGGGTCTAGTAACACACAGGAGCTGATTTTTGAACGATGAGTAATTTTTCAATGCAAATGGCAATGACTTGTTTCAGAACCCTATGCATCTGTATTGCGATTCCACTAAAGCTTATTGTAAACTTCACATCACATCATATATATAGATAACATATATATAAACATATAAACACTCATTTGGGTAAATACCAAGCAGTATGATTTATATACTTCATTATCTATCTATCTATCTATCTATCTATCTATCTATCTATCTATCTATCTATCTCCTTGATCATAAGTTTTGCTGGGTCATGTGTTCCAAGGAGCAGGGCCACTGGCACAGTGAGTCTTGTTCAGTCCCTGGCTCAAATCATATCACCAATATGCAAAGTGGAGAAGTATTCCCAGATATGGAAGATGCTGCCTTCAACCACATAAGGCCCATCAGGCATTCTGCTACTCTTTTTATAGTGGAAGTTGTTAAATACAATAATTTGTGCTTTACTTTTGATAAGATGTTCCTGCATGTTATAATGAATGTTGATAATAACATGTTATAATAGTATGTTGAATGTCCCTAAACATTTCACAGATGTGAGGGCTCCCTGAACACTCAGGCCTTAAATCCCACTCTCAGGAGTATATATTTTCTTTTTTTTTAAAGATTTATTTATTTATTTATTTATACAAGCACTGGGTACAGTCAGAAGCGCGGGAGGGTGAGAGAATGCACCAGAGCCAGAGCAGGGAGCAGAACAGGCAGAAGGACCGAAGTATACTGCTGAGGGGAGCAGCGGGCGGCAGGAGAGGTCTGTGCGCCATGTGGGACCCTCCTCTGGTGGCCGGGGAGTAGCCGGGGATCGAACCAGTGCTGCAGAGGCTGTGGTCAGATCCGCAACCCAGCGCTCAACTGCTGCACCACCGGGGAGGCCCAGGAGTATATATTTTCTAATGCAGGTGCCACTGCCTGCTCCTACCGTCTAATTAGCAGGAAGCCATCCATTAAGTGGACCAGTTGATATCTAGATGACCAACTGGCCTCTATTAATGCTGACATCAACCTCCCCTTCACCATCACTGAGCTCAGTTCTGGATGGCCCTGGATGCAGGTGCCCATCTCATCAGCATATTTTGTTTTATTTTGGCAAATGAAGCATCACCCTGGGCCTCCTGTGTTCTCTTTGTTCTTGCTTATGTTTGATCCTAGATGCACCATTCCTATGGGATTATAATAACCTATTGTAAAGGCAGGAATGGACCACTGAGCAGGTTTTCTGATCCAATGCAGACGGGGTAAAGGAGGAGTCAGAGTCCTCAGTGGTTTTTTGCAGGTCTTTTATTGGGATTACCAGGTACATGGCAGGCAGGGGTGCTGGGGGGCCAGGAGGCTGGCAGGCCTCCCAGCCCCCAGCAAGTCTTCACTCTATCTGGGCTCTCCGGCGTTCTCCGTTTCTGTTCGTTCTCGGCTTCTTGGCTTCTCTCTCGGCTTCTTGGCTTCTGCTTCTCTGCTCTTCCATTCCTTCTGCTGTTTCTCGGCTTCTCTTTCGGCTTCTCTGCTCTCGACTTCTGTTCATTCTTGGCTTCTACTACTGGCATCCCCATGACGCCGCCCTTAAAAAGCAGTCTTAGCACAGGTGTACCCACTTCAGGTGCCCGCCATCAGGCATGCATTCAGGATCACAGGGTTCCCTCATCTATCCTGATGACGGGAGGGCAGAAAAGCCTGATACCTTTTACCTTACCCTACACCTATGAAAATATGTGGCCTTACATGGTGTATCCCCTCTAGCAAGCTTACTTCTTGAGCTCTTTGATTCCTTCTTCTACCATCAGCCATGGAAATTATGGCATCTATGCTTCACATTGTAGGAGGTTTCTGTAAGTCATTTCAGAAGCATTTGGAACCATTTCCTGGGATTATTGTCAGGTTATTAAATCTTATGTATCAGAGAGTGTTCCCACATCAATAAACTCCCATTTAGCCATCTTTATATTCTGCTAGCTTTAATCCAGTGTAGGGGAAGTGAGTTGGTCAGACTTTTTGTGCCACTAGCCTCTGTGGTTATCACCTGTGGCCTTCATAGTGCTAATGCAGGAGATGCTTGAGAGGGTGGGCGTGGATACGCAGCACGCATGGGCGTGGATACGCAGTAGATACCTGGAGAATGGGTAGAGTCATGTTAAGTGTGCACACCTGAGCCTGGAGGTCAGCGCTATAAGAGCGGCGTCTCTCAGAGATGAGAGGATGAGTAGCACAACTACAGAAGAAACGACAGCATGAGATGACGTGACAGAGAGAGCCCAGAGAAAGAGTGAAGATTTATGGAGCTGGGAGGCTCCTTCACCTACCTGCCTTCCAGCACTGTCACCTCTACCTGCCTGCCCTGCGTATCCCACTGAATCCAGCATCTCCAGACTCCAGTCTTCACGACTACCACTTCCTTCTAACAGCATGGAGGTATATCTTCCAATTTTTAATTTAACAAATTGAACCAACTGATGTATTGAATCAATTGGTAGGATGCCATAGACATAGCTATGGGATAAACATTCATTTTTACTGATCTGATACTACATTTTGTGACTAACTATACCGCAACCTACTTATTCTAATTACCTTAACAATTATTCAGGTTGTTTGACGCTTTTTGCTATCACAACTAGTGTTATCATAAACAGTCATTCCATACTTTTCCAGGCATATACTCAGGAGTAGAGCTGTTAGGTGTCAGAGAGTATGTTTATTCAATGTGGTTAATTAATGCCACCTGTGGTAGATGAGCATTTGTATCATCCATACTAAGGCATTGCTAAGATTTTTATTTGATTTTTAATTTAAAGTACATGAAATGCTAGTGCATTTTGGTTTTAATTTGTACTTTATTTTTAACTAATGAACTCAATCTCTTTGTATATGTTTATTGTTCATTTGTGCTTCCTTATATATGAAATGATGTTTCTGGCTATTATCCATTTTTACTAGTGATTTATGAATTCTTTAATCTTCTATTCTAATTCTTGTTTAAAGTATTTCAACTATTTGGTTTCCTTTATACTATCTTTTATTTCATAGGAAATTATAAGTTTAATGAAACTAAATGCCTTTAATCCATCTTGCATTGATCTTTATGAAAGGTATAAATTAGACATTTAATTTTATTTCCCCCATGAATAATTATTTTTCCCCACATTTTGTTTTAAATAGTTCATCCTTTATGCACTGATAGGCAATGTGATCTCTGTCATTTGTCAGGAACCTATCTATGCATGAACCTGTTATTTTTTTGTTTGAACTCTATTCCCTTAGTCCCTTACCAGCTATGCCTGAGCCAATACTATGTCAATTTTAGAATAAGTTGTCTCATTGCTAATGTATGTCATGTACCCTTCATGCCACACATTTGTTATTTTTGTTCCTCTTCAGGAACCTTTTGCTTTTTAAAATGCTTTGCCTTTTCATTTAAAAATTAGAAGCATCTAGTCAAGTCTCATTAAAAAATCCTCCAGCATTTTGACTGAAATATCATTGCATTTGTACATCAATTTGGGAACATTTTCCCTTATGCTATTGAGACTTTATATTCATAAACAAAGTATGTCTCTATTTAATTTTTAAAATATGTTTAAATAAAGTTTACCACATTTTCCATAGAAGTCTTGCACCTATTTTTGTACACTTAGTGTCAAACATGTTATTATTGTAATACCACTACAAATGATATCAATTAAAATTTTCGGTTTTACTGATCTGAAGAAATATAATTATTATGTGACATACTCTATTTTTTGTGTGTCAATGGTAAAGTAATGGATGATTTGTGATCTCTTGATTATACAGAAGGTAATTAGTTTTCACCTTATATAATTTTATATATGTATTGTCCCCCTTAAGATTAAGCTTGAGATTGTCATATTTCCTCCCATGCCATGGGCTGCAGTCATTATGCTGGCCATCCTACAAATACTCAGGTATCATAATTTTATTTTTATCCACAACAATGCAATCCTTCACAGAGTGTTCTCTTTTCATCTTTTTGGTGACAAAATTCCCACCTCGAACCAATTTCTTATATGAATGTAGTTATAGACACTATTACTAATATATTTGAAGAATCAACATGAATTAACACATTGGAGTTATGTTTACACTTTTATTGAAACAATATGTTTAAGTTAGTGTCTCATTTGGTTACTTTTATCATAGTCTCTCTATCACAACGGTTTACCTGAATTTCCTGAGTATGGTTTTTCTTTTCTAACACTTTTTATTGTAGAAACTGAGTCCAGACCTAGGAAAACATGTTACTTTCTTTAAAATGTAAAGCACTATCTTAACCTAAACTTACTGTTCCTCATAAGTTTTGTTTTTAAAGATCCACTTAACAAATTTTCTAGTGAATGCCAAGTGTCCTCTCTAAATTTGCTGCTTCCACTGTTAATTCCTAGTCTTTCAGTCATATCTTACTAAAGGGAAATAGATAGCCTAGAATCTTTTTTGTTGTCTCAACAAATACAGTCCAAGAAACAATATTTGGTGGAGGTCTTGACAGTTTAAAGTCAAAGGATGTGTCCAGTTTTGTAGCACTTACGTACACCACCAAAATAAATAACCATAGCCCTTTCTCTTCCTAGAGCTGTGGGCATTTGACTCACATTAGGGCTCAGAAACCTTTCTGCAGTTAGTTCTGCTTTTATTGGTGTAGTGGCATGAAATGTACAGGGCTGTTTTTCTAGGATCTGAGCAGACCGTACCAGGTAAAGGAGAGTCTTGGAGCCCTCATTGGGTTTCTCAGGCTTTTATTGAGCTATTACATATAGAGCAGCAACCAGGTACACAGCAGGCAGGGGTGCTGGAGGGCCCGAGGGGTCAGGAGGCCAGAAGGCCTCAAGGCCTCCAAACCCCAGCAAGTCTTCACTCTGGGCTTCTCTGGTGTTCTTTCTCCCCCTCTCTTTTCTGCCTCTCTCCTGCTTCTACTTCTCTTGGTGACTATCTCAATACTCCTCCCATGGCCCACAGAAGTAAACAAGTCAGTTAGCAACAATGTAACAACTGCAGGTGCCCTCATCAGGCAGGGCAATCCTAATGGTGGGAGGGCAGAAAAGCCTGAAAACCATTTACCCTACAATTGGCTAATTTATATTATTATTATTTTTAATAAACTAATCATTGTAAACCCTAGTCTAGTCAGGAGCCCCTTCTGCGTACCTCTACCTAGCATCCATGCTACTAGGTATCTCTAAAGCATATATCATAACATTTCCTATTGTGTTTATTAGAAATAAGAGCAAGGATTAATGGCATTATATAGTCTGACACTTCAGACTATAATATAGTTATTTGCATCTATTATTATCCCTATTTTTATTTTTCAAATTTTCTTCATGTAGCCTTTATAGTAGTTTTAAACATAGGAGGCCAATGATAGTTACGTAATGAAATATAACCCACATTCTCTAACCATCTAGAGAGGAAATGCACCTGATATTCTTTTCCCTACCACCTAATTAAGTCCTTGTTAATACACTCCTTGATCTCTGAAGACCTAATCCAGCAAAGGTAGAGAGATTCCAATATATTTCCCTTTATGCCATCACTCTGTGTTTTATATCCCATTTCATCAGGCAGAGCAGGAGAGAGGGGAAGTGTTACTCATGTTATTTCTCCCAGGCCATATGAAATAAACCTAGCAGGAGCAGATGTGAAATTGAAGCCTATGAAAAGTTAACACTATCTTCTGTAATTGAAACCTTAGGGAGAAAGGTTTAAGACAATTGCCAATGGACATTAAATATCAATGCCAGAATTTATTCCAGGGCTCTGTCCTGTATCATCCCATATCTGAAAACAAAATAACTAGAGTTGGACAGTGGAGGGTGGCTGAAAGTGATCAGTCCTAATGAAAAAAAAAATCTCAAAAGATACCCCAGACTCAGTTCTAGTCCCACAGGACCCCATAACCAACCTTTCTCAATGGTTCTTTCCTTGGCATTTCAGATAGGAGAAGCCTTGTAAGCTTAAAATCTCACTTATCAAGTGAGAATGTATTGCTATGAAGATGCCCACACATAATGGTGCAGGAGAAATGGCTTAAATTTAGTAGGGGAGGAGAGTTTAAACGAGCTATTTATTTCTGTGTTTTTTTTTTTTTAATTTCCCTCAGATGTGTTTACCAGTAATGAAGAAATCTGATTTCCCCACCACCTTCTCACCTACTCTCATTCTTACCAAGCCCATTTTATTGGGTAGCTTCAGTTCCTGCCCATTCTTATTCTTTAGTTTATGTACCTCTTTCTTAAAGTTCAATTTTTGGTTTCCAGTTTTGTACTAAATCCCTTTAAGCTCTGTCCTCATGCTTTATGTTGATGGGGAAAAAAACGTTGTACAGGAGTAGCCTCAAATGTGTAAGTCTCACTCCCCGTGTATATATGTCCTTTTGGATCATAAATCTTTTAGACCTATGCAATACCTATTTTTATTTATGATCCTAGGACTTTAGAATTTAGAACATTCTCCAGGTCTAATGGTTGCATTCTGCACAATTCTTTCAATCATGCTCTTTCTCTTTTCCTCCCTCATTTGTTTAGATCTGGCTTTTCCCTCAGGAGGAAAGCCTTCCCAGAATGAGTGAGGCATCCCCAGCCAGGGACCAGACCTCTCAAACAGCATGGTGCACTTCTACATGAGTCAGCCCGCGCTATCCCTCTGCCTGATACGTAATTGTGAATTAAATGTACTTGAACTCCCCTGCTGCCACCAGCAGGGCACTGGAAGGAAGCAAGCATTGCTCAGACCAGGTTTCACCTTCAGAAATAAACGCAGAATGAGAAGTGAATATGCTCTATCAGATTTTGTAACAGTTAACTTTTCAACTTATTTCCCCTTCTCAGCTACTGATAGAACAGGAGTTTTGGCTTTTGGGGCCAGAATAGATTCTTCCACAGTGCTCTTTTCTCCATTTTGGAAAGAGATACATTTGAGCAAAATGGACTCAGAATATAGCTGAGCTTCACTTGAATGGTAGTTGGAAAACAGAACTAATTATAGAAGCAGAAGTCATTGTTTTTGTAACTCTCACAAAAATCCTGGTTTTCCTGGGGCTGACACAGTAGTTAGGAAAGGCAATTTGGAGGAATCTTTCACTTTTGTATTTCATTTTTTTATATAGTAGATACTTAAAGACTGTCCCTAGTCCAGCCCTCAGAAGTGCCTGTAATCTTAAAACTAGACAATACATTTTTACTGTAATTTTATTATTTATAGCTAAATATCTACCTCATTCATTTTTTTTTTTAAAGTCTAGGGATCTTGGTGAGGGATTCAGGAGTTCTTTAAATGATCTCTTCAGCTTTTTTTTCAAATGCTTCTCAATATTAGTTAAACCAATTGGCTTTCTTTCTCCATCAGCAATTTCTTAATTAACAAATTTTGTCTTTTGTATTTTCTTCCTACCACTGCCAAAATACTGCTCACTGTACAAAACCAAGCTCAAATCACTCCCACTTAGTCACCTTTCCTAATTGTCTCAACTAGCTATAATCACTTCCACCCACTGCCTGCTTAGAGAACCTCTAGCCCTTAATACTTTATGTTTCACATAATGCAAAAAATTGCAAACTTTGCGGTGCCTGTAAAAGGCAGTTTTTTAGACCTATTCCCATGAATTTCTAACTCAATAAATCTGGGATGGGACCTAGGCATATTTCTTTTAATAGTATATGTATCTGAGATAGATCATAGGTAGACCATATTGTGAAAAATACCAAAGTTATATATTTGTTACTTATATAAAAATGTAATTTTCATTTCCCTTGTTCAGTTATATGCTACTGAAGGATAGGATTAGATCTTATGCTGCTGATTATTTCATAGGATATCTTTAATTTAAACAATATCAATAGCATTAATTTATGTAGTTCTCCTTAAGGCACGTCAAAATCATTTTTTCTACTAAATACAATATTAGAAAGTACAATATTGATCTGTAAAGTTATTCCAAAGAGAAAAATTAAGGCATCGTCTATTAGAAAGAGGTCAAGAAAAAGTTTCAAACCAAAGCTTAAAATTCAATATTGATTTACTTGGACTCATATACTCTCTTAATATTTTGGTACACTTCTTTTTAGGGGACACCCAGGATTCTTTATTTTCTAAATGTCATCCCTTGTGTTAAAAGCGAGTACTGAAAGCAGAAACCTAAAAATTATAAGGATGCCGTAGGACATCTTGTTGAACGGAAACCAATTTTCCTGGTGAGAAACTTGGTTTCATTTTTTATTTTATAAATGTTGGCTTAATACTGATTATGTGTCATGGAGAAGCCCCACAACATTCACTACATCAAATGCTGTGAAAATTATCCAGCTCATATTATACCTCTAAGCACTTCACCAAAATGTAATAATTTCCTGAGACATAAAGGAAACTTTCCCCCATCTTTATTTTTTTGTCAAGTGAGAGCGCTGTGTTTGTACTTTCTCACATTTAAAACTATAGGCAGTGAACCCACTTGATTTCCTTTCCACTGGCATTGACGTTGAGAAGCTGGTGACCTGAAGCAAGAGAACTGAATTCTCTGCCCTGGGATCACTGATTTCAGCTTCCGGGGTGTCAATGGAAGCAAATTTTCCCCATGATGCTCAGACAAGATGAGGATCCAAATCACTGACTTAAAGAACCAGAAAATCCAATTTCTGGTAGGTTCAATGAATATAGTTCCCAGATATCCAAAGAATTGTGTAGATAGTCTATAAAAATAGCTTTGAACTCTCATCTAGAAAAGAAAGCTTTACCACCTAATGGAAACCAAGGAAAAACCTTTTCCATCTACTCCTGGACCTGGATCCTATCTTTCAGTGATTACCCTCAGGCAGTGCTTTCCTAGCTGAATCAGCATGATGCCCTCCAGAGAGGTGGGCTAGCAAGCAAGTCATCATCCCCTCTGCAAGTGAACTGCCACTAAGAGGTGTTTTGCAAACAACGCATCTGTCCAGGTCCTGGTTGTTTCTTTAGTGATTAGTTGCTATGACTTGATATTCTTTAGGTTTTTGTTTTATTTGTTTATTGATGTTGGTTTGGTTTTAATTTTAACTATCTAGAGTGAAGAGTTACTTTTTGTGAGAGTTCTGGCTGGCCTCTTCACCCTCCCGGTTCCTGTCTTTTATTATGGCTTAGCTCACATACTGCAACTTAAAAGAGTGGAGTCTACCTACTGTCTTTGGGTCAGATTAAGCCTTGCATTAATCTCTTTAAAAAGAACCTCACTTTGGTTTTGTCATGCTTTTTAGGTGTCACAAGAAAGTTCTAAGCCACTCAATCAGCTTCCTAGAAGATTGCCTAGGGCCTTAAATGGATAACTTCTGTGGGTTGAAAGTCTGATGATAATTGCCTTTGTCTTGGGGTGAATGCCAGGCTTTTTTTTCCCCCACCGGACATTTCTGTCGAAGTGATTTTCTCTCTTTATGCTTACTCCATCCTTTCTTCATCTCATTTTATCTTTTCATTTCTTCCCTTTATCCCTCCCTCTTCCCTCCATTTGTCTCTTCCTCATTCCCTCTATTCCTCCCAACTTACACACTTCCAAACCTCCTTCCTTTTTTCTTTAGAAATGAGGCAAAGGTTATTTTTCATATCTCACTAAAAAAATAAAAACAAACTCATTCCCCTAATACTCCCATATTCTAAATAAATATAATTTCCATTTTTTTATATACAGATTTCCTCTCACCCCCCCACCAAGTCTCTTAATATTTTTCCCCAAAGGGCATCATTAAGTGGCCGTCATTCATTTACTCTCCTTAGTATTTCCCAATGTCCATTCTCCCAAATGATTGCTCTACTTCAGTCAAGGTTTGTTTTTTGTTTTTTGTTTTTCATTTTCCTTGTCAATGTTTGATTTAGAAATGATTATTTGACCTAATACTGGGCTATGAGATTTAAAATGTCCAATAGAAGCCTCTAAGAATGCACAATTTTGCAGATTTTTTTCTTAGCAGTCTATCAAATAATTGTACAGTGTAAAAGTTTTCAACATTTTTATTTACAAAAATTTTTATTTGTACAGGAAGAGTAATTTGTTTAATTAAATATTGAGCAAGGAGTCTGATCATATATCATCATTTTTAATTTTTCACAATTTTACATGATTTTAGCGATAACTGCCACTTATTTCATTTAAAATATTATTTGAATCATACTCCCGGAAATAGAGTTGCTAGGTCAAAACGAAATGACTTTATGTCTCTTGGTTTCCAAAGAGTTAATACTTACACTTATTGGTTTCCAAAAGTATGTACTTACTGTATTGCCATTAAAAGATAAGACATTTTCGGCCTGCACAAACCTTTGAAAGTACTACTAATTTGTTTGAATTTGCTTTTCTTTGGTTCTTGGCAAACTAGAACATTTTATCTTCACACATTTATTAGTTGCGTTTCACCTTAAATACTTCTCAGCTATTTCCTTTCTGTGAATTACCTATAGGTCTAATTCTTCTTAACTAAGTCCTTGGGAACTTTACATATAACATAGATCTTGGTCCTTGCATTATTTGCTGAAAATATTCTTTGCTTTTTTCCTTTGGGCTACCTTGTTTTGACTGTAAAACTTTATAACTTTAATAAGCCATCAAATTTGTTTACTCTTTCTTCATTTCCTTTCCTGTTTTTCAGTATAGAGCACCCTGTCTCAAATCCTTCCAATCCAGAATATTAAATTTCTCATCTGGTTTTCCTAACATTTTATTTTCATATTTAATTATCTTATCCATCTGGAATAACTTTTGACTGATATTCGGAGTTACAAGTCTTGATTTATTTTTCTTTACAAAATGCTAACCAGCCATTCAACTACCATTTACTGAATAATCCTTTGCTTCCCTGCTGCTTCGATAAAATAAATCTTATATATAATAAAGTCTGTTTCTGAGGATTCTCTTCTGCTCCATTTAGCTTTGCTTTGTAGTTCTCAAGACACTTTAACATACATTATCTCATTTCATCCTTCCTACCCCACACTGATTGCCTGGTTCACCCCCTGCTGCTCCTCCTGCAATGCAAACATCAAACAATCTGATTTGTCCCATCTAGGTCTTATAGATGGAAAACAAACCCCCGAAAGGTGAAGGCACTTATTAACCAGCCCTCTCAGCCATTCAGTATGGGAAGAAATGGAAAATTTCAGTCTTCACTGCTCCGTGCCCTGTGACACCTCATCCCTGCACTGGATAAAACACTAGTTACCATTTGTTTTGGCTCTAGGGTTCTCTGTGAAGCTTCCTTCAGGTTCCTCGAAACTAGAACCTATTTCATACACAGACATTCACCTTTCAGGACACTTTAGTAGTTCCTGCTCTGACAGCTCGCGGGAAACACGCGGAGGGTGCAGAAACCGCCGTCTGCATCTGTGCTTCCCAGCCCGTGTCTATTTGGCACTGACTGAGAACTCTGCTTTCCATCAGTGCATTTGTGCGGTGACACATATTCTCCGGTGATTAGATTAACGCTGGCAAAGCCAATATGAAAAACCCACACAGATTACCACTGTCACCCGCAGTAATTACATTTATTCATTTCCATTTAGCCAAGTTTTTACAAGCCGAGCAAGGGGCCAAATAAGCAATAAACACAGAGGCAAGAAATTAAAATGCTGATCTGTTTGCTGTGAAAACAATCAAACTATCATCTTTCTTTAGGCACCTCATTCATCATCGGATAGGGCCACACTGGTGAAATGGAGGTGGGAGCCTAATGTTATTACATGTAAATTCACTAACATGAAATTACTGCCCCTGATGTGATTTTACTAATAAATTAGTTCATTTCTACCTTTTCGCTAGAGACTTTAGGGACCGTGGAGAATTGTACATGTGTCTCCTAATCTTGCCTGCTTTATTTCAGACTGGCTAGCTGTTAAATTTCTATTTCTTTTCACTCCCTCCCATCTGATTCTTTAGTTTCCTTGCTATGCCTTATTGGATAAACATGCCATACAATTTGTTGTCTTCACATGTAGTTTGAAAATAAGCAGCTTAAGGACAAATTCTCTTTCGCAGGCAATGAGAACGGCATCAGAAGCATTATGAATATAATGGCTCTTGCAGCTAGTTGGCAGCTATTATTAATTCATTGTTGGGTGTGGTGGTTTTTCTCATTTCTGTATAAATTTTCAATTTGAAAACAGAATGGAGCCAAACTTGGCCATGTCAAGTAGCTATTGAAGCAAGGAAATCAATCTGCACGCAGTACCCTCCACTTGCTCACCCCTTTCCTGTGTCTTCAAAGTGGCAAAGACAGCACAGTGGGAGGGCAGCCAATGGCTCACAGAAGACAGATGTGTAGTCTCCAGGGACCCGCTCCCTCCCTGGGACTCAAATGGTGCTGCCCTTGCTTATTGTTAATGGCCCATGTCTGGACATTGAATATTTCATTTATTTTTAAGATTTCATCTGCTCTGCTGTTTATCCCCAACCCAACATCACAATCCATTTTTACAAGATTACAAATGGCTTCTATGAAAATGAGTTGGAAGCTACCAATGAAGCAGTGGAGACGCTAAGAAACTGGAATGGGAAGGAGACCCCAGCCTTTGGTGGGGATCCCCTCCCCTTCCCAGTACTCCTCCTTCTGCTCCCAGATGGAGATTCTATGAGATATGGCTCAATATGAAGCCTTAGGGAAACACAAAATATGCACAATAGTATATTCATGCTTCAGATAGCAAAAATGTGTTAAAAAGAGTTTCTCTGATGCAGTGGTTCAATGAAAATCCAAGTCATAGAAACAGACATTACCCATGACACTCACTTCATGCATGACCATTGAATAAGAGTTCCTTCATACCCTCCACAGAAATAACATTGATTAAATAGGCATACTGAAGAATAAACCAACATAAACAGAAGATAACTTTCAGGTTACTTGATTTAAACTTAACATTACACCTTGCAAAGTTTTCTATTGAGGGAAATTATGAGTTCTAATTTCTTTGATTTTTTTTCAGGAAAAAAATGAGAGTATATATTAGCTAAAATTCAGGCAAGAGTATTATAACTAATTGACCATTCTTATTGAGTGAAATATTTATACTAGCAAATTGACAGTAATTCCATTCAATAAATAACCATTGATCAGTTGTTTAAAAAACTAAAAACTAAATTCTGTGCCAAAAGATGAGAGTAAGTCCTACTTGCAGGATTCAAGATAATTCATATTTTATTTAATTCCCGGGATCACCACAGTGACCCCCATCTCACTGTAGATGCTTAGACATTTGTACTTATCTTTCATAGTGCTTATCACACAGTAGTTTGCCTTTATATTTTATTTGTCTAATTTTCTAAATATCTGTCTGCCCACTTAGACTATATTTGCCATTAGAACATAGACATTTTCCACCATTGCTTTCTCATTGAACACATATCAAATATTAAATAAACACACATTGAATAGAATGAACATTGGATTATAACAGTCCTATTGGATCAGAGATACTATAAAATACTATTTAAAAATAGTATTGTTGCAAGGTCAGTTGTTTAACAAATATGATCTAGGATTTTTTATTGGGCATCTATTATGCCCCTGGTAATATTCTTGGTGCTGAGGATGTCATGGCAAATATGTCAGGCAAAAACACTTACTGTTACAGATCTTTTATATATTTTTAAAGCTTTATTTTTTACTTTTTACTTTTTAAAGATTTATTTATTTTATTTATGCAAGCACTGGGTACAGTCAGAAGTGCAGGAGGGTGAGAGAATTCACCAGAGCAGAGAGCAGAACAGGCAGACTGACAAAGTACACTGCTGAGGGGAGCAGCAGGCAGCAGAAGAGGTCTGCGCATCATGTGGGACCCTCCCCTGGCGGCCGGGGATGGAACCGGCGCTGCAGAGGCTGCGGGCAGCTTTGCAACCCAGCGCTCAACCGCTGCACCAATGGGGAGGCCCCAGAGCATATATTTTTAATGTAGATAGAATAGGAGAGATGTCTTATATCTTGAATCATATTGTCTTTTTTTTAATTAATCTTTTTTTTTTAATTATTGTCTTTTTTTAATTAAAGATAAGATTTTGATCTTATCTTTTTTTTAATTTTTTTTTATTTATTTGTTTGTTTGTTTTGTTTATACATGCACTGGGTATAGTCAGAAGCGCGGGAGGATGAGAGAATTCACCAGAGCGGGGAGCAGAGCAGGCAGAAGGACCGAAGTACACTGCTGAGGGGAGCAGCGGGCGGCAGGAGAGGTCTGCGCGCCATGTGGGACCCTCCTCCAGTGGCTGGGAAGCAGCCGGGGTTCGAACCGGCGCCGCAGAGGCCGCGGGCAGCTTCGCAACCCAGCGCTCAACTGCTGCGCCACCGGGGAGGCCCCTTGATCTTATCTTTTGAAGCTGGTCCATTTCAAATTTTTTATTATAGCACTAGGTGTAAGGAATTACATATATGCTTATATATGAAATATATGCTTGCATGTGAATATGAGAGAAAATATTCTCATAGGTAACAAAAGGGTCGCAGTAGTCGCTCTTGCATTTCTTTGCCTCATCCCATACTCTGAATCATCCTGTTTAGTCCACACTAAATGGTGCTGACAGTACTTTCCTGTCTATTCAAAGGGACACTGTTTGCTTTCATGGATTTGTCATATGAGATGTGGACAATTACTATGGTGTCATCATGAGTGCTGCTGAGCTCCACCTGGGCTGGAGGCATGACTTCACTGCCTGACACAGTGGGCACACAGCATGCATTGCCAGCTCCGTACCTTTGCTCTGCTTTCTCCCTCTCTCTTCCCTTGTGCCCTCTGAAATGATGCACATGTCCAAGCTCATTTTATGATCAAAGTTGTCTCTTAACAAAGGTGATGCAAACCTGAGCCCCAAATAACTTCTCAATCCTCTAAAGTTAAAATTTTTCTGACAATTAATCCTGTTCTGCTTGTGACAATTCCACACTGCCATTTATAGCATTATATTTCCCCCCACCCCCCAAACTTTTCTTGCATATTCTGTCTTCTCTATCCAATCAGAATCTAATCTTCTCAGGTAAAATGTTTTTCAGTTATCCACAGTACCTGCTCTAGTTCTGTGTTCATAAGCATTCAATAAATTTTTATTAAATGAAAAAAGAGATGAATAAAATCCTGATGTTTGGATCCTTCTGAAAATTTCCTTTGGAAACTATTGATCAAATTGACACCATTCTATTTACAACAAGAATCTCTTCATAGTTTTAACATCTCCTTTCTGTTTCAAGACTCAAAATGAAAGGAAATAATCATGTTATTTGTTAAGTTCCCTGAAAGACCCAAAACAGATATAATGGATGAATGGACAGAGATATAATCCCTACATTTTAAACTTCTAAGGACAACAGAGATTTTTTTTAATAAGCTTTCTGTCCACTGAATGTCAATATATCAAAATTATTATGTCAGTGTAAAAAAACATTACTTTAAAAAGTATTACTGTAGTACTGTAGCAAAATATGCATAGAGAATTTCACATTTTACTATTTTTATCTGTCCATCTCAGTGACAGTACGTACAATCATATTGTGGTGTAATCGTCACCACTATCTTTAGAAATTCTCATTATCCCAATCTGAAATCCTGTACCCATAAAACAGTGACTCCTCATCCTCCTCTCTCTCTACAAAGCTTTGTTATAATCATTGAAATATTGGCAATATTTATGATGAGTGTTTTTTCTTAACTGAGATCTAAATAGCATATGAATGAAGAATAATTCTTATTTTGCTGAAATGTTATATCTTCACACAAAGCAATTACTCCTTGTTGAAAAATAAGAGTGCCTTTATAGAGATGAAAATAATTCACACTAAAGTAGAAGTCATTTCCTATATTTAGTGCATTTTTCCTCCATCTGCTACCATAAGTTATGAGTAGAATTCAAAGGGCAGAAATGAAGTGCTGCAGTAAACTTATGTATCTAGGTCTTATCAATTCTTATCAATTCTTGGCAACTAAAGATTTATAAAGTCTAACATATCCCCCAAGTTATGGCATTTTATCCTGCCTTAATTCTTCTGGTAAAAAACACCACCACAAAACCCTTTTTATGAAAGATGTTTTCATTCTTTATCTCATCTGATAAGAATCATTTTTCAGAATGTGTTTTAATTTTCTATCATTGAACATTGCATTTTGAATTTAGTTTTATTGTTTCATAGGTCCTTAGGTCCTTAGTAGCTTTTCTAATTTAGTGTTACACAACTAAGTCTTTAAAAGAAAAGATTGTTTTTTTTTTTTTAATTTATACAAGAGCTGGGGTACAGGCCAGAGATGTGGGAGGGTGAGAAGATTCACCAGAGACAGAGCGGGGATGAGAACAGGCATTTGGACCGAAAGCACTGCTGAGGGGAGCAGCAGGCAAGACAGGAGAGGTCTGCTACGCCATGTGGGTAGCTCCCTGGCTGGCCGGGAATCGAACCTGCACTGCAGAGGCTGCAGAGAGCTTCACAGCACTGTGCTCAACGGGCTGCACTCAACGCGCTGTGCTCAACCCGCTGCACCACCAGGGAGGCCCTAAAAGAAAAGATTGGAAAAGAAAAACATTTGGCTCAAAAGATAAATACTGCACATGACTCAATCCTTGTCTTGGGGTCACTATGTCCACCATCTTATTAGTTGAGAACAAGGGAAGTGATGAGAAATAATTTTTTTTTTCCCTCAAAGGAGAACTGACTGGAAATCTATAGTCTGAAGACAGAGAATGTGTGATGTAAATTGGAAAAACTAGGATTTACCCCTCTATATCTCACCACAGCTGAGGGAGATAAGCAGCTGCCCAGAACAAGTAAGAGACAAAGAAGACTGCCAATGACTAGGTTCTCTATTAGTAAGCAATCTGACCAGTCTCAATTATTAGGCACTTGATAAAGAAGACCTAGCTACCAGTTCTGGAAGGATAGGGACACAGCATGATGTCCTGAAACAATTCTGGCTCCATTAAGAAAGACAGTTATGCTAGTTTGCAACTTCGAAAACTAAGAGCTGTAGAAGATTGGTTGGTGGTGTTATTTAGGGAAGAAATTAAATCTCTCTCTCTCTCTGTGTGTTCGAATTTAATGACTTTATCTGGAAATTCCTAGGGTTGGTGGATTAAGCATCTGTGTTGGCAAATGTATAAATGTTACTTTTCTTAAATTCTAATTTGTGAGAAAGTATTATAGGGGCAGATTAAAGACAAGAGATGGTTGAGAGCTGTGTACATGTTTGTATTTTGGTGCCTGGATTCCCTCCTTATCAAGGAACATAATTCCTTCATCCTTCTGAAATGTATGTTTAAGTATGAGTACCACAATTCCCACAAATTTCCCTTCTGATACAAGGTTTTCAGGGTTAATCATAAAGATTATCAAATGAATTCACAAACCCTCCACACATGTATGAAGCAAAGGTGCAGTTTAGTGGTGGTTTAATAATATAGTGTTATCTTGCTCAACAACTGTAATTTCCATGTTCTTATTGATTGTAATTTATAACATCATTAGCTTTCTAAACTGCCATTAACTAATGATGGACTCTGTAGGCTAAACAGCTCTTTGAAATCAGTTACTGACAAGTTGGCCCCAGAAGCATTTATCAAAAGGGTAATGGATCCCTATTGGAGTGACAATAAATTAGGTTATGTTCTTATTGAATTAAACAATGGATGAAGGAAAATTAGCTATCAATAAACATCTATAAAGCCTTCCTGATTATTCCCAGTCAATTAGATCAATTAGAGATCAAACAGGGAACCCCTGCAGTACGTTAAATAGGACTAACCAGAGCCCAAAGAGGCCAAATTGTGTTACAAAATGCAACACCAGGGGCAGCTGCAAAAGAGGTCATCTTTACTGCCATTGACAAAAGGGCTGCTTTATTAGAACACGGGGCACCGCCTAGAGGCTTGCTCCTGGCTGAAGGACAGACTCCCTAATAAAAGCAAAAAGAGGGTAAGGAGGAGCTAGGAGAGGGAACAGGAGAAAGACAAGGGAAAGTTGTGAGGAAGAGCACACAGTGGGATAACAAGAGGACTACAGAATTATTTGTATCTGTGTTGCCTGTTTTTTTTTTTTTGATACAATTAAATTTAATATATAGCTTGAGAGACATGGTCCTAATTTTCTGCATAACAAGGACTTTAGTGGCACTCTTACCATCTTTTATAAGTCTTCACTACACATGAACACATATACATACTATATGTATGTGTCTATCTGTATGCCTATATAGAGATACAGATAAATACATAGGTAGATAAATAGCTACACTGTACTCCATTTTATGGAGAAGGGCCTTACAAGTGTGTGCTGATTTTCATTAAATTTCTTCATGAAAACAATTAGAAGACTCAAGAAAAGCAGAACAAAATATGCTTTCATTTGCCATCATTGATAAGCCTTAAGGGGAGCTGAAAAGTGTGGTGAATTTTCCTAATAGTCCTATCTTCATTTTGATATATCCTGTACACAGTAGATGCTCAATAAATATCTGAAGTTCAGATTTGTCAAAAGGTCCCTGTTTCACATTTGGGTCTGAGAAAATGACAAAGCACAGTATAGTGTCGTGGGCATCTGTGCTGTGAATGCCAGGCTCTCTGGACATATGTGCCCTTTCTGGTCTGGCTGACAATTTTTATAAGGAATGTATATCTTTTAGCTCCATGCCTTTGAATTTTATGGACATTTATCATGTTATCAGACAGTTTTCACTTTATTGTTCTCCATGAGAAATTGCTCACCAAGGAGTTGCTCCTGATTCTTTGCCTCTGCACATTTTTCACCCTTCCAGGAACCCCGCTTTATATCCTATTAAGGACCTTGAATTTGCTATTCCCATTTAAGAGCTGTTCGAAGCTCTGTTGGGATTGGCTTAATGTTCCATAGAAGCTAAGTCGGCCATGAAAGGGAAAGGAGAGAACTGGGGAGGGTGGCATGTCATGATACAATGGGACCTTGAGCCAGGCACTGCTGAGCCCAGATGCCATTCCTGCCACCCAGCAGCTCCATTATCGGTTAGTTGGCTTAACTTCTCTGTCCTCATCAGTAACACAGTGACAAATCAATGCAGCCTTGCAAAGTTGTCATGGTGGTTGGAGGTGATATTTACATAATGTTTGCAATGCCAGCCCTTCTCATGGATTCTCTTAACATCCAGTTTTCAATAGCCTCCTCTGTGAAGTACAACAATGATATCTGAAATCTCGCAGGTCTTTTATGAAGTTCAAAAGTGATAATTAACTGGAAAAATACTATGTCATCTCTCAAGCATTAAATCATTGTTAGCTGCTATAAAAATCATAATATCCAATATCGCTGTCTCCCTTTTGTTGCAATGAGAAGGACGTTGATTGCAAAGTGATATCTTTTAGAAAAATGCCATTTTATTTTATTTCTCCCCCACCCTGGCTGCCCCTAGAAAAATGCCTTTTTACATGGAATGGAGATAAAATTTACCCCTCTGTTTCCTGACTGACTATGCCAGATAGTCACATACCCCACCATTCATTCTCATCTCGTCAAGCTCCTGTTTGTGAACATGCATCAGAATAACCTTGACTCTGAGTTGAGCTCTGGTGTTTCTGGGGATGCTTCTATCTGTAAGAAGCTGCAGGATTCAATTCCAAGCCCTTGAGGTCTCCTAATTTCTAATTCTCAATGCCCAGGTTGGTGCTTCTGGGGGTGCTTCCATCTGTAAGCGGCTGCAGGACTCAATTCCAAGCCTTTGAGGTCTCCCACTTTCTAATTCTCAATGCCCAGGGTCTACTGGGAACAGAAGGTGGATTCCGCCAACAGCACTGATCATTTATTCCAGGCCTCTTTTCCGTGTCATGATTTGGGGATTTCAGGTTATCAGAATCTCAACAGAGAATCAGAACAGGGATTTATCTGGACAAGGAAACAAAAAATCATTCATGAGAGGGTGCCAGGGTCTCTTAAATAATCTTAACCTATCATAAGACCACAACTAATTCTTTCTCTTCTATAAGGCTAAATATATTATGTCTTTTTAAAGAAAGGCAAACTTTAGAGAAAAAACCTTGGTTGCAGAAAATGAACTTGCAACTATGTGTGATTCAGAGTCTCCAAAACAAAACACACCTCATTTAATTTTGGTAGCTCAGGAGAATGTGGGATTTATTTTGAAATATCTGAAAAGATGATTCAACGTGTAATTGTCTTTTGTAGCATAAAGGGAATTTCAGGGTTTGCATTCGTACTGGGATTAAAAAACCAAGAAACATAAATCTTAATGTCAGTGCTGTAAGATTTCTTGGCAAATGCTCAAACGCTGTGGCCTTTCTCAGGGATAAGCATAATGTTATGTATGTGGTAGCCTTCTGCACCTTGGTTTTCTTTCCTTCAAAAAAAACAAACCTGAGAGCATTGGGGTGGTTCAATGAGAAAGCACAGATTAAGCACTCCACACAGTGCTGGGAAGAGGAGGTTTCATAGATGCAAGTAATGTACTATTGTTATTTTTAGGGAATTATTCTTTGTCAGGCTTTCACTGTGTGCTAAGCACTTTACTCATATATTTTTCTTTCACTCAACCCTCTAAAACAAAACAAAGAAACTGACAAAATAAACCAATACTAACCCTAGAAATATGACTACAGAATTCAGGTATTATATGGGGTGGGCAGGGGAGTGTGGAAGAGAGTAAGGAGGGGGCCAAATGAAATATGGCAGAGAGAAAAATGGAGGTCTTGGGAGTGGGTGTGGTATGGTAACGTACATCTGAAGTGGTGTGAATTTGTTCTCCTAAATCAAATACAATGTTCGAATCCAGTAATAATTCAATTTTTTTAAAAAGGAGGAACTATACTCACTTCAAATAACAGAGTTGCTCTTTTCTGATGTTAATGCCAAGAGTCTCTTCTGTCTATGAGTGCTAGTCCATAAACCCGTACTACTACTAAGCATCAAATGCAAGGCCTCCCTGGTGGCACAAGGGTTAAGTCTTAGTGCTACCACTGCCATGGCTCAGTGCCATGGCCTGAGTTCTGTCCCCGCCCAGGGAGCTGACCCACATGGCACAGCAGACCTCTCCTTTCTCACCTGCTGTTCCTCTGGGCAGTTTATTTCAGTAGATCTGCCTGTTCTGCTCTCCACCTCTGTCTCTGGTGAATCCTCTTACTGCCCAACCCAGTTCTTCTGGCCTACACCCCAGTTCCTCTATGCAAAATAAATAAAATCTTACAGTTATGGAATAATTCTTTTTTAAAAAATGCATATCTGTGATCTCACAAATGAGGAAAATAAATTGTGAGAAGACAAAGGGCCCTTCCCTGAAGAAGTAGGTAGTTTAATAGTTTCAGAAGAAACCTGGAAAATAGCAGTTAATCTCCTCCCTGGGGATATGTGAATCTTGGAGTGATGTGAATATATCTACATCTCTATATAGAGACCAGGTGTAGGTGTGTGTGTATACATCTAACATACATCAATGTAAGATTTTTTTTTTGTAAACATAATTAATTGAGCTTATCTCTATACATATAAAATTTTAAGCAGAAGAGGGTGACAAGATATAAAGAGAAGATGTGCTGGAAAGAAATGGGTGAAGGCAAGAATCATAGACAAAGTTTGAACCTGACTTTGAGAAATTTTCAAGGGAGAAGGAATGAATAAGCATAGACACTAGTGAAAATTTGAAAGTATCTTATGAATAGAGACAGGGTGATAGGATGGTGATCGTATTTTAATGGAAATAGAGATAAGGATTAGAATAGATATTAGTACTTCAAGTATGTTTTACAGACCAGCTAAGTTACATTGACTTGTGTTCATTTACTAATAGCAGCCTTTTCTTTCCTCTTTTTTTTTTTAATCTCATTACCCAGGGGTCCCATGTAGACACCAGTTGTAATATTTTCAGCATCCTTCCCCAAACCACATTTTCTTGCTATTCCCATAAGAGAAAAAAATAAAAGGATAAAAGGAAGACTTTACTGAAATTTTAAGCCTTCCAGGCTAGTGTTCTTTGTGTCTGGTTCCATGTAGGCCTAAAGCATGTGAAACTTTGCCTGATCTGACAGGACCACCGCTAAAATGTTCAAAAGAACAAGCAAATCTAGTTAACACAAATGCTTCTTAAAGCATAAATATGTATTTAACACATTTGTAGTCCCACATTACAAAATGCATATTAACATTAGCAGTAGACAAAATGATACACAATAAAATGCAGATTTTAATTCAACGCAATGTTGAAAATTAGCGAGTTAAATTAGCTACAGTAGTTAAGGTTTATAAATTAGCTTCACTGAAGCTACACAAGATTTCTGAAAGACACATTAGCAGCTGAACATGCATTTATCACTCTGAAATAGACACACTCTGCCACACTGCTTTTGAAATCATCTGGGCGGCCTTGAATGAACTTATGGCAGTTTCATTAAAGGCTTGATGGCATAATTTGGTCTGTGATTTCAATTTGTTCAACTGGCCACTTTAAAGAAAGTTAATTTCTCTGCATGCTTCAACTTACTGCCTGGTGTTCACACATATATGTATCGGATTCTACAAACAAGTTCTACCTTTGATTCCCTGTGACTTTCTTAAGGTTATTTTATGTGTATGAATAGATCAATATATAAATATAGATACAGCTAGATGTAGATATAGACACATATGAAGTACCTACTAAGAGCCAGGCATTGTTAAAGGTCCTGAGCTAAATCGGTCAACAAAGCAACAATACTGACCTTAAATGATTTTGTTTGGCTTGAGATATATCAATGATAAACAAGGTAAAGGAGTAAAATGTAAACAATATCAGGTCTATAGGAGTGCCAAGAAGAAAAACAAAACAAAGTTGGAGAATGCAAGCATGTATGGTTTGGGAGAGCAAAAAGAGAACTGAAAAGTTAGATGAAGGCTAAGAAAGATCTCTCAAGAAGGTGACTTATGTCAACACTGGAAATGAGAGGGGGAGACACAGATATCCAGAGAAACAAGACAGCAGAAGTGGCAAGTACAAAGGCCCTGAGGCAGGAATATTTCCAAAGTGCTTAAGGAACAGCAAGGAGGTCTGCTGGATGAATAGGAGTGGATGAGTAGGAACATATAGAAGCTGAGGTCAGAGGTTGCAGGGGACAGAGGGAACATGTCAGCTATAGTGAGGGTATTGGTTTTTATTCTACTTTCAATGGGAAGGCTTTTAGACAAAGAATACTTATATTAAGAATGTCTCCATTTTTTGACCCAGAAGCCAGTAACATACTCAGTCTTTTGACTTGACCACATGGTTGCTATTGTCATCATAACAACAAAGTAAAGGTCCTAAGTGGGGTGAAGAGCAGTAATAAGGAGGGGAGACTTGCTCATCTCTGCAGCCAGTACCACTGCCCAAGAGTAACCAAGAGCACATCTCCACTCTGATTCTCCTAACAGTTTCCCTAACTCATTCCCGAATTGCAGATAAATCCAAGCAGTGAAAATTTTTTGTGAACCACCCTTCACTGCTCCCACTAATTCCAAATGTTTTATTGCAATATATCTTTTTAAAAGAATATGACTTAAAATTGCTCCCCCCACATTCTGCAAGTCTTAAAATTAAGTCTTTCTTGCCAAATTCTCAATATTTTAGGACTTATACATGCTATTTTATGTTACTAGTTGATTTGGCAATGGGACATGTTACTAGCCCATGACAATGTTTTAATTCTCTGTTTGCTCTTTGCCTAGGAGGCACACAGCCATAAAAGAGTGAAATGCATGTTCATTAATATTGACCTGGCATAAATCGTTGCTAGCTTAGGCAAGGGGCTGCAATTTTGTAGGAAAGGATAGGACACAGAAAATTTGATTGTAGAGTAAGTTTTTCTCTCAAATTATAAAATGTGTAAATTGTAACAGTCATGAACTAAATCAGGTACTGAAACCAAAAGAAACCTAGGATGAACTAGATTGATATGTGATTCCTTGGCTTTCTTACCACTTGATGATTAAGAAGTCTTCAATTTTTGAAGAGAGTGGTTTCACAAATTATCCTTTTAATTTTATGAATGGGACTATCATGAAATTTTTCCTGAATAACAAGATTTTACTGATGGTGTTTGGGTTCCCAGACGAGCTCTGAACTCTCCTTAACCCAGAGCATCACTGGATTATATAATAAAGATGTGATGTCTGGGACAGTATGTCAAGCCAAGGGCAGGAGGGAGGTAGAGGAGAAGGAAGAAAAGTTTCTTTCCTTGTTCAAACTCATTGAGAGGACTTGACATTTTGAAAATGATGATTTATTGAGTATCTATCCCATCTCTCCAGTTGACCTTTTCCCTTCTAACCTCCAACCTTCTTGCCAAGTCTCAAGGGTCTTACATCTAGTATTGTGTAGCTCTTTGACCTTCCTCTTCCCAAAGTGAGTCACAATTCAAAATGGCTTATCTCACTTCTGCCTCAAACAAAATTCCACCAAATGTTTCCCATAACACTTGGTCTATGCTTCAAGTTGGGAAGAAAGTTGATCTAATTCTTTCCACAAAAAGCAGTATGTTTAATACAAATCACTTTAGAGTGGGTAGAATTTCTGTCAGTATGTAATATGAAATGGACAAAAAAGCATCAGTAAAGTGTGAGTAAAGGAGCCCACAGGAAGGGTGTCCAGGGTTCAGCTCTCCTATTGGCCCTACCTTCCTCTGCATTTTTTCTTTCTCTGATTTTGAGCCTGGGTCTAGTGCTTAATTTTCTGTAGAGATGCAATGGACTTGGCAGTATTTATGGTGACAGGGATGGATTCTGAAGCATCTGGAGATATGGGGAAAGAATAATAGTGGACAGGGAAGTGGAAAGCAAAGTAGTAATTTTGTCATTTCAACAACAACTCCAGAGGATATGCATCCCCAGTCCCTGAGAGCTGTTTATGCTCACTTATGTTCATTTTACTTAGTTGGTACATTTTTTTCCAACTTGAATATAGGAGTTTTGAACAAAATAAGTTATTATAAAAGCAACTCTTTGTTATCCTCATAAAAATAAAGCATTACTATAACTTACATGAGGACTATAAAGCATTTCTCCAGTCTTCTATCTTGTCTTGGTGTCTGCAAGCTAGTGATTTTATGACATTTTTGTTTTTAAGTAGAATATTACCTTTCAGCTTAGAAATGTATAGTAAGCCCCAGAAGATTTTGCTCTGTGAAATAAATAAGAATCATGCCTAAAATAAGAGTCTAGAATAGCTATCACTGAAAAAGGTAACAGTGGAGACACTACCATAAAACAAACTAGTCGAATTGTGGAAGATAGTTCCTTTATAGACCCGTACTAAGTGGCCTAGTTTTAATTCCACAGCCTATAAGCACATTTTGGTATAGGAACTTGGCTGTATTTTCTCCCCCACCTTTCCCTCTGCACCTCATCCCAATCCCCCATGCCTGCCACAAATGAACAGAACTCCTTCATCACGAAGCTAAGGGCTGACTTAGCACCGTCGGACCTGGTGACTGTCCAGAATCACCAGAAGAGGGACACCCATAGCTGGGAGCTCTGTGAATGGGATTGAAGAGGAAGATGACAATTTTATTGATGTCTCCCTCCTTCTAATTTCCTATGTGCTTTTGCATAAGTTGCTAACAACTTAGTTAACCAAATTAGTTAATGTTCAGGCCTTTGGAACTTGGGAAAGTAATTATTCCCTTCTAAAGAGCACAGTGGGGGTAATTCTTAGTTTTGTTTTCCTTTAAATTCACTGTATCTCTGTTACTCTCCTTAATTCATGTTCCTATGGTTTCTCCCTCTGTGCCTCAGCTATATATTGCTTTAAAAAAAATCAATAAATTCTTTGCACATAATAATGCTTACCTAAGCTACTTCACAGGGGGGCCATGATGCGTAATTAATTAATGTGTGTAAAGAGCTGGGGAATCAGATGACACAAGACACCCTGTAAGTGCGAAGAATCATTATTAATAAGCGTTATTACCCAAATGCCTCTAGATGTCAGCAAAACATCTTTTAAAAAATATAATTAGGCAGTAGGTTTTGAAAACCCCAAGTTCATCCTTTTCTCATGTCTAGGGCAGACACAGGCAGAATGGCATCAACAGCAAAGCTGGTGGAGCCTTTTCTTTTGACAGAGGGACATTCATTTAATCTTAGAGTATGAACTTTGAATAGAAGCAAGCACTGGAACAGCGCAGCACTTGAATGCCTTGATGCCTGAATGGGTGGCAAGCTGGGTCATTTTTGGACAATCTGGATAAAATATCAGTCTTTTCTCCAAAAACAGCATTTCATTTCCTCATCTTTGAAGCAATTGGTGTTGGCAGTGAATGGATAAGAAGAGACATATATGGGCATACATATCTCCTCTATCTACTTACGTAAATGCATGCACATCCCCTCTCTCCACATGTGAATATACATGTGAGGAGTGCAGTGAGAGCTGCTGTCATGGTTTCATTCTCTGACTGAAGCTTAACATAGAAATTATAGCAATTTTCCATGAAGCGCAGGTGGTAATACCCCAGACTGATTTTCAAAGGGCAGTACAGTAACTTAAGTGACCAGTTTTTGATGCTGTTCTCAGTAACCAGTTATTCACACCTCCTCTTTCTTTTTGTCCAACATTTGGTCCAAGGAGAGATAATTGAGAGATGCAGGAGGGGAAAGTTTTAGCCAGGAAAGCATTTATGAGATTTCTTGGTATGTGAGATTCAAATGGGACTGAAAAAGACTTGACAAGGCTTCAGACCACTGGGATATAATGAATAGGGTCTGGGCTTAGCATCGGCTGTCTAGGTGGTGATGAAATGTGAAGAAAGACAAATAAATTTAGTTGGGAAAGAACATTCTACTAAACTTAATATAATTCAACTCAGCACGACTTAATTTTGGGGGTTGGGTAGCTAAGTAAGACAATTTAGCTTAGCAAATACTTCCCAGGGAGATAAATACATATTCCAAAAATTCCCAGGATTAAAACAAACTGTTGTTGCTTTGGTGGTGAGCATACAAAGTTACATACCTTTGTAGAGGTGTGAACCTGTACCCTTAAAACTTACACAATGTTGTAAATTGACATAACATCAGTAAACATAATTTTAAAAAATTGGCTCCTACATGTCATATTTAAGTCAAGTATAGTAATTTTCAAATGATTTTTCTCATTATCCAACATCACCTAGACTTTCTCTTTTTTCCATGCTTTTTTCTTTATTCCATTTGTACATTCTACTTAGTTTTTTGTAGATTGTGGCCTTGTCAGAGACAGCATTTAGAGGCATTTACATCTCTGTTTGCGTTCTGGCTAAAGCTATTACTATGTGACTTTAATGTAGATTTGATTGATACCACCTGAAAAAAATTCCCCAAACCATAGATCATTCTCACTATCAGAAAGCTGAAAGGACAATTCTTTAAAACTTTGAAGTAACAGACTATCCCAATGTTATATATACTGATGTAAATCAGATTAAACAAGTATATTTCTCCAATTATTTTTCCCATAATTCAATACCACCCAGACTTTATTTCTCAAGGAAGTTTCAAAGAAGGAAAGTTAAGTTGTTGATTTAGATGTTTTCCTAGGTGATTAGGGAAGTTATTTAAAGAGCCTGGCTTTCCTGGGGAGAACAGACACACAAGTCCTTGTCCAGATTGTCCATCTGTACAGGCATATCCACAATTTGGGAAACCAATTTGGGATAGCTTTCTCCAGGCTAGCCTTAGAGGCTTCAGACAACTGGATATATAATGAATAGGTCTGGGCTTGGCATTGGCAATCAACATGGTCATTGGTTTGACTTAAATGAACCTCAGTCAATCTTATAGCTAACAAATTTGAGCACAGATTGGTGGCCATAGAGACTCGGTAATATGAATAGCAAGAAACAGAGGAGAAATACAAACATTGTTTCATCAGAATTTCTTCAGTAAATTTAAAATCTTATTTAGAACACTGAATCACATAGAACATTGGCATGATTTTGGAATGACAAACATAAAAGTCCACAAAAGTATTTCAGGAAGATTCGGATCTGAGAGTTTCCTCCAGGGCTTGACTGGTTAGAAAAATTCCAATGCACATCTGCCATCAACGCCTTTTCTCTACTTAACCTCTCAGCCTGTCTCCTGCAGGATTGCCTGGCTCCTCCTAACAGGTCTCCTTACCTCTGTAGAGATTAAGCCAATCTTTCAGCTTCCAAGTTCTACTCATGGGATTGTCATAAGACTTAATTAAATAATGTTCATAAAGCATTCGGCTGTTCAGGTGTCCCTGGATAAAATGCAAAGCACAATATTATTGTGATGATTATTAATTATGATGATCCTGTCTAAGGCAAGGGATGTTTCCCTGTCAGCTTTGGAGAGTTCTACCCTGGCCTTTATGCCTGCAGAGAGGTTTGCAGAAATGGCTAAACTGTAATCCTGGATCTTAGAGGAATCTTGAGAGAGCAAGAGGGACACCAGAAGAACTGATAATGTGGAGTTTTCATTGTGATTTTTAAGAGGAATAAATGAAGATATTGCAAAGAACCTACTAAGGCCCTTAATTATAGTACTCACCCTCCCCCCTTCCCCAAATAATCAATATGTTTTATTAAAGAACCTGCACAAGAATCCCTGGAGAATGTTGTCTTCTACCATAAATAACCAACATGGAATCACCCCCAAAAAACAATTCTTTAGTCTCCAGTTCTTCCCTTGATAGGATTCTTAGACCAAGAATTAGAGAAATGTAATTGACAGAAAAGCAAAACTTTGGCATAACACTTCAAAAGGCTCTCAGGTAGCCTTTTTGAATAACTTTGAGGACCACTAATTAAATGTACATAAATAGCATGCTAACAGCAGAAGCCACAAGGCATTAGTTACTGGCTAGACATAGTTCTGGGTGGCAGGGATTCATCCTGGATTCTGCTTCTCTAACATTCTGCTCCTCTAACATTAAATTGGTGATTTAAAGTTATGTATTATTTGGAATGACAGTGACTATAATATATACATTTTTAAATGTTCAACTGGGACTTGATGTGCTAAGGCTTAGAAGCTAAAATTCAGCAGGACTAAATGTAAAGCATTACAATCCAAAATGCCAAAACCTGGCCAGAGAGAGATGTGACTAAGCACAAAATGTGTCAATCTGGGTACTCAGCAAGCTTGGGTGGTAAGCTGTGGTCATCAAGAAATCTAGATAGAGTTCAGGAACCACAAAAAACCACAAATAGCCAAAGCCCTACTGATGAAAACAAAGGAGAAAGGAGGTATCACACTTCCAAACTTCAAACTATACTACAAAGCCGTAATAATTAAAACAGTTTGGTATTGGAACAAAAACAGACACACAGACCAATGGAACCAAATAGAGAGCCCAGAAATAAAACCAACTTATATGGACAACTGATCTTTGACAAAAGAGCAAAGAATATGCAATGGAACACGGACAGTTTGTTCAATAAACGGTACTGGGAAAACTGGATCACCACATGCAAAAAAAATGAAACTAGACCACTACCTTTCACCATGCACAAAATAAACTCAAAATGGATAAAAGAACTGGACATAAGACCTGAAACCATAAAATAGAAGAAAATATAGGGAAAACACTACAAGACATACATCACAATAACATCTTTAAAGACTCATCACCCAAAGCAAAGATAGTCAAGGAAAAGATAAACACCTGGATTACATCAAACTGAAAGGCTTCTACACAGCAAAAGGGACCTTGACCAAAACAGAGAGACACTCCACTGACTGGGAAAAAAATCTTTGCACCCAGTCAACTGATAAGGTACTGATCACAAAGATACACAAAGAACACACACAACTCAATAAAAACAAAATAAACAATCTAGTCAAGAAATGGGCAGAAGAATTCAAAAGACATTTCTCCAAAGAGGAAATGCAAATGGCAAACAGGCTATGAAAAAATGTTCAACATCCCTGATAATCAGGGAAATGCAAATCAAAACCACATTGAGATACCACCTTTCACCAGTAAGAATGGCACATATCAAAAAAAAACAAGCAAAAACAAAACTGGAGAGGATGTGGTAAAGAAGGAACTCTCCAACATTGGTGGTGGGAGTGCAAACTGGTCCAACCACTATGGAAAGCTGCCTGGATGTTCCTCAGTCTACTAAAAATGGAGCTACCATTGATCCAGCAATTCCACTACTAGGGATCTACCCAAAGGACACAGAAACATTGATTCAAAGAACACCTGTACCCCTATGTTTACTGCAGCACTATTTACAATAGGTAAAACCTGGACAAAACCCAAATGCCCAAAAATAGATGACTGGATCAAGAAGATGTGGTACATATACACAATGGAATATTACTCAGCAAGCAAAAAAGATAAACTCATGCCATTCGCAGCAATATGGATGGAGCTAGAAGGAATTATGCTCAGTGAAATAAGCCAGAAGGAAAAAGAAAAATATTGGATGGTTTCACTTATAGCAGGAATATAGGGGAACCAAATAAGACATCAGTGTAAAACACAACAAATCAAAAATGGACAATTATAAAGCAGAGACATGCTGCAAGGGAGGAGGAGGGAGATGAATCAGAGGGAGGGAAGAAGGGAAGATCACAGGGGACTGAGGTGATGGTGCACGGGTGCATTGGTGAAGGAAATTCTATGGGGACTACACCAGAGTGGGTGGGGGGAAGCAAATATTGTTTAAAAATGAACAGAGATGTAAAAAAAATAAAAATGAGACATTAAAAAAAAGAAAAATCTAGATACAGTTTAGACTTCTTCCACCAAGAATATTTTTGAATCCTAGGCAGGGATTCAAAAATTGGGGATAGGAGAAATTCGGGGCTTGGAGTGTATATGGTCTTTGAGGGCAGAGACTGTATCTTATTCAGGATGCTATAAGCAAAGCCTAATACATCATCTGACACACATCTGATACTCAGTAAATGTTGAATAAGCAAATTTAGGATTTGGAAATTTGCTATAAAAATTTGATGAAACTTGTGATGTTTAATTTGGAAAAGATAAGGCTTGGAATTATATGATTACTATCTGCAAGTACTTGAAAGGAGAATTGGCTTGTGACATGTGTCCTAAATGTCCCAAGGGATCACAAAGGGGCTAGTGTGTTCAGGGCTTCCCAGTTACATGTGTCTGGTGATGATATTCACATAGGAATGAGCTCAGGAAGGAGCCCTAGAGACATGCAATGTGCAACCTGCACAGCCATACAGAGTAGCCCTGAAAATGTACAAGCTTGAAAGAAATGGAAACGTTTTTCCTATATTCAGCAAAAATCTAATCAAGCTTTCTAAAGAATCTAAGCTCTGCCTTTATAACTAGATATACTATTGGTCTGTCTTTCCAAATCATGGATTTATAGGTTTGTTTTTGATTGGAGAATACTTGGTTTACAACACTATATAGGATCACACCTCTTCAGATTTATTACCATACCACACCCTCCACCAAGGAACCATAGTCCTCCAGCACAATCACTGTGCCCCCTCCCTATCTGTTAGATTAGCCTCAGTTTTACAATCTGATTTCTAAGGGAACTATGGGGTTTGTAAGACTTCCAGGTAACTCCTGTTTTAAAAGATGGTACTGATGTTAGTTTCAATTCCATAAAAAACAACTATCTATGAGCTCTTCCTTAATTAGAAGGAGTTTGAACATATGCAAATAAGGACAGAATTTGCATACCAGCTGATGAATCCCATGAGCAGGCATGTGATCCAGCTACTGGGGTTGGCCAACCATTGAGCGTTTAAAAATCATGTTTACTCTTACATCAGGATATGTATAATTTACACAATATTAGACAAAAAACTCTGGTGTTTTAATATCATTTGGATGGGAAACTACAAATGATTATTTAATGTTTGTATAGTATGCACTGTAGGGTCAGCTACTGTTCTAATTCTTTGAAAATAATAATCAATCTTCCTAACAATCTCATGTTATTATCCCAGTTTTACAGATCAGGAAACTGAGGTCCAGAGACATGTTTAATGCCACACAGCTGGAAAGGGGGGAAAGTGGGTTTAAATTGAGGCATCTAGCTCCAATGTCCCCCTCCTAACATTCCATTGTGCTAGCTCCTCACAAAGGTACCTCAGAATCTGAGTTGTGAGCTCATCTGATCAGAGTTCTTATACTACCTTATCTCCATCCTCTTAACAAATACTGGGAATGTGTCACTTATTATGACCAATGTGACTGCTTATTTGTTGGAAAGATTGCCTATATCTGAGATAAAAGCAAAGGCCACATGCAAATAGCACACAAACTTTCTCTTATTTTACCCTTTCGAAATAGAACAAAATATTTTTTAAAATAATAATTATTTTAAAGAGCAAAATTTCCAAATTAGATGTTAAAAAATTTCGATGCTATAGACATAGTTGATTTTCAATTTATATTTTAATACCGATATCTTCCAAGCCAAATAAGACGTTTAAAAATTAATTTGTGTACGAATAATGTTACATAATTAATTAGTACATTAGATGGTATATACTTATCAGATGAAAAAGTAAAAATTTAGTTATCAGAGAATTATTAAATATTATAGAAAAGTACTTTGTCAGGCAGTTTTGTTATACACTGTCCTAAAGTAAAATATATATGTATATATTTGTGTAAATATATATGTGCATGCATATAAAATAGATATACATATATTTTAAAATCTCCTTGTCCTGTACCAGGCGACATTAATAGTTACTTATAAAGTATGTATATTTATTATTTTAGTATATTTATAAATTATGGTATATTTAAAAATTACTCAACAGATTCTTAAGATTATGTTTCTATGAAAGGGATTCATGGTTTTAAAATCCCATACAGAAAAATCAAGCCTAGAAATGAGATTCAAGTCACAGAATATTGAAGATCTTTCTCTTGCTGGTCTTCCATGGTATGACTTAGACAAATTTTCAGTATATTCAGAGGGTGTGTTTGGAATATTTGTAAAAACATATTAGGTTTAGGGCCTCCCCTGGTGGTGCAGTGGTTGAGCGCTGGGCTGTGAGGCTGCCCACAGCCTCTGCAGCGCCGGCGAGGTTCCCACAAAAAAAAAAAAAAAAAAAAAAATTAGGTTTATTCATAAGAGAGCTATCAGGATTTAGGTAATTTTTTAAAAAATGGAGCTAATTTTAGTAGCTATAGCTCTGATATTTGGGGAAAGAGGGAAACATTAAAGGGTCTTCTTCCATTTATAATGCTATTCTACATCCTTGTCATTTCATTTTTCAAGTACCAAGGTTAATATCATCCCACCCAAGTTATCTCTCACTACTCCAGTAGTGATCTTCTTTAGAAATTACCATGGGTTCTTCAGTGACTTGCATTATTATCATAAGAGAAAATTTCCTGCCTTTCTCTTGTAATCTTGTAAAGGCCATTTGCCCGCCATTATGTGATGGTTTTAAATTCAGGTACCAGGCTCTGGAGTCTCCTGTGTAAAATTAGTTTTTCCTTCGCTGTATGGTAGTAACACCCGGATGCTGTGTACATTGTAGACATTGAAGGTGGTCTAGCTCTTAAATTCCTCTGAAGACTGAGATTCTTTCATCTTACATTTCCTCGCCTTGCTTTTAGTGCACTTCACCAAAAACAAACACACAAACAAAAAACTTAACTGAATATCTGAAGGCTCTTTACCCTGGCTCTATGCATTCTGGACTAAAAGGAACTAAAAAAGCAGCCAAGAAGCCTGCAGGAGACAGGCAGACACCTTCTAATAATGACCACGATTCTTTGGGGTCCCTTCTCAATTTGCAGTGCTAATTTACCACATTAAATATTACCGGAGTCATCTAATCTGTTTAATTTCACAAAATTTCACTTCCTTTCCCTCCATAAATCTCCTCATTCCCAGTTTTATGCCAAGGATGACGCTCTGTCGCTACATTAAGTTAAAGAGTAATGGAAAGTTAGAAAGTAGCTAATGACCCAAAGTTTCCTGGGAGAACTTTAAAAAATAGCCTGAGGATTAAATTTCTGATCCTCCTCATTTTATTGTAAAAGTCCTTCCCCATACAAATGTCTTCTCCTCTTTAACATATTTCAATGGCAATTTAATTAAATTATTTATAATTATTAACAGGACAACAAAAATCAGAACACCCTTAAAAGAGATCATGGAAGTTAGTGCTGGAAGACAGGAACAAAGGAAAATGCAAAGAAGCTTCTGCAAAAGTAGCACTGAGGGAATCTAGTAGAGGGAACTCACCACTGTGATCTCTTTTTTTTTTTTTTTCATCAGTCTCTCTCTCTCTCAACAGAGGACTAAACAGTTAAAAAGAGAGACACTCTCTGCCACTTAATAGCATCTCTGTTGATCTTTCTCCAGTAGGTGTAAGTATTGAGAGCGACAGCACCTCTTGTCACCAGCTGCGGATGGGGAGTGGCTGCCTCAGGGGTATCTGAGCCTAAAAAATCCACCACTGAGAAAAGGCAATAACAGAAGTCTGTTGCTGTCTAACCTGCCATATAAATGAAACAATCAAACAAGACAACAAAGGAAACTCCATAAGCACCAGAGGCAAAAGCAGTTGGTGTAATATATCCTGGCTTCAGTGACTATTTTTAGTTGCTCCCCATCCCCCTTAAAAAAACACAACTCTAATTTAGATTAACTGGGGAAAAACATTAAATAATTCAAGAGTGTCAGAGATAGAGAGGTGAGTTGCAGAAAGCACAGGAGGGCACACCGCTGAATGACAGATAAAGCATGTTGCTACTTGGAAATCCATGTGTGAGCAGCTTGTAATCAATGGACACGAGATTATTTAAGAAACAAAGGAGAGCGGCTGCTCATTAGAGCTTCGTCCTTTGGTTCCTCATGATCCACACTCTGAATATACTGCATCCACTCAGAGAAGGGCTTTTCATGAATGCGTGGAGAGAAATAATTATGTAACCAGATCGCTTTATCAGCTATTGCTTAGGCCCCCTTGGGTGCTGTGAGCTGCACTTGTTAGACAAGCTCATCTGCCACTGTCCCCAGAACTTCTGTGGGGGAAATATTTGCAATAGGAACTAACCTAGTCTATATGGAAACACCTGTTTTTAATATCATTTAACCTAGTACCCCTTGTATCATTGGGCAAGGCTGGTAGCTGAATCCTTTTTTAAAATCTTATTTTATTTTTTTGTGTTGCGGTAACACTGGTTTATAACACTGCCTGTGATTCAGAGGTAGAGGATCACACTGCCTCACTGAATTCTCACTGAAGCTGTGGTTCTTAGATTTGGGAAAGACTAATACCGCAAACAAAACTCCATGGAATTTCATTGATAACACTATTTTGGGAACTCTGGAAATGACCGTGCTGGTATAATGAACACCTGTGGATGACAAAGGCAAGATGGGGTTTTCTTGGCCTTCCTTCTCATTTTGCTTCATTTATTGAGAACTGCAGCTTCTTCAGGATTGAGTCCTCAACAACCCATTTATCCTGTCATGAGAAGGAGGTAACTGTTCCAATAAGAACATCCTCACTCTACTGAATTCTTTTCTGTCTCTTCATGTCTTAGACACTTAAGTGTTGGATCCCTCCTCACTAGCCTTTCCTGTAAGTTCGTGAATGGCCTAGTTACTCCCCTGAGAGGGCTTTACATTTAGAAATGATACATAATGGTAGAATTTCAGACACCAAGGCAGATCAAGGGTGGAGAATAGAATACCATGGTGAAGGGTTGTGCCCAACATAGGACAGAACAAGGACATCTGGGGAAGGGAAGAAGATCTCGAAGGTGAAGAGAAATGTTCAATGATAGAGGAGAGAAGGGTTACAATTAAAATTCATTGGATCCATAATTCTTCTCGGACTAGCTTTGATCACCATCATCATGATCACTTTCCTATCTTTCTATCCAATCCTGGGACATGCAGAAAGCCACAGAATTTTACCTGATACTGGACCCAAGATCATCTTTCTCATATAGTCTTTAACCTGATGGCCACAAACACAGGGCAAGTGCACAAGGAACGTGGAGCAAGAGGAAGATTTCTAAATCCCAGAGAGCAGAAGCCCTGGAGTTTGAGCAGGCTAAGATACCAGTTCATGTAGCAAAGAGAGTGAGAAATAACAGAGGTAGGCAGCTACCTAGAGAGCGTGGCCTATGGAGACTCTGGAACTTCCTTGAAAGAGATGAAACAGAAGAAGATCACAGGAAGAGGACCTTGATGAAAGAAAGGTATGAGCATGTGTGAGCAGTGGCCAGCATGTGGATTCCTGGAACTGCAGGCAAAGGGCAAAGACTGGATTTTACAGAATTCTGTGGTTTCCTATGTGGCCAGAAAAGGAACCTTGTGGTCATGGCTCTGACTTGTGACTGAAAGCAAAAATTCCATAGAGAGGAAAGAGGGATGGCATTAAATGCAGGTATAAAGAGATCTTTCTGTAAATCTAAGATAGGTACACTTCAATATACTTCTATAATTTCCTTGTATTGCATAAAACCATGTTCATAGTAACATGGGTTTCTTTAAGGTCATGGCTAGATGACGTATTCATTAATATGTAGAATTAGTCTCCATGCACAAAAATGCCAATTCTGGCCCTTTGGTTGTCAAGCATCTGATATAGGACTGTAGTCCACATTGGCTCTGATCTGTAACAAAGAATCATTTGCTTGCAATGTTACCCCAAATGCTTTTTTTTCTTGAAATAATGTGAAGTCTAACCCAAGGCATATCACTAAGTCTTTCTTTTATTCTCACTCTATACCTCTTTACTCTCTCTCTCTCTCTCTCTCTGTCTCTCTCTGTCTCTCTCCCTGCCCTTGAATGTCTCTGAATTTGAGCTCTGTCCATTTATCCCACACCTCTGTGTTTCCCTTATAGCCAATGCACATAATGTTTCCAGATGTAATGTTACTTGTGCTTAGTAATAATCACAGTTGATATTTACAGTAGTATGTACAATTAGTAATCACAAAATACATTTACAAGGCATGTTTAGATATGTCATGTTCATTAATTCTTTCACTCCTCATGACAACCCTGTTATGGTAGTAGTTAGATGTCATTGTAAATGAGGAAACTGAGGCAATAGTGATCAATCCAGGAAGTGGCAGTGCTAGGATTTGAATGTTAGCAATCAGCTCTGAGCCCTAGCTCTTAACTTTTACACAGTATTGTCCCCTTTATGAATATCATAGATTCAAATATAGCCCCTTGGGGAGTAAGACTTTATGCATATCTTTAATGCTTTATAGCTCATAAAGTTCCCTTGCATACACTATTTCATTTAAACTCTGTGCCAGAAAATGGGTGTCATTAGAGAAATGAAAAATCTTACTTAGGACTCTGCAGAACCAAGACTTGGATTCAGTTCTTCATGTATAAGATGAGTGCTTTTCCCACTTGGCTGCTTTAACTACAGGATGGACATTTCTCCTGGCAGGATTCAGATGACCATGAGAGCAGAATATATGAAGTGGACATACAGAAGCAAGTAGAAAGAGACTGGTGAAAGGGGATATAAGACAGACCAGAGAAAAAAGTTGGTGGAGGTCTGGTCCTGAGTCTAAGAGAGAGGTTTGAGCGTAGAAATTCATTAAAACAACAACCACCACCACCCAAGAAACAAATAAAACCTATCCTCTTTGAAAAATCATTCTTGCTTGTCAGGAGCATAGACCAAACAAGAATATTGTCTTTCAAATAATAATATGCACAGGAATCCCTGGGGATCTTATTATAACATAGAAGTTCTGACATAGAAGGATGAGGGTGTGGCCTGAGAGTCTGCATTTCCATCAACCTCCCCAAGAATACCCAGGCTGTTCTCCCATAGACCTACTTTGAGTGGCAGATTCTGTACTCCTGCCATGAAAACTTTTTTGAACTCCCCACCAGTCTAGTATCGCCTTTAGTGTACTGAGTCAGCCTGTCCACCTCCCTCTGGTAGAAACCTATTGGGCTGGGGCCTAATTTTGAAACTCCAGTTATAGAAATTAACTATAACTTTTACTCAGGAAGCATCTGGATCACAAGGCCACTCGTCTTAGCACTGATGAAGAACTAAAATCTCTCTAAGTTAATACAGCAAGGACATTTCCTTATAGGACTTCCCTACTCATTCCCCTCCTACCCTCATCAAAGAAATTCTGTAAGTTTTTTAACAAGCCTTGGGACACAGTCTGCTTTAAGTGACCTACATGGAGGGAGCCAGGTAAGTGAGGAATGGACACCCAGCCTTAGCACAAACCCTTGTCTCCACTGGGAGCCCAGAGTTTTTGCTCACAGATCACACAGGGCAGAGGGGCCCTCCTAAGGTGTCTTCCCCACTTTGACACGAGGCCTTTGAAATGATATTAGTGGTGGTTAATGGTCTGTAAATGTGTCAGAACGATGCCACCTAGTGCCACGGATGCCATTTTCCCTTGTGAAGTCACACTGGCTGCACCACAGCAAGCCAGAATATAATTAGTGTTAATTTGGTTTCCACTGAATGAGTACTGCACAGCATTCTTGGTCTTCACACTGCTTATTTGGGAGATTTTTTTTGGAAAAAAAATGTTGAGAGATTGGACAAGAATGTTAGGGTTTAGGTATTACACACATTTGATTCTACTTCAGCTGATGTCTCAGAGACATTTGATCTGTGTGTTAATGGAATGTGCAATTTGGTATTTTTATTTTGCTCTCATTTTAAGTTTTATGCCTTCATATAGCTCTGGAAAGAATCCTAGGGTGCGGTATAGATGCTAAGTCTCTCACTCTGTGTCCTTGAACAAGGTAGCACACAAAATTTCCCAGCTAGACCAGTGCCCATGAGCTTCCTAAACCATTCAAAAAGTCTTTAAGGCAGGTAAGTGCTTCCCAATCAAAGATCTGTTGTGCTTAAGAGTACCATTAAATTGACGTTCTAGTGCACTGGGTGGTCCATGTCACCTTTTTTAAAATTAACATTCAATATTCTGTTTTTATAAGATTGGGATGATTTATTTAAGCCTGTCCTGGTTTCTTTCAGATTCAGATGCTATGGCATCAAAATCATTTCATGGGTAGTCTGACATATATAAAAGGTGCTTATGTAGCCCTGTGAGACATGAGACCCTCAACAAGGACTTGAATCTGAAAGTGCAGTCTGCAATTTTTGCTATGACCTGGTTAGCCCATTTCTTCTTGGTTAGGACTCATGAGAAATGGATTGCTCCTTGGTCTATGTTACTAACTGACTCACTCAGTGACTCTAGTTCACAATGAATGAATTGAATTGATGGTTTAGCCCCTCACAAGGTCGTGGCAATTGTCATGACCAGGTGAAGCTCATTGGGTCCCTTCACAGTCACTGCCCTTGTTTCAGTATTCTCAAGGTCATCTAAAAATATTTACTGGAACCTTGCTCTATGTCACAATCTCTCCTAAGCTCTACAGATTCAGAGCTGAGCAAATCAAAGTCCCTATCCTCTTTTCAAAGTGGGAGAGAAGATCTCCCATTGAGTCAGTGAGTAGACACATAAACAACAACTGGATTCAGATAGTAATTCAGTGTATGAGAAAAATAATAAAAGGTCATAGATAAAGGGGAGGGGGAGGTTGGTGGTGACCATTGACCTTCAGATGATCAGAGAAAGACTCTCAGGAGGAAGCATTTGAGCTAAAACTTGAAGAATGAGGTAGCATTCTAGGTTCTTGGAGAGGTTATTTTAAGCAGAGAGAACAGTGAACACAGAGATCTTGAGATGGAAAGAGAGAGGAAGGTCAGAGGGTGTAAGGTATTAGAACTTGATGGGGAGTATGAAGGAGGTAAGGCCAAGAAGGCTTCCTAAACTAGTTTTGATTACATTCCTACTGTGTTGTCCAAGTATTGACTAGTTTAAGGAAGGAAAAAATTTATTTGATTTTGCTGTGAAAAGATGAATGAAATAAGAAAATAGCCTAAAAATAAAAAAAAAAAAATTACAATCTTTTAGAAAGCTATTACAGTTGTTCAACAAGAGGCAATGTTTCTTCAACTAAGGTTTTAGAAGTTGAGCCAGAAAGAAGCAATTAAAATGAAGAATTTTTTTGGAGTTGGGCCAAGAGAAACTGTCTTTGGTTGGATATAGAATATAAAGTACAGAGGAAAACCAAGATGTTTCCTCAGTTTTAATCTGAGCAAAAGAGTGGTTAGTGATTCTATTTATTAAAATGGGAAGAGTTGGAGAAACTTAGCTTAGAGAATGGAAGATAATAGATTACTCTTTTAGTTCTGTTAAACTTGGGGTCTGAATAGAGATGTCAAGTCCACATGAGGACATACAAATGTGGAATTCAGGGGAGAAATCAGGCTGAAAAAATACTTAGAATTCATAAACCTTGAGATCACACCACTCAAATGTATTATCTGGGGACAAGATGCAGATAGAGAGGATGGTTTCAATAGATACATGGATTTTATTTTTTTTTGATTGATGAATAGTATTCCATTGTGTATATATATACCACATCTTCTTGATCCAGTCAACTATTTTGGGGCGCTTGGGTTGTTTCCATATCTTACCTCTTGTGAATAGTGCTGCAACAAACAGAGTGGTACAGGTATCTTTTTGAATTAATGTCTTTGTGTCCTTTGGGTAGATTCCTAGGAGTGGAATTGCTGGGTCATGCCATTTACAGCAACATATACATAGCTTGAAGGCATCATGCTCAATGAAATAAGCCAGAAGGAAAAAGAAAAATATAGAATGGTTTCATTTATAGGAAGAATATAGGAGAAGCAAATAAGGGATCAGGAAAAATTTAACAATAATAAAACAACAAAACTATGAGGCAACCATAAATAAGACATTCTGTGAGGGATAGAGAGGAAAAGGGATCAAAATGAGAGAGAAGAGCACAAGGGACTATGGTGATAGTTCACGGGTGAACTGTGGTGGGAATTTTACGGGATCTACACAATGATATAAAAGATATAAATAAATTAATTAATTAAATAAAATAGATACGTGGAGATACCACAATCCTGAGTGGGGCAGAGAGGATAAGTAGCCATCCCCTACTGGAGATAGACTAGAAAGCCTACCAGAGCAGGAACACATGGAAACTCCTAGAAAGAGGGGTACTACAGAGACCAAGAACCTATTTTTAGGAGAGCATGACAGACTACTTTAAATACTATGGAAAGGGCCTTTAAAAACTGCACATTGCCATGCCCATGTAACTGGTTCAAAGGGAGACTTCCTCATCCAACTGCCTCTCCACCATGCCCACCATCTTCTGTTCTTGCCAGGAACCACATGCCATCTTCATAAAGATCCTTTCTTTTTCTTCATGAACTATCAGCTAAGGAAAGATTCCCTGAATCTACACCCACCACCACCACCACCACCACCTCTTAGTGACCCTCTCAAAAAGCACTTAACTTGCACTACCATGATTATGGAATTTGTCTACATTCCACTAAATGGGGGCCTCAGAAAAAATAAAAAGTGTGCCTTTTTCTCTCTGCATTTCTAGTGTCCACCCTGGCTTAAAATAAAGAAACAGACAAAGCCAAACCATAGAAATCTGACTATAGAATTGAGGTGGAAAGGGAAATAGAGGAAGGGGAGGGAGGCAGCCCAATGGACTATGGTGGAGGACTGTGGGTGCCTTGGTGGTGGATGTGGTGTGATAACATACCTCTAAAGAGGTATAATCCTATGCCTTTGAATCACACTGTTTTGAATACCAACAGTGCTTCAATAAAATAATACAATTAAACAAAACAAAAATCACAGATTCTGGAGAAATGCTTGTTGATTTGTTTAGTTGATTTTCTTTTGTTTTAATTTATTTATATAACTACAAGAACTGGGGTGCAGGCCAGAGGTATGGGAGGTAAGAGGATCTACCAGAGACAGAGCGGGGAACAGAACAGGCAGACTGACTGACATACACTGCTGAGGGGAGCAATGGGAAAGTCAGGAGAGGACTGCTGCGCCATGTGGGTAGCTCCCTGGCAGGGTATCAAACTCGCATTGCAGAGGCTGCGGACAGCTTCACAGTGCTGCACTCAACCCCTTGCACCATCAGGGAAGATCTGTTTAGTTGATTTTCAATCCCTTCTATTGATCTGAATTTTTCCCCTCTTTACTCCCCAGAAGGCTCCAGGTCTCCTGTTGGGCTCACATTATTAGCACATCCTCACTGGATCCAAACTTTCAACTAAAGGCCTCAGCCTCAAGCCTAGAGCTGGTGGGGCTCAAGCATTAGATATGCTTTATCCATATAAAACAAACTTTTTTCTGTTTAGCTTGTCTGCTTGTTCCTGAGTGATATAGATTGGCTCTTTCACCCAATGTGATATGTCAGAGCAGCCAGGGAGGCTGTGGCCAATTAGAACCATGGAATGTTTATCAGTCAGTCAACAACCGTTAGTGGAACCCACTGGGTTGCTGGGTGCTGTGCGCGGCATGCAGCAGCAGTTATATTGGAGTTAGGCTGAATTAGTTCCATTTTCACAAACATATAAAGTCCCTAAGAATCCTCACAAACTGTTAATTTGACTCTTGTTTTACGGGTGGACTCATGGGGCAAACAGATGTAAACTACACTGGACTCTGAAGGAAAAAAAAATAATAAAGTGATTGTGAATTTAGCACAAATACTCTGCAGAGGGTGCCTGGGGTGCTCTTGTAAACTCACTTTCAGAACACAGCCTTCAAACACTGCCACCTGTCACATATTAGCCAGGCTGGTTTAGAAACAGAGGGCTCAGTTACAATTTTAACTAATATAATATTGGGATTCCCACCTGCCCAGTGCTGTGAAAAGAACCTAGAATCCCAGGAGAACAATAACAAACATTGGAATAAAATACCCTCTCAGAGTTGTCTAGGGCACAACTAATGGGGATGTTGGCAGCCACCATCCATGATACATCCGTACAATTACATGTGATCTGTCCCAGTGAGTTAGCTTTTGTAGATGAAGAAGGAAAACGGAGTCAAACCTGTGTATTCAGCTGTCAGGACTTGTATTTTCCAATTACTTGTAATCAATTATAAAGAAGAAAGAGATAAAATGTCAGAGAAGGTCTTGTGTCCAGGATCTTAATAGGTCAAAATCTTTCTCCATAGTTGTTGACTTTTGGTTTCTTCCTTAGATATTTTTAACTCGTAGAATCTTCATAAAATCTTCATGTGGAATGTATCCCATTTCTTTCCCTTTTATTTTTAATCTCCATCTGACCTGGTAGGTTTTGGGAAAAAGAGTTTGGGGGATTGTAGACTCACATGAGTTTATATAATTCCCCTTCTCCACCCTTTGAATTATCATCAGCCCCTCATGAGTGAAATGTTCCAAAAGGTACCCTGAGTTCCAGATGCTGCAGGAAATGATAGCATGAGGTTTTAGCAAGGCATTTGCCAAATGAGAGGACACCCCACTTATCACTACGAAAATCAACAAGAGAATATTATTGGAAATGAGGCAATATTGATGATGGACAAGCATTGCAGCCTTCAGTGAAAGTGTCTTGGGGAAAGTTTTGTACTGTTGCACATACTATTGGGCACATACTGTGAGCAGGTGCAGGGTCCTGATATACAGAGATGGACAGGAGGTAGGTTTTGTCCTTGGGAAGTTAATGCCTACTCTGATATAGACAAACATCACATTCTTAGTAAACATTGACTGAGGATTCTGATTAGCTTATGTTGGTATTCTCCATGACCTTTAGTTTCTCCTAAATACATGCACTTGTTTGTCAAAGATAAGAAGTTCACTGCCTAATCTTGGGCCCAACTTGTTCCATTTCTTAGAAGTATCTCAATTCCTAGCAGCTGTGGTTTCAGGAATTAAGGGCTAGACTTACCTTTCCTCCCTGGATATCAATTGTTCTAGTATCTGTGCCTGAGATGGAGCTTCAGGAGGCATCTGGGGTGTGGGAGGGAGAGAGTAGCTACTGGGGGGAGGCAATTTCATGGCATATCACAGAGGGTACACCCTTGGAGTCAGGGGAGACTGAATGTACTCGAAGAGGATTTGTGATAATAAGGGTGAGGCATCTATAGACCTTCAAGAAACATAAACAGTAGAGCTGATGATTTCCTTATATCAAATGCAAGTGGTCACAAGAGACATCAAACTACTTTGGCTCCATTTTTATCCCTGATCTGCCACATCCTGGAGAATATGTGTTATATTCATGAGATTCAGAGAGCAAACCCCCAAAGTCCCTTCTCAGTTTAAACATCCAATTATTTCCCTAAATGTAATCATGACTCTCCTCCCTTTGCTTCCCATTCTTTTCTGTCACTGTTATCTATCTTTCAGGCAATGCTTAACTTTGAGTTCTGACTCAGACAAGAATTCAGACATTTTCTGTTAGCTTATAAAAACACACTCTTTATTGAGGGAGTTAAAACAGGATTACTCCACAGCCCATTCTTTTAAAGGGTTTCTCACATGGACTTTGTAGAAGAGGGTTCAAGGTCATTGCTTGCTCAGTGACTCCTCCTGACAATTATAATAATTTATTCTCAGAATCGCTAGAATCAAGAAGAGAATCTAGCTGTTCACAGGAATATGCACTCAGGAGTCTACCAGCATACCTTTGCCCAGCTGTGTGACCATGGACCTGCCATCTTAATTTCAAGAGGTTTTATTTCCTTACTTTAAGTTGTAAGATATAGTAACGGAAAACATAATATCAATTTCATACTGTTAAAGTGAGGATCAGCTATACTTATAGGACCTATCTTAATGCCTAACCCATAGGTAGATTTTTATATGTTCATTTCTTTCCTATTAAAAACAAGTTAGAATGGATGCTGGATGTTTTACAACTTCTACAAAAGAACAGATTTTCAATTTTTTCTCTTCTAACAATTCCCACAAAATAGACGACTCAGTATCGCATGTTAGCTGCCACAGTTCCACACACAGGGTATCTTCTTGGTACTTATTTTGTGAATAAGTAGATGAAGAAAGTACAAAATGTGTTGCAATATTAAAAACGTCAAGTTTGAACCAGAAAGACCAGCAGATCATAAGATAGACCTGCTTTACTGTAAGGCTGCTTTTAATCTTTAAGAAATTAACAAACAAATTCATCACCTTCTTTGGAATGAGGTCTCTTAATGAAAAACTATTATCTGGCCACAATAAACCACAAAAGATTAGCAGCACAGGAGCTCTTACTGTTTGCCACCTGTGATGAGCAGGTGTTAAGGTTTCTGAAGTGTGAGGAACATCTAATTCACATGAATGATAATATCTCCAATTGCCTAATCAGCTGAAGGAACCATTCAATACCCACGATTACCTGGCTTATTCCTAGAGAAGAGCTTATAAAATGAACTAATGTTCGCTGTTTTTATCCTGTGGGAGGGACTGCTTTTTGCCATGGCCATTCTGCAAAGGAGGATACAGAGACCCTCGGGGTGACCTAATGGTATCTGGAGTCACCCCATAAATTAGCAATGAAGTCTGCCAAAGGATATCAGTGCTGAAGAAATTTCCAAAATAGTAGAGTGATTTATATTCAAACATTTACATGGGTCATCATCGTGAGTATTCAATGCACAGCCAGCCATCAGGAAATATTAAACAGAGGCAATGTAGGATAGTAATTAAGAATGTGACCATCGAGTCAGACTTCCCAGCTCTGCAGCCAAGCATGCCATGTACTAGCTGTGTGAGCCTGCATTATACGGAAGCTGTGCCTTCATTTCTTCAGTTATACAATCAGTGTAATGAAAGTACTAACCTATGTGATGGCTGCGATAACTATAAGGGATGAACCTTCGAGGGCAGGCAGTTTGTGGAGATTATCAATTACCTCCTATACTAAAGCGTGTTCTTTTCCACCCTCCACATGTTCCCTAGCTTAGTAACCTGTGTGATGAATAAACAATTCAGGACTCAAAGTAAATTTGGTGAACAGTACACTCTATAAATGCCAGTAAAGCCTAGATAAAATAAATGTTAGCAGTTCTATAACCACCAATTTCAGGTGCAGTTTTCAACTCCTTGTGGATAATTACACTTGTCAGGACAGATTCCCAAGTAACTGTTTTACCAATGTAGCTTCTGTAACTTATAATCACAGAGTTTCATAGAAAGGCAGGCTTTTACTGGACTTGGAGGAGCAGCTCGAGGGAATACCACCATCATCATAGAAAGGGACCCACACTTACTTTGTGACTGAGGAAAACTCCCCTTAGTGACAACCAGATCAGAAAGCAGAATGATACTGATCCATCAACTCTTTAGTATCCTCTGCTGTCTTTGGAAGAAGTAGCCCTAACCTAAGCTCAGGTCAATATCCTGACCTCTCTCTGTCAACAAGCAGTATTTCATCACATAAGTCAGAAAACTATACAGCCTATTATCTCATAGGTAGTGGATATCAACTTTATCAACAGCATGTGTGTGATAGTTTTCATTTTCTATAAAATTTCTCACAAACTATAAGCGTAGTAAATTTTAAATTGTACTTCTAAAACAGATGGAAAAAAATCAATTGAGGATTTGCTCAAAGATTATATAAGCAATATTAAATAGTTTTGGAAATTATGATATTTGAATAATCCAGCAAAATGGATTAAGTGGAAAATGTAAATCTGTAAGCAACTTTCCATTTAAGAGGAACCTAATGATTGTCAGATCATAAGAGTCATATAAACCTCACATCTCCATGGCTTAATCTATTTATATAATAGTCCATTGAATTAAAAAAAATAAGATGCAAGTCAACACTGCCTTTGATTTGTTAGGTATCTACATATATGTGCACTTATAGAATGCCTATTCTATGTGATAATTCCATTTTTGGATCACTTTTTAACACCTCTATATTCGTAGAGCTATTATGAGAATCAAATGGAATGACTGATAGGAAGCTGTTTCCCAAAAAATTGGCAGACATTTCACCTATAAAGTCAGCCATACCCCTTATTACTTTAGGGATTCCTGGGAAAGGTTATAACACTCCTTTTCCCCTCAAAATAATCCTCCAATCCAAAATATAATTTAACCACTACTATTCCTTTGGGGCTTGGAACTTTGAATACCCCTGGATTCTCTCTGTCAACAAGTGGCATTTTGTCATAAGTCAGATGAACAGACACCTCTGCCTGCATTGATTGACAAAAATTTTTTTTTAAAGATTTATTTATGTATACAAGAACTGGGGTGTAGGCCAAAGGTGTGGGGGGTGAGAGGATTCACCAGAGACAGAGCAGGGAGCAGAAAAGGCAGAATGACTGAAATGCACTGCTAGGGAAACAGCAGGTGACACAGGAGAGGACTGCTGTGCCATGTGTTTTAGCTCCCTGGCAGGTCGGAGATCAAACTTGTGTACAACAATCTTATAGTGGGTTTTAGACATCTGGACAGAGGTCTGGTGTTTGGAAGGAATTGAGAGGATGGATGTGCAGTGATGGTTGGAAGTGAGGTTGCAGTGGTAACATGAAGGGAATATTAATAATTGAAGGGAAAACTGAAATAAGAAAGTATCAGGACTACTTAGCTTTAAGTAATAGAAACTCACTTCACCACCCTAAACAAAGCACAAAAGGAGTTTATGAGTTGGTGTAACTGGGAATTTCAAGGACTGTACTAACCAGAGCTTTTACTCTCTCTAGCACTTAACTTGATTTTTCTTCTTACTGTATTATGTTGGCTTTGTTTTCTGGCAAGTTCTCAGTACTGGCAATAATGGTGATTTGGGCAACACCAGAAACTCATGACTGGAGAGGAAGTGCTAACTATTCTCTGCAATATAAATTTTGAAAATTCTAGGAAAAGACTACCATTTAATGAGTCGCTATTTCCTGGGAAATAAATTTATTTCCCGGGAAATAAATCATTGGTCCAGTATTGACCAATTGCTGGAGTGGAGAACAGAGAAGGAAAATGATGGATTACAATTGATGAATTCAGTAGGGTCACGTGGAGAGCAGAAGGATTTCTCAAGGGAAAGTGTTAGATGAGGAATCCGACTCCTGGCTGAAAACCCATATGTGAGATTTCAGGCCTGACCAAAAGCAATTACAAAGGATTTATCTGGTGGACTTTACAAGGAAATTTGTCCTCTCCTATATCAGAGTCGTGACAGTCAATGCACTCCAGTCTGAAGAGTTACAGTCAAAGGCTCAGGATCTCCTGACTGGCCACGCTCATATGCTTACCTGTGTTCTGTTGTTGTTGCCCTGGTTCACACAACAGCAGGAGCTTTCTGTTTGGGACCCTTTGACTATGAGACTACCCTCATGTCCATGCTAATCCACCTGATTTTCAACTAGTGCCATTCAATGGGAGAAAATGGAATGGGGAGGTATCCGCATTGCCTGGTTTAGCTACTTGCTTATATAAGTATATAAGCAATAATACAGTAATTTAAGGCTTCACTGTTACTTTCATTTGCCTTTTTTGCTATAATCATCTATTCAGACACCTGGTAGCTCAGCTCCCTCAAGCTCATCTGGGCTCCTAACAAATTGGCACAGGGAGAGCAGAGTAAGTGCAATGTCTTGCCTGGAAAATCAAAAGCCTGAAGAGTCCAAGGGGAACCTTTGGGAGATTCTTAGTGGGGTCTGTGAGTGCATTTTAGAGGGGTTTAGTGAATCTTTTCCAAGATTCTGAAAGTCTTTTGGGGGCACTGGACCACTGGATCTCAGGAAGTGCTAGTTGATCCCACAGGATACTTCTCCAGCCTCTGTCCTACCAGTGGATCACAGGAAATGCTATTGGAAGTCACAGTCAATTCTGTTCTATAACTCCCTCAAAAAAATGCCATATAAAGAAAGAGTTGTCTTCAGTCTTTTCTTTGTCTTCTGTCAACATTTTTATAAACAAAAATGGTGATTTTTATATTTAATAAACACACTAGCAATATGCCCCATTAATTTCTCTGTTTTTGACATCTATCAGGACAAGGTATCTAAGTAGTTAGGCAAGTGTCTCCTGGAGCCAGTCTTCTGTGGTTCAAACCCCAGGCTTGGGCCTCCCTGGTGGCTCAAGGGATTAAAACACAACCTATGAAGCCAGCCACAGCCACTGCAGCAAGAGTTCAATCCCTGGTCAGGGAGCAACCCACATGGTGCAGTAGACCGCTCCTGTCCCACCTGCTGCTCCCCTCAGCACTGTATTTCAGTCAGTCTGCCTGTTCTGTTCCCCACTCTGTCTCTGGTGAATCCTCTCACTCCCCACACCTCTGGCCTGTACCCCAGTTCTTGTATGCATAAATAAATCAATCTTTGGGAAAAAAAAAAACACAACAAACCTCAGGCCTGCCAGCTCCTGGTTGTGGGAAAGTTACTTACTTTGCTGTGAGTCAGTTTTCTCAAATATAAAATGAGGATAATAATAGTACCTATTTATTGGATTTTTATAATGATTAGTTGAACCAATAATCACCCAGAATTGTGCTCTTTATAAAGACTTAGCAATTATAAGCTCTTGTATTATCTCCTGACTTCCACCTGAATTCATTTTTATTCTTGCTTAAGAACAACATTGAATTGTGATTTTAATGAGTTTTGAGTAAACTCTCCCAGTTTTGTATTTTTTAAAATATTTTTTCTGTAATTAACTTTAAATGATAATACATCAGGTTATAGAATACAACAAGGTTGATAATTATAGTCTCTTATTGATTTGAAGGGATTTTTCCATTGTTTTTAGCATTTCAGATGCTTATAGGAAATCTTCAGTTGACCTAAATGTTATTCATTTTAAAGGAATTTTCTTTAAAGGAGATTTCTTTGTAATAGAATATACTTTCACCTCAATGTATTTAGATGTAATTTTGTTATTTATCCTAATTGCATAATAGGAATTCAATTTAGATTTTGTGTTTTTTTTTTTAATTTTAGAATATTCTGTGGTTTTTACCACTTTTCTGTCAGCATTTTCTTCTATGGAAAATCTTAATAGACACTTGCTGGAACCACTCAGTATTCCTTGGTGATAGATTCTATGTTAATACTTCAGTACAGTTGCTCTTTCTTTAACTATCTCAATTCAGAGTTTATATAATTTTCTTCTTTCAATGATTATTTTTCATTTGTATGATTTTCAGTTGATCCCTTGTCATATTTTCTTTTATTTCCAACTATTTTAGGTCCATTTCTTGCTTTTTATTTTTTTAATTTTTTTAAAAGATATTTATTTATGCATACAAGAACTGGGGTACAGGCCAGAGGTGTGGAGGTGAGAGGATTCACCAAAGACAGAGCGGGGAACAGAACAGGCAGACGGACTGAAATACAATGCTGAGGGGAGCCGCAGGTGAGATAGGAGAAGTCTGCTGCGCCACATGTGTTGCTCCCTGGCTGCCCGGGGATCAAACTCATGCTGCAGAGGCTGTGGATAGCTTCACAGTGCTATACTTAACCCTTTGCATCACCAGGGAGGCCCCATTTCTTACTTTTTAAATGAAAGTTTTATTTTACTTTTCTCTTTGAAAGTTGCAACCATATTAATTTTGAAAACTGTGAGAATGCTGTATGTAATAAATTTATCCAGGTTGATTTTTCCATGAGTACTTGACTTTTCATGTTTTATAGCTTTGATGTGCAGATTTGAGTGATGGGTCCTGTTCACTCTCTTCTGCTGGAATTTTTTCTATAGGAACCTCCTTTATGTCTACTACATAAACTTCAGTTTTATAAATATATTTCAGAGTGTCTATGCTCTGAGTTCTTTACCTCATCAGTGATTACCTGGATTGTTACCCAAGTTGGTGTAACATCCCAATTGTTTCCTCATGTCCAATTATATCCTTTCTAACAGCATCTCTTAATCCAAGTGAGATTCTTTCTGGTGTTCTCCATGCTTCCATCAAAGCGAATTTTCTAATAAAAGAAAATGTGATCATGATACCCACCTCCTTAATAACTTTTCATTGCTTGCTTTCATATTCCAGAATAATACTTTATGTGTCTAAAAAGCATTTCATCGTGAATTTCTGCCAATTCCACCAGCTTCATCATTCATCTTTCCTCTTCTTCCTCCACTGTTCTACCTCCCTCTTTGCTCCACCCCATCCTTTGTCCATTTGATGCCTACTCATGCTTTGAAATACGACTCCAATATTACCTTTTCTAGGAAACATTATACACACACACGTATGTGTATGTATACATACATATGTACCTATACCTATTTTTTATTGAGGGAGCATGGTTTACATCATTGTTTGTGTATTAGAAATATAAGATCTTTCCCCACAAACTTTTTTTTACCTACCCGCTTATCTCTTATTCCTTAGATTTGTCCTTCATAGAAAATTATGAATATTCATCGTGCCCAGGTTACCTACATTATCACATTTATTTGCTTTCTGTCTCCTCCACTGTCCTTTGAATTCCTTAAGGTCAGAGCTCTTTCTTACTTTTATCTTCTTTTAAAAATCTGTATTCCCAATATTCAGCATAGCACCTACCTTGAAGGAAGCATTCAATATTTCTTGAATACATGAATGAATGAATGAATGAATGAATGAATGAATGAATGGAAGCAAGAAGCATCCTGGGGACTTGGTGTCTGCTACATAAATAGGAAAGTAAGGGGGAACCAAATGGAGTCTTGAGAAAGAATTCTGAAAGATTTTTACTACAAATATCCTTTTATGATTGGTATGGACATGGGTAGTTTGGTGGAGGGTGAGTGGAACATGTGCACATACGGAAGGGTGAAAATTTACCCCCCCCAAAAAAAATATTCCTGGTAGAATTCTCAGATACCAACATCACTGACAAGGGGCTTACTTGTCAATAAGGGTGACTCAGCTTATCGCATGAAATCCCAAGCTGCTTCTGTCAGATATTGTGCCAGTTTCCATAGTGAATGTTTGGGCACAGGCATGAATGAGGTAAATTCCCTCTCACTGAGGGAACTCACAGTCTAGAGGGAAATACAGATGAGTAACATGCTAATGCCAATATAATACGGTAACTGCTAAAATAGAGGAATGAATGGAATGCAGAGAACATACAGAGGGGAAGATGAATGACTGCTATGGGAACCAGAAAACTTTTCTTGGAGGAGGTGACCTTTCATCAGAGTTTTCAAGGATGAGCTGTAGTTTGGACAGCAAAGTAGAATAAAAACTTAGATATGAGGGAGGTGGGGAGCATCGTGTATGAGATCTCAATGAGCTAAACTGTTTAGTTTAGGTTTTAAATGGACAGGAAACTTTTAAATTATGAGATACAGGGCAGTATACATAGTTTCAGCCTTAGTTTCTGAAAACCCACATCAAGTACCTGGTTTCTTCTTTGACCGGAGTGTTACCCTATGATAGTTCTATCATGCATGATGACAATTTAGGCATGTCTATTTTACTTCTGAGCTCCAGTTTCCTCATCAGCAAAGTGACACCATTGACAAACAACCCCCTGGAGAGATCGAGAGCATCAAGTTAGTTAATGGTTGTAAGAGCTTTTTATAAACTGTGAAGTTTTAGTTTGATTAGGATAAAAAATACTTCAGATCAACTGAAGAAATGATGGTAATATTACCTTTAAGCAGGATGCCTGACAATAAAATGGGCCACATTTTAATGTGCTGCAATCTAAAACCAAAATAAAAACCACCTAATCCAAAAGCAAAATCCCTCAGAACTTTGTCTTCTCCCTGGGAGCTGAGACATCATCTCTCTTTTTATGTGTTCTGATCTGCAACAGAACTGGCAGTGCTTTAGGTCTAATTCAGGTGCTTCTCAGTTCAAAACTCTCAACCGTTCTGAAAAAGGATGCAATTTCCATTTTACAAATGCCATTGTGCCACAAGGGGGTAGGGGTGCTCTGTGTAAGTCTTTGCTGTGTGCTCTTCCTAACCAAACCTTTTGCCTAAAAAATATGATTAAAAAAACATTGAATTTTAATAGATAACTTCTATGCCATATACATTTCTACTATCACTTTTCTGATAATTAGCATCTGTCCAGAGACTTCAGCAAAAACGTTAAAGTGCAATATATTTAAGGTTTTTCTGTCTAATGTTCAGCAGGACAGTTCTAGAGGGCCAGCGAGGGTGACCTTAGGGTAGGAAGATTTGGTTACAAAGGCCACCTTTCATTAATCTGAACAGACAGCCACAGGGCAACGTGAATCCTCCACAACTGGATTTTATCACAGCGAGTTCCCTTCCATGTACACACATTTAAAAAGAATGCAATAAAAAACTTGTTTTTTTTTTTCTGCTCATTATGAATTTCTTCAATGAAGAAGAAAACAAAATGACTAGATGAAAGAGGAACCAACTAATCCCTTAAAGCATGCATTTAAAAAAATTGTTCACAATGTGTGTGCCTCTTAAGCAACGTGCCTCTAAAAAAAATAAATAACGAGTTAGAGCATGAAGTAGGAAGGCTATGACATCATTTCTGGATGAGGTGTTTTTCCTCAGAGCTGAGGTTGTCCTGGGTATAAATCCACAGAGGTGCTCTGTGTAGGACAGAAAAACACAGCTGGGACACTGGGGAATTCCTCCCAGGATCCACAGAGCAAGTCTGATTATTTACCCGCAGTGTTACAGAGTTAATAGATTCCACCTGCAGCATGCTGGCTTCTGACACCCCTTTCCAGGCTCCTGAAATGCTGAACCCCTAGCTTCCATCCTTCTTTGTATTTTCTCACTTCTGAGCTCAGGATATTAACCTGTCTGTACCCGGGTTGCATTTGTTTGGTGGACTTCAACATGATGTTATTAGTATTTCACATCACTATTTTTTAAGTGCTCGCAGGAGAAAAACAAAGCTGTGTGTGCACTACGGCTTGGGTAGAGACCGAGGCGGTCATAGTGTTTCCCCATCCCCTCAGCAGTGCACAGCCGTTCTGGGCCCATGAGCAATCTGTCTGTAATAAGTGACAGATTCCGCCTCGTATAAAGGAAAGGGCTGGAGCAGAGCAGCCCAGCCCCAGTACAATAGCGAGGCAGGTGCTCCGGTCAGACTCCGCTCTACCAGGAAACGCTTCTGGAATGCATGACCAATTTGGTTTCAGAACAGAATACTCCCTTTAATGGACAGAAAACACTAACCTTTTATTTTTCCTTTTTCCTTCCCTCATACTCCCACCCTACGGACTCCCCAGTTTCAACAAGCCCCCTTTTCACTTTAACCCTTTCAAAGGATAAAGGACCAGGCTCCAATCTGCACACACCCATCCATCTACATGTGACTGTGCTAACAACCCAGGAAGAGTCAAAATTCATTAGCTGGGGGAACAAACATACTGTCAGCTGAGGCTCAGAGGGGAACGATGGGAGGAGGCGAGAGATTGACCAACTTGGTAAACCCAAACTATAAAAACTACAAGTTTCACTTTTAATTTAGACTCTCATTTTTAAATAACTTCAGAATGCAAACTTTTACAGAAAGAGCTAGTCTATAACATTTATGGAAATAAAAGGGGCCCCTCCCTGAAAGGAAGAAATATATTACTAAATCTCAAATAGTCAAAATCACATTCAAATCTTTTAAGAGATGACACAACATTTGAGTGAAATCGAAAAATTCAATTCAGGTGTCTCTCAGTTGGGGCAAGTCTGTCTAATGCTGATTGAACCAGGTAGTGACTAAGACTGTTATGATTGGGGTCACACATATATGTACAGGTGGTGTTGCGGGATTGTATGTTATTCAACACACCTTTCCCTACACACAAAGAAAAGAGCTGTATCTTGGGGTGAGGTACTTATCCGATATTTCAACTAAATTCTACATGTGCACCCTGGTTCTATTGACAAAGGAAGATGTGAGGAGCCTTAAATGGTGTCTTTTCCATGCAAAAGTCTTTGAAATGCAGTGATAGAGAGTAACATATATTAACAGTCATAAGGGTTTCCCCTCCGAGAGTGATTGTAACTTATCTTTGAAGTTAAGCTCATTTATCATGGGGAGAATAGACCCCAAAAAGTACAGCAGCCACGGCATCCTGCCCGAGGCAGAGTGAGAGATTTCCAATAGCTGTGCGAAGAAACATTTTGAAAATGTGCTCACTCCTGCACCCATAAATCTTAAGACAGAAGAGTTTTAATTACAGAGGATGGCAAAGCCAAGATTTTTCAAATGAACCCAAAAGTATGACTTGAGAGAGTTTCCTCCCGTGCTCCCCAACCTTTGATAAATTTATGTTTTCTTCACCTGGGAACAATAATCTGTTTAAGCAGGACTCCTGCAGGATTTCTTCATTGTAACATAGTAGCATGAGAAACAATGGAAGTGAAATATGGTAAGTCAATCTATATGCACATATGAGGAGCAAATAATATCATAGGTGCAGTTTGAATTCTTTGGGGGCATGCTGCAGATTGTATCTAGGGGAGAACATGCAGTGTCCCCTGATGTACACATAGTCATGTGTTCCTATATGGCTTGATCCTCAGTAGTGTACTTCTTTTAGGAAAAATAAAATATTAGTGTCATTTGTGTCCTACTACCCAAAATGAACTCTTATTTCTTGATGAAAAAAAATTAAGGCTAATGAAATTAGGGGTTGTTTAAATCAGAGGCAATTAAAATGCACACATTTCTTTTCCTGGAATCTGCAATTGTATTCAACGTTTGCAGTACAACGCCTGCCTGTAGGATAAATAATTTAATGGGTTTTGTGATTTGGTACTAAAAGCATAACAAAATCCTACAGCTGTAGCCTCATTTTTCTCCACACTCAAACTGTTTCCTTCTTAAATTGCATATTTTGTACAGTTTTTTTAAGAACACAAAGTAGGTTCTACATCTTTGAGAACCAATTTCCGACATAATAGGTAATTGCATATAATTATAGGAGTTTCAGAAACTGAAACAAGAAAAAAAATACAAAAAAAATCCCCCAAATCTCTTCTTATTCAAACCTTCCTTTCTTCTTAAAGATCAGAATTGAATCACTATCTCATTGTATTCAACTCTCTGCCCTGGATCATAATAAATGATATGTGCTAAGAATAATCAAAAGTGAAAACCACCTAAATGCTTCTGTTTTCTAATCATTCAGTACTAATTTTGCACTTTGATTATACAACTATGAGAATAGGTTTTTATAAATTTCCTTCATTTTAAAAACCCTTTATCGGAAGTGTCACACTACAAAGGGAATGTGGTCAGTTGAAGGTGTAAAAATAATGTGGGCTACCCTTCGAATTACCTTGCTATTTTCTGCATTCACACTCTTCCATGTGCTACCTGATATTCATTAATCATCACACACTGAAAATGAGACTAAGAGCTAAAAGAACATCCGGCTTCCTAGACCCAAGAAAGAGGATATCGAACTTTCAAAAGAGGAAATGAAAGGAAAGCATCCCAGTGAGTGAGGAACACTGTCTTCCCTCTTCCTTTTATATTTCTTTGGAGTTGCTGTGACCTCTGGCAGAGAAAAGGTCTTGCTCCAAGGTCTTTGTGGGAGTGCATTTCACAGCTAGAGATCAGAGCTTCTGGGTTTTGTGCTGGTTTCTGGTGGGGATCCTTTCTCTCTCTGCTCCTTCTACTTCACAAGAGATTGAGAATGGAAGAGGGTATTTAGAAATACCTGTCACCTTTTACTAAATTTCTGACTAAAAAATTAGACACATCTCAATCTATCGGTAGGTGAAATGAACCAGATTTTCTTTAACTTGTGTCCTGGCTCTAAGGGCTGCCAAGGAACTTACAGACTAGCCAGTGCTCAGATTCCAGGGGGAGGACACAAAGTGGGGGTTTAGCCTTAGAAGCCAGAAAATGGGCTGGTTGCTATTGAGAGGCTGCATCTTTTCTGCCTGGTTCTAACCTATTTCTTATTCCCCCATGACATTTAAGTGACCCTCCATGGCACTAAAAATGAATAAGGTACAAATCAGCAGTGTGCAGGTATATTTTTTCTTGAACTGCAGGCTTAAGTATCAAAGTAAATGAGTGAAACACATGGATGTGAAGAGTAGTTTACTCGGAAGCCCGGGTCACTGTGCAGTCAATCCAGGGGGCATTATGTGTATTCAGCATTCATTTCCTTCTGTGGGTTATAAGCAAGGGTATGGGTCTGTGGACTTGATGATGAGGAAAAGTTAGGCAATTCTGCTTCCCATCGATTGGTAAATAGTTTCATAAAGCCAAAAAATCTAACCCATGAAACAAAAGAAAACATGAGTAGAGAAAGGGTGAGAATTTCCAGAATAGCTTCCAAATTCAATGTGCAAGTGGAATAAAATGAAATGTTGTTATTCCCATCTTGCATCTTCCCATCTGTGTCCTAGGAGAACACAGATGCGAGCAGGTAAGATGGGCTTTAAAAATAATGTTCAAGTCCAGGCAGAGGAAGCCATCATGCTCCTGAAGAATCAAAAATAATTCCCTAAATAGTGATATTGAAAATCTCTGACCCTTAGAATCCATCACATTGTACACTGATAGTTGGTGTGTCTATATGCACACCACACTGTGCTGTTTTCATCCATGTTCCCTTAAACATTCTATAACATAGGCCCTCAAGTGTGCCACAATAGTTGATAAATGCCTAATTTTGGAGCTCCCCAACCATTATTTGTGCCGTGATCTTGTGACGGCCAATTTAAAAACGTATAAATAAGGTAAACTTTTTTGCTTTGCATATGATCTTATAATTGCTTCTTGCTCTATTCTACCTTCCAGTTGTCATAGCCCAGGCAGAATAAAAGAAAGCATGGTAAAGTTATTGAATGTGGTAAAGTTGTTTTAGATTATTTTCTTATATTCCACACAATGTCCTACGCTTTTTAGGAACTTAGTAACACAGGGTGAAATGAATTGAATAGTGAACTGATAACTTAAGGCAAGATTAACCAAAGAGCCCAACATGCCCTACGGCCTATTTAAAAAAACCCAACCACCACACCCATTCATTCATGCATTGTCTGTGAGGTTTTTTGCACTATAATGGCTGAGTTGAGTAGAGACCATATGGCCTGCAAATACTAAAATATTTACTATCTGGCCCTTACAGAAACCATTTTCCAACCTGACTTAAAGGATTACCTTTTCTCTCATACATATATTAACTCATCAAGACGGTGAGTTCTGGCCTTTCATCTCTGATCAGAGAATTAAGATCAATTGTATTAATAGTAATGTGTTTAAAAGAAGTAACTCACAGCATCCCAGCAGAGCCTTAACTGAAAGCGAGATGGTGTTATAGTGTCCTCTGACCTCTTGAGTAATAGATACCCTCTTTTCCCATCCTCATCAACTAGTTTCCAGGAAAAAGCTCATTGGCCCATACTTAATTTTGTGACATAGTAAGTAGTGTTTCAAGATTCAGCATATGCTGTTGACCTTCTGTATCCCTGGGTTCCACAGATTCAGCCAATGGTGGATGGACATCTGTACTATGTGCTGAGGTGGTTGTATATGTACAGGCTTATTTTCTTGTCAGTATTCCCCAAAAAATACAGTTTAACAACTACTTATATAGCTTTACATTGTATTAGGTATTACATGTAACTTAGGGATGAAATAAAGCATAGGGGAGGATGTTGTTGTGTGGCATATAGCAAATACTCTTAATGGGGGACAAGAATAGAAAAACTGAACAGGAAGTGCTCACAAGACCAGAAACCTGGCTCACAAAATGCCAAGAGCTGTAGGCAGGGGTAGAATGGATTGGCATAGCCATTGACACAGCTATGGAAACCAAGATCCCTAGGCACCAATGCCTAGATCACAAAGCTAAGATCCAAGCAGGTATCAGACTGCTGTAGGGAGTGTCTCCAGCATAGGCCGAAGGGTAAAGATATGGAGATTGAGCCCATTGTGGAATCCCTTTTGGGTTCTGCATTGTTATCCAAAATCAGCAACAAATTCAAGGCTCACAAGGAGTGAGCCCCTCCCAAACAGAAGACTGTATCAGTGCAGTCTCTGCACAGGCTTGGAGCAGTACTCCCACTGCCCACCTGTGACAATGCATGTGCCTCTTCTTACAACTCTCTCCTCTGCAGGGCAGCAGCTTCCTGCCTGCCCGTGACCTGCACTGTGCTGGGGTTTCTTCACTGACCTCCCTCAGTGGAGGCCACTCTCCTCAAGGCCTCCCACCTGCAACCACGCAGGCCTCTCTTAGCAAACCTGCCCCTATCAGGGCAGCTCTTCCTGCCCTCTTGTGTCTATGCAAGATTCCTTTATTCCTCCATCCCTTTCCCTAATAAACCTGCTCTTAACTATAACTAATGTCTCTGTATGGTGGAGAAACTCGCCTGGGAAACTCACCGTGTGTTGCTAAAAGGGGAGTCCTGGTGAAACCTTTCCCAGAGTGAACCCAAGGACTCCGCACTCTAAGCCCACTGACTCCAAAAATGACAACACTATGCCATTGTATACATTCTCAAATTTGGGCATCTGGGGGTTCTGACTCTGGTCCCCCAGATATGAAGGAATAACTAAATTATTGTAAGATCAAATAACAAATATTTGTCTTTAGAATGCATTAGACTAGATATGGGTGACTGGGAGATATGAAAAAGGTTTGGGGCATATAAATAAAAGTTAATGATATGTGTGTTTATAGCATATGTTAATAGAATGAAGTTACCTTTCATCACACTGAATTCCTTTTTCTCCAAATAATGTTTATTGTTCTCAAACTTTTGAAAAGTGATATGTGGAGATTTCAAAATGAAGAATTATACCACATTTGATTGTGCTTGTTACTCTACAAAGACATTTGTGGTATAATTTTAGACTTTGTGGATTGTGGTTTATGTATCACAGGTAAAGTATGTATACATCTTTGGTAGAAAAACATAAGCTATGTTTATACCATGTGGATTAGGGTTAAGTATTGAGATTGACAGTTTAGTTAGTATTATACAAAAGCTCTTCTATCTATAATATGCTGCTGTTAAATCATAAAATACAGTCAATGGTTTAGAAATGATGTAGGCTCCAATATTTTAGAATCCTCTTCAATACAAAACACACAAAGTCAATATCTGAGATGAATGAGAACAGATCCGTTTAAATTTACATGAAGGGAGTCTGTATTATGAAATAGAAAGTTTATCAGGAAGAAGTTTATGAATATGTGAAAAGTATTCATATATTCATACTCAAACTTCCATCCTGGTTCCACCCCTTAGACCATAAAAAAATGTAAAAATGTAGTTTTTTACTAGTCATTTAACTCTTCTGTTCCTTAGTTTCCCTCATCTACAAAATCTGGATACCAATAGTATATTCTGGTAATATGGTCCTGATGAGCACATTAGTTATTGCAGGTTAAGCTGCTAGATAATTACCACTTTTTGTTCCCAACCCAGCACTGGCCTGTCCTTTTTGAATGTTGTTTATACTTTGTAAAATGGAGTTTGCAGGAGAATAATTTATCTACTTTACACCATTATTTTTTTTGTTTTAATTTTATGGGGTTATGGGAAGAAGTATAAAGAATAAGAGAAGGTGATAGGGAACCTGGTTCAGTCAAAAGCAGAGATTACAAAGATAGTATATGCATAGGTACACACAGACAGCTGAGAGTAAACACACATACACCTCTAGAGAGAGGACACATACACCTTCAGAAGCACACATCACACATATACCCACATGCACACGCACAAGCTCACAAATACACTCTGTTTGACATCACTATTGTGGTCTATTATATATTCTTACGTTTACTAAAACAAAATAAAAAAAATATATCCTGGAATATAACAAACACAATTTTTTGAGCATGTAACTTTTAAGAAATGGCAGCTTTTAGGAAAATACTTTAGGTCAGAGGTTAAAAGACAAAAATAGATTTTAATACATTTAACTGAACACAGAGAACTCAAATCTCCCTTTTTCTGGTTACATTAAAATTAAAACATAAAAAAGAATCTCCAGAGTTACCAGAAAAAGAGTCAAGAGTTTAAGTTGAGCCTTTGAGGTTAAAAAGATTTAATATAGGACAAAACTCTAAAAAATATTTTGCAGTGAGCTGCATTTATCGTCAATTAGATTCATCCACCAGAGGTCATTGGATGATCAAGTGACATATTTCCCACCACCTTTTGAATTGAAAGGTTACCACACCCTCTGGGCTTTTTAAAGAAATTGCAGTTTAGTCCCCAAAATAGGTTTAATGGGGATGAAGACTTTTGGGGGCCATAAAACTGCACTATGATAGTTTGTCTGAAGATGAATGACTTCAATCCTGTTGGGACACTGGAGTTGTGATTGGCCCAATAACATAAAAGTGAAAAGCAGGAAAAGAATTTGTTACAAATATTACATTTTATTACCATTCCACCTAACACCTATTTCCTATAGCATTGTGTTAGAGAGCAACGTCCCAATTTTGTTGTTGTTGTCTCAGCTCTACCACTTAGTATTTAAACTTGGGTAATCATTAAATATCTAAAACCCATTTTCTCACCTAAAAAGTAAACAGAAAGATATCACATGGTGTTATTATGAAGATTAACCAAAATACTTTGTATGTATTGGTTATTATTGCTGTGTAAGTTTTAGACTTAGTGACTTCTAAATATTTATTATATTACAGTTTCTATAGGTCAAGACTGGTCATGCTTAGCTCTTGTTCCCTCACCCAGAATCTCCCAAAAGACAGCAGCCATGGCGGTGACTCAAGAACCAACTGAGAGGAATCTATTTTAAAGATCTCTAGCATAGCCGTTGACAGGGTTGTTGGTTTTGTCAGAAACCACCCCCCACTCCCCACCCTCACCCCACCTGGTTGTTTGCCATGTGGATCTCTCCGCAGGGCTGTTCATAAGGGCAGCTCACTCCAGCAGAGTGAGCCAGTGAGAGACAAGAGAGAGTGTGAAAGAAAGACAGAAGTCACAATCTTTTGTCACCTACTCTTAGAAATAGTGTCCCTTCATTTTTGCCTTATTGTATTCCATAAAAGTAGACTACTAAATCTAGCCTACTCTCACATAAACTGTCATATAGAAATTAAAGCTACATATTAATTCCAGGAGGTGGAGGTCATAGGGAGCCCCTTCAGAAGCTATCACACCATGCAAAGAAGTCTGCATATGATATAGAGGAAGCATTCATTTTTTTTCCAAGTTACATATATTTTAAAGAATTTTGCTCAAATGGCAGATACAGAAACAAAGAGATATGGGGTCAATTTTAAAACTGGAGTTTTACGTATGTATAAAGGGATGCAACTTCTCTGTGGCTGAAATTCTCTATTTGTAACTCAGTTTCTGCATATGTTTATGGAAAATAGAAAATGAGCATGTGAACTAAAACAGTGAACAAGTCACTCAGAATTTAATGATAAAGAACAATGTAACTGTGGGTGCTACTATTCTTCCCAATATTCCCAAACTAGTCATAGTGTGGGAAACTAGAAAAAAGAAAGTTCCATATATCCAATATGTTTCCCACCCCTAGCTTAATACCTGCTCCAAACAAAATTAGGAGGCTTCCTAGTTTGCTGAGTACAAGGGTAATGTCTAATCTACAGCTTTAAATAGCTCAGGTCCATTTTCACTTTTGATGAGTCATTTCTGTTTCCCTGTCTTCAGTCATGCAAACTCAGTAACTTTATTTCTACTGTTTCAGCAGATGCCTGCCCACATGTCTATTTTCAGACTTCATAACTCTGCAACTGCTTCAGCTATGTGATCTGAAACACTATTCTCCCTGAACATACATGTCTACACTCTCACTCCTACAAAACTTATTCTTTGACCTCAAGGAAAAGGATCAATCATATCACACATCCTCTCAATTTTGTCATTCACCTTTTCTTGTTTTTCTTCCATGTTATAATAGAGGACTTGTCACTAATTTATTTATTTTAAAGATTTTATTTATTTTTGTATAGAACTGGGGTGTAGGCCAGAGGTATGGGGGTGGGGTGAGAGGATTCACCAGAGACAGAGAGGGGAGCAGAACAAGTGGATCCACTGAAACACACTGCTGAGGGGAGCAGCGGGGCAGACAGGAGAGGTCTGCTGTGCGATGTGGGTTAGCTCCCAGGCCAGGATAAAACTCAGGCTGTCATGGTATGCTTTTGCAGTGGCAGTGCTGAGATTTAACCCCTAGGTCACCAGTTAGGCCCCGAAGACAAGTCATTTAAAAGCCAATATTATCTCTAGATACCTCAATTTCTAAACTTATGCTATTTCCCAATTCTAGGTAAATCCCCTAACTGCTCCCTATTCTTTAGCTTCCAGGCTACTAAGAACTTTTTGGAGAAGGCAAAAAAAAAAAAAATACTTATTACTGATTTGGTCCTCTGAGTTTTTGCTGGTTAACTTCAGTATGATTTTCAGAGATACCTAATGGTTTTCATTTAATAGTTAAATAGGCATGCTTAGATTCTGGATCTGTCGTTTTCTGGTTATATGAATCTCAAGTAAGTTATTTAAGCTCCTATTTTTCAATTTCCTCATCTGCAAAAGGGAGATGAAGTTCATCTTAAAAGCAAAGATTTTATAGGCTAAAAACAGCCTTTCCCCGTTTTTCTTCAGTTCGAATTCTCTGAAGCATTTAATTCATTTGGTTGCAGCACTTCTATTGAACTCTTACTTTTTTGTGATTCCGTACGATTCTGTGATTCCGTTCTTCTACTTGGGTTCTGAACTTCTTCACTGAATCTCTTCCTTTCCTTCCCTCCCAAACATGGGCATTTCTTGATAGCTTCTGTTACTCTCTTCTATGTTGACTCTTTCACTAATTCCAAGGGCTTTCATTCTCATATTAACAGAAATAGCTATGACATCTTGAACTAGCACCTTGCAATAGTCAATTTCATGGAATGCAGCAGATGAGAAGATGAGGTGTGGAATCAGTGTCAACATTGTAAAAGGGACTAAGTATAGGTTTACGAAAATTCAGTCAAAAAGATATACCAGAATCTGGTTTATAAAAGCTTGTCAATAGCTAGTAAATTAGCAGTTGGAATTTATGTGTATTTTGGTTGCAATGGTGGTAGTGATGTCTCAGTATATTTGGAGAGGGATCTCAGAAGAAATTACCAGATGTTTCTCTACATGTGGATAGAATATGTTGATATGAAAACATCTAGCAGATATCTCTGAGAATTTAGGTCTTCAGGATCCCAGTCCAGTGGGAAATTCATTTCTAGAAAAAAGTGACAAAGGCAGGATGGTTAGATGAAATTAGAATAGAAGAAACTATGATGAATGTGAAGATTAAGATCAGGGTATTCAGCATTTAGCTGTGACCTTATTGCAACATCTATTCTATGGAACATAGTTTTGCTTTTAAACTTGTAGTCACAATTTAATATTGTATCTCAGAATTTGGGCCTTTGCCCCAGTTAAAGATTGATCCTTAAATATCTGTGTTGATGTAGGCATGGGTGGACTTTAGTTTGACCCTCTCTCCAAATCTTTGCCATTTGCCTACTGAACATCTCCATCTAAATGTTCTAGCAAAACTTCCAACTCTACCTGTCCAAACTGGCCTGATTCGGCTCACCACTGAAATGGGTTCTCTTCCTAGCATCCGTGTTTTTAGCAATGAAAACATCATGATCAAATTCACCTTGAAGTTAGCCATTTTAAAATTCTGTTTTTCAATTTCATTTAAACTTTCATGTTCTTAATATTCTATGTTACTTTCTCCTACCCATGCTCTCGTCTGTGTTTTTACTGTCTCTGCTTTAATTAAAACTATATCACACAAACATCTGCAAAACTATTTTAAATATTGTCCTTGACTTCCCTTCAGTTCACCCTAAAAGTTTCCCAGAAATACACATCTCACTTATACTTACCCATCCACCCAAGCATAATCTCCTCATGCTGGTTCAGGACTCTTCAATATGATTCCAACCATATTGACTATGCCTGTTGATCACCCACATCTCTTCTACACTACAGTCCAGCTGCCCTAATCACTGTACAAGGCTCACTTGATTTCATCCATCTTTTAGCTAATGCTTTACCTTCAGAAAGGAGTGCACCCATTTCTGCTTATCAACTCTTACCCCTCATCATGCCCTATTTAAAATGACTCCACATGCTTGGCCTTCCTTGATTCCATCAATAAGATATCAGCTGCTATATATCTTACTATAGTTCAATACTATATTATATATGTCTGTATTTATAGCTATACACATACATATACTTGATACTATATATCAAGTCCTCATAAAGTTTTTACATAATTTTTCATCACTTGCCTTATAATAATAGCTGATATGTTTTACTTGGCCTCTGCAGATCACAGTTTCCCAAGAACACAACTGTGGACCCACATTGTCTATATTGCAGTTAGCATGCCTTGCATATGGTAGACACTTAATAATTGGTTTTTAATAGGGATGGATTTAATACTTAAGATGCTGGTCACATCGTTTTTAAAATTTGACTGCATTCATTATGCATGTAACCTGAAGAGCAATTTTCTTCATCAATTTACTGAATGCCCTTCTTCAACCTGAAAAATCTGAAGACCAAGCTTATCTTGATGTCTATACCCATTTGGTGGCTGTTTCTCTGCTTGTGAAGAATATATCCCAAAGTAGGGTATACCACAAGGGATGGACTTAATGTACAGTTACCATGCATCCCAGCTGCCACACTATTTGAAAAGCTCAGGTCACAAGATCATAATACAAGAAGACATGAAAAAGTAAAACCACCAGGGCATTTTGTCCTTTACTCCAGAGATTAAAGTGGTTCTCATTTAAATTTGGGAAACAGGGGCCTCTTTGGTGGTGCAGGGGTTAAAGACAGCACTGTCAAGCTATCACCAGCCACTGCATCATGAGTTTGATCCTCGGCCAGGGAGCTAACCCACGTGGTGCGGCAGACTTCTCCTGTCTTACCCACTGCTCCCCTCAGCAGTGTATTTCAGTAGATCTGCCTGTTTTGCTTCCCACTGTGTCTCTGGTGAATCCTCTCACTCCCTGCACCTCTGGCTTACACCCCAGTTCTTGTATGCATAAATAAGTAAGTCTTTAAAAAATAATAATACATTTGGGAAACAACTCAAAACACAACTAGGAAAAATGACTAAAATGTTACATCATCTAATATCAATATGTTACCTTGCTTATAGACAAATAAAAAGCACTCCAGCAAATGAACTATAGATCTCATTTTGATGTCTTTCATTGTTGAAATTCTTTGTAGCCAGAGCTTTAAAAACTATCATTTGATGATTTTAATTTACAAATGCTCTGACACCTCTTTGCACCTTTGGAGTCAGCTGTAAACTAATTAATCTGGAAATGATCAATTCATATTTCTTTCTTTACTAACCTCTTATCAGAGCTTGCCCGAAGCAATGTATCTTCCTTCGTGCATGTGCGGGAAGTCTGAAGCATTTTCTCCTCTGTGACCCAGATTCTCTGATCTGTGCATCTGTATCTAGCTTCCAATTATGTAGAGCATCTCCTTGTACATGCTGTGTAGTCCCTATTAGTAACTTAGAAAAACAAGGAGCTAAAATAGGATAGGCTGTATTCTCCAAAGAACACTTGAAGGTTTGGGTTATGATTTTCTTTTTGCCATTTAATACTTACCTGTAAAATAGAAGTAACTAATAATTCTCTGGTCATTTCTCTAACCATTCCATATAGAACCCCAGACTATTCTGAAGTCCCAGTAAACTTGGGAGTCAGCAGTGGATGTTTCTTGAACATTCTATCGGTTATGACCCACGACAATAGCCAGCTACCACTGCCAATTCCCCTGCTAGGCACCATCTTGTCTACTAAAGGCTATTGTTGTCCTCTGGACACCACATGTTCTTGCTTAGTACTGGTGCCAAACACAGGAGCTTTAGTGGTGCTGAAGTCACGTGAAGCGTAAAGGGAAGTGGAGAAAATGCCTCATATCCTATCCTTGCTCAGAGGCCAGTGCCCTGCTGCTTTGCATAGAGTCTTAGTTAAACTCTTTTTGGTTACTTTTAATTTTTCCTGTTTCCTCCCATACCACTCTGGTTTCATAGTACTCAAACATGACTCACTTGCTATTTTGGCCCAAAGACAAAGCTGAAGGACAATAATGTGCCCAGATGACTAACGCTTTGTTCCTCAGTCAAGTTTGTCTTGACAAAATCCCTTTTTTCACTGAATTATTTTTGTTCTTTCCCAGATATTTTCTCAGCTTTTCATGTAAATAAATGTCTGGCGAGTTAACCCTGCTATTTCCCCAAGCATGCCTGGGCACATCAGAACTTTGCATTTAGGCTCACACTGTAGACCTTGCCATAAACAAAATAAAGCAAAGTGAGCTGGCACATGTGACAGCGCTTAGCCCAGAGCATGTGCTTAGGCAAGGCTGTAGCCTGGTGTGGATTCTTGAATCACAAGGAATATCAAGCTCTCAAATAGCAACATGGTAAAATGTGGATTGGATTTGTTCCCATTACAGAATTCTAGTGAAAGTGAAAATACTTGATTTTAGCATGAGTCAGTGTGGTTAAAGCACAAGTGACTAAATATTTTAATCATTAAGTTTAGGGGGCACTGGGGTACCATTTGTTGAATAAACTCAAAGAGAGTACAGAATTGTGCCCCGAGGCCCAATAAGAATGTGTCATTGAGCCAGGGGCCTGTTTTTATGCTGTGATTCCCTGAGACATTTTATTTACTTCAGAGATTTGTCTTTCAAAAAATTTGAGTGAGACTTTTATCACAAATAGATTTTAAAAGAATGGCCCAGTGCCCCAACCACCCACCCTCCCACACACATCCTCACACATGTGTGTTTGTGTATATGTATAAAACTAAAACAAGTTTCATTAACATGTAATATATTCTGATTTTTTACCTTTACTATATTTTTCCCCTTCTTCTTTTACTTGTCTTCTTCTAACCTCCCCACCCTCACTGCTAATCAAGATCCATTTTATTGCTGTTTCAAAAGCTCTGTCCAAGAAGAGGTTATGAGATTTTAAAATACAGAACAGCTTATGTGAGAATTCTTTATATTTTTAAAAGATTCATTTATTTATTTATGCATAGAAGAACTGGGGTGTAGGCAGAAGTGAGGGTGGTGAGAGGATTCACCAGAAACAGAGTGGGGAACAGAACAGGTGAATCAACTGAAATACGCTGCTGAAGGGAGTAGTGGACTAGACAGGAGAGGTCTGTTTTGCGATATGTGGGTTAGCTCCCAGGTCGGGGATTGAACTCAGGCTACAGCGGTGATAACATAATAGTGTTAATAGATTTAACACCAAACACCACCAATCAGGGCCCTATTTGGGCATTCTTGGAAATGAATAAAGGTTCCAAAATTTTTTGGTCAAAACCCATTGAAGGTTATCCACCAAAAAGTTTTCTTCAGCCCAATTTCAGATGCTTACTGTAAGGCCAAGGGGAACTGTGCTTTTTAGAGGAGTCTCCTCATTTGGCAAAATATTGTTGAGGGTGTGCCCAGAAATTGGACAGTAGGAACTGAAATCAGTGATAAATGCCACCCGACCTCTCAACCTTGACATTTGTGTTAGTCCTCACCTCTGAAAAGCCCTGGTGTTGTCAACAATGAAGCCTTTTCTCTGCCTGGAAAAAAAAAAATGAACAAAGAGGCTTATTAGTTGAGCAATTCTCTCTCTTATATTGTGGGCTGGTGGGGCAGGGGATGGGAGTGGAGAGAAAGTCAATAAAGCAAAGCTCTAAATAACTGCTCCATCCATGGATTGCTGGGCCTCCAGTTCTCTTTGTTAGCCCAGACTTGAGAAAGGAGACAGTTAAAGGAGTCTCATCATTTTGAAGCTCATATGTTATATATCTTTCCATCCCTCACCCTGATGTTCCTCCCAATAAATGAACCAGGATTTATACGTTCAAAGATGCATGTTTGTTGGGGACAGTTCTCTGCTGCTGATCCTCGAGCAGCTTGAGGTCCAGAAGGCAGGGAAGAGGGGAGTTCTTCTGCCTGGGAGGCTGGCAGGGCCCTGCGTCTGCCCATCCTAGACCACTGGGTTGAATTACCTTACAATTTCCTAATGCCTTTATTTGAAATGTTCTCTGCAGCTTGCTACAGATATCCATCTTTTTAGTTGTTATGGAGAACTCCATGTATAAACTTGCATTTCTCAGATGAAAAGGTAAAATAGGAGAGACTGTTACTCTGTGTCCTTGCACTGATACATAGAATTCTAGGAAAGCTGTTGAAGCAGTATATATATATACATATATATATATATATATATATATAATGCATGAAAAGAGAACAAAAATAGTTGTCCTGGTCTACTAAAAACTGAGATTTGACTACCGTTAGAACTATTAACCTGTAATGGTTCTTGGAAAAAGATGAATGCTGATATTTAGGAAATGACTTCATCAAGCATATTTTTAGGTATTTCTTTTCATTTTTATTTATTTATTAAAGATTTATTTATTTATGCAAGCACTGGGTACAGTTAGAGGCACGGGAGGGTGAGAGAATTCAACAGAGCCAGAGGGGAGAGCAGAACAGGCAGACTGACTAAGTACACTGCTGAGGGGAGCAGCGGGTGGCAGGAGAGGTCTGCACGCCGGCCGGGGATAGAACCGGCACTACAGAGGCTGCAGGCAGCTTCGCAACCCAGCGCTCAACCTCTGCGCCACCGGGGAGGCCCAGGTGTTTCTTTTTGAAAGACAAAGGCAAGTGCTTATTATTGCTTTGCTTTGGTTTCAATGCTTAGGTGAGTCTGTGGTCTCACACTCAAAGTATAGGAAAGCAGACTGTGCTTGACTAGGCAACCATCTCAAAAAATATCTTCTGCACCTCCTTTCTCTGAAGTATGAAGCTTCACACTGGCAATGTGGCAGAAGCAAGAGTCCAAATGGCTGAGCAGGAAGCCTGTGGTACATTGATTCTACATCATGAGGGTCCCCTGTGTCAGAGGGACCCTTACCCCAAGACCTCAAGATTCCCAGCAACATTCTCCTATCTACCTGCTTGCTTACTCTGTTCTGTGAGACATCAAAGGTCCCATGAAGTATTGCACTCTGGTCTGCAACTCACAGGTTGTGCAGGTTTGATTGTAACTGTTGACAAGGTCCTTTCTCTGGGAGTCAAATGGACATCTCAGGGAGACAGGACCCTGTGGGGTAACTAGGGGACCATTTCAGAAGTTGTTGCTTCAGTGTGCTAAATGGTAGCCTAAGGCCAGCAGCGATCTCATGCTGTTCCCCAAACTGCCTGGTAACACCCAGGGAGCAGCTTAGGTGAAAGGGCTTCATTAAACAAGGAAGGCTTGATTTGAAATAGCAAGGCAATATCTTTTTTTTTATGTTGAATGGGCTGCCTGTGTCTAAGTGCTTTGCAAACAGCTTCCCTATCACTCACGTAACTTAATCGTGAGAGACCGTAAGGGAAGTGTTTCTATCTCATCTTAGAAATAGGAGCCAGCAAGTGACTAACCACTATCAGTCATTGAAAAAAGAAAAGGAATTGTAAAGCCTCCCCCCAAGCCCCACTGCTCCGGTTCCCATATTTGCCCCAACTCAGTCCCTGCACCTATCATTGGTCCCTGTCACCCCAACATAGTTGCTGTCGGTGTACCCCACCCTGTAATCTCTCACCCCCCCCCCACCGCCTTGTTATTCCAACTCCTACTCCTCTCTCCACCTATTTATGTGAATCTTGCCAAAGGCTGAAATCCTATACCACTTCCTCTTTCAAAAGTTTCATGAGCCTTCCAACTGGGAAATTCTCTTTTCCTCCTTTGACACTATTACATTCGGTTGAAATTTATAATTTACTTCCTCCTCATGTGGTCATGTTTTATCTCCCCAACCAGAAGGGCAGCTTCTGAAAGGCAAAAACTAAAAACTAACCCAGCAATGCTTCTTTAAGGGCAGCTTTTTAAAACACAAGGACCAACTGTCAACTTCTTCTTGTTCTCACTGGGCTCCAGACAGAGCTTCGCTCACCACAGCCTCCCACGGAAGTAAGGCCTCTCCTACCAAAGCCAGGATTTCAAGGCTATTTGCAGTGTCCAGATTCAGACAGGAGCTTTTGTTTGGGGAGCTCAGGTGTATCTAACACCCAGATGCTAGATGGCCCTGCCTTCCTGAATCATACTTACAGTTCACAAGAAGTGGTTCAACTCCAAATATTATCCTCCAGGGAAGAGGGAGAGGGGTGGGCCAGACCAGCCAAAAGGCAGAGGAATGTCTGAACAGGCAGATTAATGAGCAATCAGAGGGGAGGTTGTGGATCCCCATTCAAGTTCCTGGAAAGTATCTGTCTGTGGTATGATGAAAAGGGCTGGATTTGGGGCCAGAGGGTGAGAGTAGCCCCACATGTCCCTTACCTCCTGCTGATGGAAGCCTGAAGAACAATGAAGAGGCAGCGAGGCAGTGGCACGTGGGAGGCAGCTGACTCCAGCTGATTGAAAATAGGCCATTTGTCTCTTCAGTGCTAATGTGAACAGGGGCCCGCACAGTTGGGGCTGCCAAGCGGGACAGGGAGGCGGCTGCATTTATGCATGCATGTGTGTGTGAGATGAAGCCGCCTTTCTTTGCTTTTTAATCAGCTGTTTCTACTCAATAAATTACCAATAAGAATAGCCTATGATCTCACTAGGTTTTCAAGCTGGTAAAGACATTCATGCTGTGGGGAGTGGAGGTGGGGGGAGACTTGCAGTTGAATTCTAGAGAGAGGTAGGGTCCCAACAGATATTTCTATGGGGGAAAAGGAAGAAGAGTTGATCAGAAGTAATTAGCAGTTCAAATGTCAAAGGCACAACTGAATACTATAATTAATTGGATGCTTGTTCTCAAAACTATTACTTTACAAAGTAGGTATTCATAAGACTTAGAAATCTCTGGACTACAGAGACAATTCACTGATATTTATAACCAGAAATAATAACCTGATCAGTAGTGTCAACCTGTCCCTAAAGGGGAGCTAACTCAAAAGTCACTGGTCACTGCCTGCAACACCACGCCCTGGGGGAAGTGTAGTATATGGTCAGATTACTAAAGGTTATTTAGCAAACTGTTTCTTTTTTTTTTTTGTAATTCCTTGCACAAATGATCCCAGGGCAAGTGTGTATCTGTGTGCATGCACGCTTACTTGCACATACAGATGCTGACTGTTGTTATGCTGGGAGAGTGAAGGTGTTGTAACACCTCACCCCTTGTCTTTCACCTGGATATTATAAAAAGGCATAAACTTTTACTCTGAAGCCATCCAGCTGAAAAGGAATGTGGCCCAATGCTTTCCTTTCTCATTAAGTGAGAACTGAAGGCCGAGAAATTAAATGGTTTGTCCAAAGCCAGTTCGTGGTATTTGTCCCTTCAGTCTGTTCCAGATCCTCTGTTAGGTCAAGGACAGAGCTCAGACTGGAACTTAGTTCCACAGTCCCACTGTCAGTGTTGACATAACCCATCTGAGCAAAGCAGTTGAGAATCTGCCAAAGAAAGTAGGAGAAACACAGGCAGGTGTCTCTACCTGTAAAACAAGGCTGGTGATTCTGACCCAAATGGCCAATTATCTGCTTGCTGCATTTATACGAACCATTGATCCCTGTCATTGGTGTGGAAGTTGAGTGTTGGTTTATGTGTGCTGGACTGTAAAACCTCAGCCACTGTAGAGTTAGCGTGTGCTGCAGAGTTAGAGAAGGATGACTTTAAATTGCTTTCCAGGGCTTTGAGGCAGTCATTGCTACTCCCAGAGTCCCTATAGCAATGCTTCCTTAGCTTTTCCTTCTATTTTGCCTATTTTTAATCTACCTGGATTACAAATCATTTTAGTTCATTGTATTGCATAACATTTTCCCCCTTTTTTATTGAAGTAGCATTATAATGTCAAGTTTCAAGTGTACATCAGTTTGAATCAAACTGTATATATACTATATTGAATTCATAATTAAAAGTCCAATTCTATTCTTCAACACATTCAATTTTCCTCTTTAGCCTATTTACCCTCCCTTCTTACCACTTCCCATATGATAACCACTAATTGTTCTTATAACCTAAAATTTTCTTTGTTTTATTCAGTTCATCCATTTGCTTTGTGTATTTAAATAGTCTGATAGCTATTTTAAAAATATTTCCATGTTCTACTTTAAAATTAGACCTCAATAATTTCCTTAGATATTTATTTTAACAATTCCCTTAATAAAAAGAGAGCAGAAGATCTGAATAGACATTTTGCCAAATGTCTATTTTATAGTCAACAGATACAAGATGCTCAATATCACTAATCACCAGAAAGAGGCAAGTCAAAACCACAGTGAGTTTTCATCTCACACCTGTTAGAATGGTTATCATAAAAAGAAAAGAAATAACAAGTGTTGGTGAGGATGTAAAGGAAAGAGAACTCTGTGCACTATTGTTGGGAATATAAATTGGTATAGCCTCTTTGGAAAATATTATGGAAGTTAATCAAAAAAATTGCAAGTGAAACTACTTTATGATACAGTTCCACTTTTGGGTATGTAATCTGAATTAAAAGCATTTTATAATAGCCAATATACAAGAGCGCACACACACACGCAGTGCGATATTATTTAACAATTAGAAAAGAAATTTTTTTTAAGATTTATTTATTTATTTATACAAGCACTGGGTACAGTCAGAAGTGCGGGAGGGTGAGAGAATTTACCAGAGCCAGAGCAGAGGGCAAAACAGGCAGACGGAGGAAGTACACTGCTGAGGGGAGCAGCGGGCGCGGCAGGAGAGGTCTGCGCCTCATGTGGGACCCTTGCCGGTGGCCGGGGATCAAACCGGTGCTGCAGAGGCTGTGGGCAGCTTCACAACCCAGCGCTCAACCGCTGCGCCACTGGAGAGGCCCCTGAAAAGAAAACTTTTTAACAGTGTGATATTATTTAATGATTAGAAAAGAAAATTTTGTTATCTTTGACAACACGGATGGCCCTCAAGAGTTTTTTGCTAAATTAAGTAAGTCAAAAACAAAAAAGCAAATGCTTTAATAACTCACTCTCCTGTGTAATCTAAAAGAAAAGCCAAACTGAGCTCATAGAGACAGAGAACAGATGGTTGGTCAGGAGGGTAGGGGGTGAGTGAAATGGGTGAAGAGGGTTAAAAAGTACAAACTCCCAGTTAAGAAATAAACATGGCATGAAGATGTAATGTTCAGCAATGGGGACTGTGGTAACAATACTGTATTGTATACTTGAAAGTTGGTAGGCAAGTGGATCTTAAAATTTTTTATCATAAAAAAAATTGTAATTATATATGATCATAAATGTTAGCTAGACTTGTAGTGGTGATCATTTTTGCAATATATACAAATATTAAATATTTTACAGCTGATACCAATATAATATCATATGTTAATTCAGCTAAATTTAGAAGAAAACCTCAAAATTCCTTAATATTTTAGGACAGCAATTTTTCTTATATTTACATTGCTCACCAAATACTATATGCTATTCTTTTCTGATATTCCTTCAGGAAAACTTAAAAGTTAGAGGGCAGGAAGAATTACTGATTTGTTCCATTTTCTACTGTTTTTCATGATTTCATCTTAAAGGATTTGGGAAATACAAAAATGGAGTGAGACATGGACTTAGACTTCCAGAATCTTCTACTTAGTATGGGTGGTAACAGTGTGTGTGTGTGTGTGTGTGTGTGTGTGTGTGTGTTTAATTCAAGGTAAAGCAAATATAAACAATGTGAAAGGCATTGATGAGGAACTAACAGTTTCCTCGTGGGGCCTTCAGCTAAGACTTTGGGGAAGAGCTAACATTTGAGTTGAACTTTGAAAAATTGATAAAATTTAAACATCCAGCCAGCTCAGGGCAATCACTTAGGACAAAGATGTAATTGTAGCTCCTTGGTAATGCTTGCCATTATAAAACTCCTTTTCAGAAAACTGAAGTTCCATTTTCTTCCCAATTTTTCTAAGAAATTTCTTCCTGCATCTAATCCTTGATTTCAGATACCCAGTCTAAATCACTCGCAATGAAGTACACACTCAGATATGATTCCAATATATCACCACAAAATACAGGTGTGGGCTATAGGAGCACTCACTCCTGCTCTTTAGTGAACTAGTGATACTGGGATATTACCTGGCACATGAATTACTCAATACAGGATGGTATTCTTGACTTCTGCTGATGGTCATCAGCAGATGGTCATCGACATCTATTAACTCCCACAATAATGAAGAGTGATAATGTCAAGGTAGATTAAAAAAAAATGTATCTAATCTTCCATCATTTTGCAGATGACAGAGCTGAGCTATGGAGGAAAGGTTATATAAAACTTGGGCAAGATCAATCATGAAAAGTTTGAGCAATTTGACTAGAGATTCTATGCATGCAAACACTGTATCAGACAGACCATTCTCTTTATAAAAGCAATTGATTTTGATATGAAAGATTTTATTATTTTCAAATTTCATTTCATTTTATTTTTATTAGCAAATTTTAATTAAGAAATTAATAGTTTTAGGTACTATGTTATGAGCTGAGAATATATAAGATGCAAACTATGAAGTTAAATCTCCCCTTGAAACTATCTAAAACCTTGAAAAATATAACCACTATTTAATATAAGGCCAAGTCCTCCCCAGAGTCTCAGGAGTTAAAGTCTCAGCACTATCTAGCTATCACCAGCCACTGCAGCATGAGTTCCATCCCAGGCCAGGGAACAATCCACATGACAGAGCAGACCTCTCCTGTCTCGCCCATTGCTCCCCTCAGAAATGTATTTCAGTAGATCTGTCTGTTCTGCTCCCTACTCTGTTTCTGGTGAATCTTCTCACCCCCTCATCCCCTCCCCCCACCTCTGGCCTACACCCAATTCTTATATGCATAAATAAATATAAATAAATCTTCAAAAATAAATAAATAAATAAGATAAGGCCAATTGCTAGTAAAGGAAAGTCTGGAACTGTTTTGAACCTGTTTTGAACCTTTATCTTTTTTTTTTTTTTTTTTTTGTGGAACCCTCGCTGTTGGCCAGGGAACGAACTGGTGCTGCAGAGGCTGCGCACAGCCTCACAGCCCAGTGCTCAACCACTGCGCCACCAGGGGAGGCCCTTGAACCTTTATCTTTTAGGTCACACATTAGAAAATAATAATACTAGATACAGCAAAAGAAGCATCTCCAAATCTCTGGCTTAGTAATAAAGTTATTTCTCATTCAGTAATCCAAAAATGTGTTGTTCCTGTTTGATAGCTCTCCAGGCAGGGATTCAGGGATGCAACTCTTTCCATTCTGTTTTTCTCAGCTCCCCAAGTTATTACAGAATATTCATCCTTTTCAGCCAGCTAGAAGATGAAAAGATATACAGAATCACCAATTGGAGTACCTCACAGACCAGGAAGTTGCATCACATGTATTCACATCCCATCGATTGGACCACAATCATGTGTCTTACTGTGGTGCCTGAAAAAGAGATGGGCTTGATGGTTAGCTGGAGGTCTCTAGGAAATATCACTGTACCATCAGCTTTCCAATTTATTGAATTTCCAAATAATATCACTGTGCTGTTAGAAATTATGTAACATCGAAATTTCAGGAATGTAATGTAGGCAGTCCATTACATGGGCAATAGAATAAGTTAAGAAAAGGGAGAATTTGCTTCGTTCTTTCTTTCCTTCTATTGTTTTGTAGAAAGCTGACAGTATATAAGGGACAGGGAGGGCATTTACTTAACAGAGCTCCAATTCTTGATTTTTTTTCTTCATCCAATTAATGGATGTTGACTATTATGGCAATATTTTCAATTATATGTGCAAAATTCTATCTACTTTCAGTTATTCCAAAAATTATGGTAAATATATATCATCAAGGTGCAAAAGACACACAGAAGATGAAGATGTCATTCTTTCTCATCCTTTGCATGTTAGAAAGTATTAGCATTATAGTGACTTAATAGTTAGGAATTATAGAATTTAAATAACATGCCAATGTCACACATAAATGGCAAAGCCAGAATTCAAAACCTGTTATTCTCACCCCTAAATTGGAGTGATTGAACTGACTTAGTCAGAGTAGGCTGTATATATCCTCTCTTCACTTGCAAAAAAAAATGTATGGATATATATGTGTGTGTGTATATATGTATTTGTATTCTTATTTTGTAATTCTAGAATTCAGAGGTCTATATATATATACATATATATGAAATTTTATGGGGGAAATAATTCAAATGCTTTTTAGTTTATAAACCTGAAATATTCAAATAATTTCCACCATTCTCTGATAAGCTCTATCTTAATAGGCAATAAATGTTTATGATTCAAAGTTATCTGCAAATAAAGGAATCATAGCAAATCTGTTTCTCAGGAGGCATTCCATCATAAATTGTTCTCATTAATTCTATCACCTAGTATTGAGTGTGTATTATATGCTAATCATACCCAGTCTATATAATGAATATAAAAGTCATTGGTTTCATCCTCAAACAAATCCCTTCCACAAAGTCAAGACTAAGTATTTCTCCTAAGAGCAGGTCTATACTTACTTATCATAATACTTATTTCTTGTGTTTTTTAAAAAGATTTATTTATTTATACATACAAGAAATGAGGTGTAAGCCAAAAGTGCAGGTGGTGAGAGGATTCACCAGAGAGAGTGTGGAGCAGAACAGACAGATACTAAAATACATTGGCGAGGGGAGCAGTGGGAGAGGCTGGAGAGGTCTGCTGTGCCATGTGGTTAGCAACCTGGCCGGGAATTGAACTCGTGCTGCAATGGCTGGTGATAGCTTGCTAGCGCTGTCTTTAAGCCCTGTGCCACCAGGGAGGTCCCTATTTCTTATGTTTTTGTAATTGCCATTTCCATTGACTATAGATTCAATGGACTGTATTGACTATATACATGGATTTCAAGTCTTGTGGGTTTTGTCCAGTATCTCTCCTCATTCTTGACACATGGGCATTCAGAAAATGTTTGCTAGAATAAATGAATGGATAGATGGGTATATTTCAGGAGAAAATAATTTGTAAGAGCAAAGGTATTATTGCATAAATTACTACAGTGAAGTCAAGGAGCTAGCAGAAATTCAGTAAGGGAGTTCTCAGGTAGGGAACAGGGATAATGAGATAAAACAAGAATAGGAGCCAGCTGAGGGTTAAGAACTATGGCTTAGTACAAATAAACACACCACCAGGAGAGGGAAATATATTATTATGAGCTTGACATATTTCAAGGTAATGGTTGAAGTACCCATGTAGTTAAAAATAACAAAGAGTTAAATGATGAAACTTTTTATTATTTACCACTCTGGTGACTATCAGAAATCAGGAGAAGGCTATATTTTGTGAACTTGCAATAAAGGTAAATTATTTGAAAGCTTAAAATACTTCCAGTAAAAAGCTCCAGTGAATTTATTAGTAATTTGAGTAGATTAAGATTCTGTCATAAAGCAAATATTCAACACCAGTAATAAATATATGATTGTTTAACTTTTCATCATTGGTATTGCCTGAAGCATGGTTAGGTAAACAATTGAGGAACATATTTTGAGTGTGTTTCCTGTTCAGATGTAAATCACAGTTTACATATGATGGGGAGTGAGGAAGCAGGCAGGAGGAAAATCAAAATTAATGGTGGTAAGTTAGGAGAATAAGTACTGGGTTGGAATTTTAGGATTAAGGAAATTGGTTTATGTTCAGAGTTCTGGGGAAAATAAGCAATTTTTTTAAGATTTATATATTTATGCATACAAGAACTGGGGTACAGGCCAGAGGTGCAGGGGGTGAGAGGATTCACCAGAGACAGAGTGGGGAACAGAACAGGCAGATTAACTGAAATACACTGCTGAGAGGAGCAGCAGGTGAGGCAGGAGAGGTCTGCTGCACCATGTGGGTTGCTCCCTGGCCAGCCGGGGATCGAAATCATGCTAGAGAGGGTGGGGATATCTTCATAGTGCTGTGCTTAACCCTTTGTACCACCAGGGAGGCCCATAAAATAAGCAATTTATTGCACTAGGTCTTCTGAGACTTCACCTAGAAGATCAATCTCTGGTTGAATGAAGGCCTAGAACTTGGATTGCACTCAGAGTCAGGACAACTTTTTCTAGAGTTGGCTGCCACTAACTAGATGTAAGATCTTTGTCAAATGACTTTGCCTCTAAGCCTATTATCTCATCTTTCAGATGAAGATGTAAAATGAGACTATTAAGTCCTAGTCCAAGAAATTCTTTTTAGCCTTAAATAAACTATGAAGGCTTCAACACAGATAATTTGAATTTTATTTCATTTTGGCTCATAATTCATTCTTTAGAATGATATAGCACTACACGCTTAAAGATCTGCTATTAGTGTCCAGTTATCCAGCATTTGACTCCCAGAACTGGACAATAAAAGGTGAGGGGTCCTAGGATTGTTAGGTGGGATCCTCAGTGTTTCTAAGTGGAATCATGAAAGCAAGGTGAAGTTCAATGTTTACCATCTTTAGATCCAGGTGCAGAAACTAGCAGGAGGGGATGTTGGAAGATGAAGCAATGGGTTGTGTAAAAAGTCAACAGAGATGGATGAATGAGGAGCTAGCATGTCCATCAGTGGTATTAGTTTTATGGGAATTGTTATAACAAAGTACTACAAACTTAATGGCTTAACCAGTGACAGTTAATTATTTTATAGTTCTGGAGTTTAAAAGGTCAAAGTGAAGCTTACTGAGCGAACATCAAGATGTTGACAAGGTAGGGCCTCCCCGGTGGCTCAGCAGTTGAGCGCTGGGTTGTGAAGCTGCCCGCAGCCTCTACAGCGCCGGTTCGATCCCTGGCCGCCGGGTGAGGGTCCCACATGGCACGCAGACCTCTCCTGCCGCCCACTGCTCCCCTCAGCAGTGTACTTTGGTCCTTCTGCCTGCTCTGCTCCCCGCTCTGGCTCTGGTGAATTCTCTCACCCTCCCGCTCTTCTGACTGTACCCAGTGCTTGTATAAATAAATAAATAAATAAATCTTAAAAAAAAAAAGGGAAAAAAATCAAGAAACCACATTCCTTGGCTCATTGTCCCCTTCCTCCATGCTCACAGTCAGTCATGTAGCATCTCTCTTAGCACTCTTCTGTAGCATCTCTTTCTCTTCCAATTTTAAAGACTCTTGATTTTATTAAGCCTGTTAGATAGCCTAGGAATATAATAGAGATCTCTATTATAAGATCAGCTGATTTATTGATTATTTCTATCTGCAACTTTAATTCATATAGCCATGTAACCTAACAGTGATATGTACAGTGCATTAGGACATACGCATCTCTGCACTAGTTGGGGGAAGGTGGGGGGCACACAAACTCAAGGTGAATTTAGAGGAGTGTGAATAACACTGCCACATCCCTGTGGCAGAAAACAAAACAGCAAATAACCAGAAAATAAAAACTAGACTTTCTAGTCAGGAAGAATTAGTTTGAATCCCTAAAGTTTTACCTCTGAAAATGGGAATAATAAAATGCATCTAGCAGTGATGTTCTGAGGATTAAAATGTTTGATAAATTGAATCTAGATTCCTCTTATTTTTCTATCTATAGTAATTATGATATAAAAATGGTAATTATTGATTTTGTGTTTTTGTTTTTATTTATTTTGTTAATTTGTCTTTGTTATTCAAGATTAATACTTGTAAAATATACGTCAGGTTTGATAATTCATATCGTGATTGTTAGGAAACCACATGTAGATTTTTTTATACACTTGGGAAAAGAACAAGCTTTTAATTATCCTTCAGAGGAAGAACACACTCTCCAGGCGTATAATCCATCACAGTTTTTCAAAGAATATAAAGGTTTATTGGTTCAAGCAAGACCTAAACGTTTATATATGAAGCTTGACTAAGACTAAAATAAATCATGCTCTTGGCAAGAGACAATTGTGTTACACTAAAAATGAAACTTTCAACCCGAGATCTGAGCTGACTTCCACAACTGGCACTAATTCTAGACCTGGAAGAGAGATGGTGAATATTTCAGCAGATTTCAACTATTCAGTGTGCCCACCCAGGAGATCGAAGGCCTCCTGTGATTCTATTCATCTATCTCGTGATGAAAGGAATCAGCATTTACAGAATTTAACACAATGGGCAAACACCAAGAATTTTCCCAGCCTTATTCTGAGCCTTCTTGACATTGTTGAAACATGAACTACACTTGATAATTCAGCCCACTAGTTTCTTTTTCTCAGTTAAAGAAAAAGCAGACAATTTTCCTGATTCCTCTGCTTATATGACCACACCAATTGTTACTGCTGTATCTATTAGTGCAGAGTATCTTAGGCTGATAGTAATACAATGTCCTATTTTGACTGTTAGGTCACAACTACCAAATATAAACAGAACAGGGCAGTAACAGGTCAAGTTCTAGAACAAGTAGCATGGTGAGTGGAAAAATGAGGGCCAAACTGTACGTCTAGGAGGACATCTTGGCTCTGACTAAGTGTGCTGAATCTTCATCCTTCACCCCTTTGGCTACATGGAAGGTGACTTCCTGGCAAGTTGCTGTTAGTTATAGCATTATGTTGACACATAATTTTGCACCTTCAACACTGAAATGAGAACCTGGTAAGTTATGAGAACAATGATTTATCTTCCTGCCAATACTTGACATAGCTTCCTTCTCTGTTGCACTGGATGCCATTACCTATATCAAAAAGAAATGGGATTGCTTTACTCAAACCTGAAGGTATTTTTCTACTTCAGTTCTGTATCATCATCATCATCATCATCATCATTATTATTCTACTGCCTATTGGTATTTAATACTGAAGTCATAAATGTATTTAAAATCTACTATGTGCAAGCCTGGTATAAAGAAAGAGATGGTGGGAAATCATCTCTTTAGGGAAATCAGAAAACTCTTTTATCATTTTATTAATATGGGAGACTTTTTAAGAACTGATGATGATCATTGGAGAGATAAATGATTAGGAATTCAGATCTGAAAAAGAGACTCCTTTAGGTACCTCACAATAAATACCATCCCCTCCTCTGGCTGTTCATGAGCTTTGGAATATCAGCTTTGCTGATGCATGAGATGAAAAAAATGGGCAGGATACCACAGTTGAATTGTTTTCACTTTGTATTATATTCTGTGATAATAGCACTTAGTGAAAAATGTGTTGTTGATTAAAATATTAATCAGATCTCAGAATCTTTTTGTGGGAAAGAACTAAGTGTCCGTGTAGTTGTTTACTAAGGGCATGAGGAGACTGTGTTCCGCTGTTGTCTTTGGTTAGTGCTTTAGTTAAGCAGCCAATCGGTCACATCCCCATGGTGAGCTACAGTTCAACACTGACTCCTTTCAAAACTGGCTGCCCAGAATTTACTTCAACATGACTTACAATTTCTTCAACTGAGGATTTACTTTGACGATCATTTCATTTGGCTTTAAGGGCTACATTTATATGTAAATACTTTCCTCCTAGATGTCTGAGTTTACTTGACATTTGATCTCATTTCACTGAATCCTAAATTCTTTGATTTTTCTCAAATATGTTTTAAAATAAAGGTAGGAGGAAAACGTCCCAAATTGATATTTTAGTAGATATTAGATACTATCTCTTGTTCTTTTAACAATTCAGGTGTGTATCTTGGACACGATACTTGTCTCATCAGATCTTGTGCTACTTTAACAAAATATGCCACTTATATTTGCTTTCATTTGATTTATATATTTATCTTCCTGGGTTGCTCTGTATCAAGATGTGTTCTTACGCGCATATCTCAAAACATGGTTCAACAGAGCCAGAAAACTTGGGTTTTTCAAGTCCATATACCCTATACTTTGGAGCCATATTGCTGTGAGTGGGTAAAACACTCACTACCACTCAAGAGAAAATTAGAAAATAACATATTTATTAGCATACTTGCATCCAACCTCTACATTTCTCCCATCCGTGGAAATTCAGGGACTTTGTATTTAGCTTATTCTCTGATAACTTACCTGGTGACATAAGCAGCAGTACATTCTGGCAAGAACCTATAGATTCATGCAAATATTGTTTGTTAAGAATAAAAGGAAATTTGACTCATTTTGCTTATAGTTAACTAGTTTGTGTCATCCCATGATCTCCCACTTTCCCAATTTTATAATAAAATAGGAGTTTGATTTACTACTGGGAATGTGTTGGAAAATAGGAACTGGAAGGACATTTTTCACTCTCTCCCCCAAAACATTTAATTATGGAAATTACAGGCTGCCCTATATTTTGCTATAAACATCTAGATCAATGCAATCCCATATCGGTTTCAAAACTCATCTGTGCCCATGTGAGGTGTTATCACTGGATCAGGCCCAGTTAGAGTAAGGTCAAATTCTCTCTTTATTTGCATCAGATTACTCAAAACTGATGTTTTCCTTTGCTCAGTTTTATTGTTCCATATTTCCACATGAAACCAGTTGTCATGCAGGAGGCTCAGTTGTCTAATGACTCACGAAATATTCCAAACCAAACTTTTTCCTCCCGCAAGACTTTAGTAGATTTCATTTTTAAGTGTGGAGTCATTGTTTTGTGAATTGCTAATACCAATTTGTCTTCCTTTCTTTTGTCTTTTTGTCTTCACTGAACAATAAAGGAAATGGTTAGAGCTTTAACAACCAAGACATAAATAAGAAAAACAGCTCGAAAGCAGAACACTGTGTGGCTGTTAAACGATCAGCTCCTTTCAGATCCTCCATAAGGATTAAGGACTAAATGAATCTTTTCACATATTGTTACTCGGACACAAGGCACCGAATCAACTTCATTCTTCTCCTTTGAACCAAAACGACAATCATACTGGGTAGCCTCCCGCCGTCCCCTGAGTCAATTAAAGATCCTGTTACTGGAGTTATTTTAAATGGGTGTATATAAAGCACTAGGGGACAGATTGTAGGGTATAATCCTCAACTGACAGAGGGGAATGTACTCAAAGTCCCCCAGGAGATCACCCATCTTGATGTTTATGAGAAGCACAGTAGCAGAAATGGACAAACCAATTTGAATGAGATAAGAAAAGCCAAGCTTCAGCTACCCTTCCCCCAAATCCTCAGCCACCTCACAAGCTGAACCTTTCAAATACACTTAGTGCTCAGGCAATTTGACATGGGCGGTAGATTAGCACACCCACACAATACAAACAGGGAGGGCACCTCCCTCATTGACGCCAAGTTCGCACAATCAGCTGCTGCACAATAGGCCAAAAGCCAGCTTGGAAAGACCATAATTGCAGGCTTGACTCTGCCCAACTTTATTTTAGGGCTCAACTAGGACTCCAGGAGAAGAGAGTTCCATAGATTCTTGAAAAGTTCTGAGCTGGATTAGCTTTTTTTTTTTTTTTTTTTTAAAGAAGGGGAAAATCATCTTGAAAATATTCTTGTTTTTACTTGCGCAGTTGTGGTGGTGGTCAGGGGCACTTGGTTGAGGGGGAATAGAAGGAGGAATCGCAAGAGACCAGGAATCACCCAAATCAAGATATAAAAGCAGAAATAATGAATATTTAAAAAATATCTGTATATCCTCCTTTATGTTTTTACTGAAAACCCTGGCCCCTGTGTCTGCACTCTGCCAATTCTAACATAAAACTTACAGAAAGAAGCAAAGAGAAACTGCTCTCCACAAGCACTCAGGGTCTGTTTGTGTGGCTCCTCATAGTTTCAGCTGAAAGGGACATCACATGGATAAAAGCAGAAGAGGTCAACACATCTGTGTGGTCTAACATTAGGCTTTCTGGTTCTTCGCATTTACCCTCTGCAAGTACCATGGAGTTAGAAAATGATTTGAAAATAAATTGCTTGGAGACTGGTTTCTCTGGGACTGATAGATAAACATGTGCATTTGTGTTCAAAGTTTTCATACACCAAGGGCCCACCCTGGAAATTACCCTCCCACTAGTCTCTGTACTCTTCACATGGCAGCTCTTATTTTCAGATATTTTCTCCCCAATTTCACACCAAAATGAATAAGTGTGTGAAATTTTAATAGCATCCACTTAATTTATAACTGCAGAATGTAGAAAATGGGAAGTAAGGATATATTTTTCTTTTTCCCCCTAGATTTTATTAACTTGATTAATTTTAACCCTATACATTTTTTTAAGTCACACTGTAAAATTTTGTTGACTAAGTCATTCAAATTTGCCACAGAATATGTTGGAGTATGTTCCATGGAGCTAATCAAGTTTTTCAATAAACTAGAGAAAACGTGTTACCCATTGGCTGAGACAAAAGACATGATGTAGTTGAGAGAAGTAAAAACATATGACGGTGTCAAAATAGCTAATGCTGACTATGATTCGGCGTGGTGTCATTTCAAGTGCAGTTAGAATAAGAAAGTTAAAAATATCTGCTGTCAAGGAAGTGTCCTCTAAAGAAACAGAAATGAAGTTTTGGTCAGCATATTAGTATGTCCACTTCAGGGGAAGCCTAGATTTCGTGAGAGCAAGGATTTTCCTAGGAATTCATGAAAATTTTTCAGAGATGACAAAACTCAGATCCAGAAACAGAGCTGATAATCTGGAATCAATAGACATGCTAAAGACACATAAGTCCTTTCAAAACATGGTGCAAAGCTACCATAAAAAATTTTTCAGCCCTTTGGTCAGGGGATGGGTGGCTTACACAATTCCCTTATGGAACTACTTTGTTCTGCCTGTGTGAATTAACTCACGCAAGTGGGGCATACTTTTCTGATCCCCTAGTACAGCCTGATCCCCTAGTACTGCCTCCTACCATTTATTGGTTTCTTGGAAGAACCTTTAATTTAGTGGAACATTACATTTTTTCTGCACATGTACTACCTTTTCTTTTGATTGTTGTTGTTTTTAACTTGTATACAACAATATCTTGTCAGAAATCATTGTGTGCTTTCTCATGACTTCTAGCCAAATTTAGATAACTTTTAAAGTATGGAAAAGAGGCACACAGAAACCATTATTTTGGATACTACTGAAACTATATGTTAGTATAAAAATTGCTTAATAGCAATAACATTAGAATTATCTGTGTAGAGGACCTTCCTGGTGGCCTAGGGGTTAAGTCTCAGCACTATCACCACTAAGGCCTGAGTATGATCCCAGACCAGGGAGCTACCCACATGGCACAGCAGAACTCTCCTGTCTCACCTGCTGCTCCCCTTAGTGTATTCAGTAGGTCTGCCTGTTCTGTTCCCCACTCTTTCTCTAAGTGAATCTTCTCACCCCCATACCTCTGGCCTACACCCTATTTCTTCTATGATAAATACATAAATCTTTCAAAAAAAAATACCATTTCTTTAAAAAAAAAAAAGAATTATCTGTGTAAAATAGAAAATATGCTCATCTGTCTCTTTGACCATCTGTCTCTTTGAATGGATGAGTACTAAGGGACTTGCACTCATTTGCTGACATGATAATTCCAAATACATGCTGCAACTATTGATCTGCTCTGTGGGAGAATATTCTTAGCTTTAAGGTAATTATTCAGATAGTCTTGTAGTTTGAGTATGTGTGTATCTTTATGAAAGGTAAGCTTTTCTGTAAAGCACACATGATTTCTTTCTTGTCATTTGCATGTGTTTCTTAATTAATGATTTTTACCTCCCCTGGTAGATTTATATGATATAGGATTGTTTTCCCACCTCATTTCATTAAATTACTCGGTTTACAAAATCTGCCAGAGTGCCAATCAGAATGCCTTGAGCAGAATTAATGCTAAATTACATTTGTTTAATTATGTCATATTTTTCCCTCTGCTTACTCTAATTCTGATGGAGAATTGGGGGAGCTGACTGACCTTTTCTCCATGTGTTTTCAGGGGTTCTCTTTTCTGGGTTTGAAAGTTCTGGGTAAATGAATTTCTGGTGTCTGCAGTGAAAAGGTGTGATCGTACACCTTCCTAATTATGGTGCCTAATTCATGAGACAGCAAGGAAGTCAAGTTTTTGAAATGACTTCCTGCCTGGTGAAGGGAAGGAGAAAGATTTAATTACCAAAAATTTTTAAAAAATAGAAATCTAAAGTTCTGCTTGTTTTGTGTTTTCCTCCATTTCTAATTCCATTGACTTAACTTCAGCACACAGTGATACTCTCACACCTTGGGCAGTCCATCATGCTGTATGGAGCAGGAGCCCTCAAGCTGGGACTATTGGATACAGTGAAGAAAATACTATAAACTGTAAATCAAAGATGATGTCTAGTTCATGAGAATTTTGCCTGAAGACACATTTTTATTCCCAAAAGCCTCTTTGCAAATCATTTATTACGGATCCTAATTCCTCTTGCAAACTTAGTTAATACTCATGGATATCTTTTGCATACAGAGCGGGACACAAGTCATCAGAATTGTATGGCAAGCACAGGGCAGAGAGGAGGCAATTCAGAGAGGAAGACAGGCAGCTGACTGTAGGCTGCCTAAACAAATGGCAGCAAAATTGCCCCTTTATGGTCTTCCCTGGTAGTGCAAGGGGTTAAGCACAGCACTGTGAAGCTATCCGCAGCCTCTGTGGCACGAGTTCGATCCCCGGCCAGCCAGGGAGCTACCCACATGGTGCAGCAGACCTCTCCTGACTCACCAGCTGCTCCCCTCAGCAGTGTATTTCAGTCAATCTGCCTGTTCTGTTCCCCACTCTGTCTCTGGTGAATCCTCTAACCATCCGCTCCTCTGGCCTGTACCCCAGTTCTTATATGCATAAAAAGAAAAAAAAAATCGCCCCTTTGTGAGCCACAGTTGATAGCCCAAGCCTTAAGAGCATCTTCCGAGGGTCACCAGTTGGGATGCAGCCCTCTCTGCTCTCCAAAAGTGACTTCATGACCAGTTTTGAAATAATCAGAAAACATTTGTTGTCTTAAGATCAGCTTCAAGTCAGTGTTTATTTAATTTGTATTTCTAAAGTTTTCTGGCTTGGTTTCACTTGAAAGTCAACATTCTTGGCCTCTTCCCCTTGTCTCAGCATGTTGAAGCTGAGATGGTGCTCTTTCTTGCTTCTTTAGAAGCTCTTGCCAAGTCACTGGGAATATGTCTTTGCTTCATCTTCTGGGCGTCCCCTATAAATTCATGTCCTGATTCTCACAGATAATTAACCTGTGAATAGAATTATTTTCATTCAGGAGGGTATTTTATATTAGTGCTTTGTCAATGATTAGAAAAATCAGGTGCTGCAGACCCACACAAATGTCTTCCATCCTTCTTCATCCCAGCTCCATATCAGCCATGGTTGACTAACCCTTCATTGCAGTGGTCAGGCACCACCTCTATATGCTTTCCTGTCATATTCTACTCAAAACTTCTCCACACAGACATTTCCACGTCACAATCCTAGTTCTGGCTCACTGGTGTTTAGCAAAATGTCATATAAATTTTGAAATGATTAGGCATATGATTAGCTTCTTGAGTGTTTGTAAAAATAAACTTTGTGGTGGATGTGAAACAACTGTGCTCTGTTTTGAAGTATGCACTATTTCCCCACCTGTCAGTAAGGTCTTTTTATGGTATCCATTTAAATGTATCTCTCTAGAAAACAGCTCTGGAACCCAAACAAGCAAGCCTCACCGCTACTCACTGCCCTCATCACACTTAGTGTTTGGTTTGTTCCTTTGGTAGTTGCCACATATTGCCATTTTATTGTTAATTTGTTTCTGTCTCTCTTTTGGATGACAGTTCAGATTAAATCCAAATCCTACAAGTGTGTCAGGGCCCTCTTTCTTCTATTAATGTCTTGGAACACCAGTGCAAGCTTGATTACTCCAAGCCTCCTTGGCACTAGATATCACCCATGTGCATGTGATTGTGCTGCTGGTACACAGGCCTGGCATGATGCCCTGGTCTGAGAAGATGGAAGTCAGTAAGAAAAGGAACTGCCTGCTGACTGGTGTAAACAGTTCCTTAGGAACTCTGTCCTGGAGGTGACCTATCTAGAGCAAGAAACCATTCCCACCTTCAGGTAGAGCCTTCTCCTGATTTCCCACATCCTGATCACCTTGAACTGACAGATACCATAGAAACTAAGCTCTCCAGGCTCAGAGACATTTCTGAGATTTTCAGCACAAGCAGCTCAAGAAGCGATAAGGTATTTTCTTGAACTAATTCAGAATGCTAAAAAGAGAAACCCAAAGTCATAGAGTCTGTTTCTTCAGTATTCCAAAGTGATTTTTGCTTTCCCTGGACCAGAGGAAAGATATTGTGTTTCTGAGCTCTGCATTCTCCCTTCTTCAGCTTGTACTTTTGTACTTTTCCTCCTTTCAGTGGTGTTCCCCTCCGGTTCCCTGTGTCCATCCACTCTCCTCCCTTTAGTCTTTTTATTCTACTGACAATTCCAAAGGCTTTCATTTAAGTATTAGAAAGAAAAAGAGAGAGACAGAGAGAGATTAAGAGAGGGAGGGAGGAAGGGAGGGAGGAAGGGTAGAACAGAAAGGAAAGAAAAAATGGTAATCCTGTGTGTACAGAATGCAAATTACATACATGATGTTTGAAAATATCAAATATCAAAATATTAAGACTATTACTATAACTTTCAGGAATTAACATGGGGAAGCTAGTTAACCAATACCCCTCACACTGCCAGGCAGGCCATTCTCTTTTGCCTCTATACGGTCTCTGCACGTGGAAAATGTAACTTCTTGTTCTTTTCGATGAAGATACAAACTTCTCCCTGCTCAGCTATAACCAAGAAGGAGATAAAAAACTATTTTAAAATATAGAGTATCTGCGTGAGAAGCAGAGGCATTCTCACGGGATGATACAATCCAAATTCTGTACTCCAATAATACCACATTTCATATCAGACCAGGGTGTCTTCCTCCAAATTCCCTTATTTTAATACAACATTCAGATTTGGTGATTCATAAACCACATGAGAATCTATGCTTTGCCTGTAACAAGCACCCATCCGTCCATCTGCTCAGGAAATGAAATGCTTTTTACTAGCTACGGCTCTCCTATGTCACAGGGTATCGCTGATCAACTGTCACGCCGACTATCTTGCAGTCTGTACCTATATCACATTCAGTGAAAATCTACCCAGGAGGCACCCTGCCCAGTGCTGGTCTAACCGCTGTGAATATAATGGCCAACACGACAAAGTTCCTGCTTGCATGGAACAGGTTTCATTTTTTAAAGAATTTTCAAAATTACTTTGTCACCAAGAACCTTCAAACAATTTCCCAACAACAACACATCTTCACTTATTTGCATTCCAATGTTATCTTTCTGAGGAGTAGAAGTTAGAATCTCTCATTTCCTCTGTTCCTTCATGACAGTATGTGACACAGGAGGTGATGCCCACCATGGATGCCACACTGGGAACTAGGCTGAGCTTGCCAGCCACAGAGACATGGGGTGAAGGAGATGGGATTGCCAGTCTCACGGAGCTCACTGTGTGGTAGTACAGGCATTAAACAAGCAATTCTAAGTACAGTGTGTCAGCCATCGATAGGGATAGGTCGTGACAGCAAACTAAATAGCAAAATGCTATAATTTTAGACATTTTAACCGATGGTGTGGGTTTTCCTATCAACAGAGTGGTGAAAAACTGTCAGTTAAAGAGAGTATGCCCAGGAGTAGTGGACATCACTCCAGAAGAACCTATTTTTAGGTTTCAGAATCATTCAGCTAAATTGCAAATATTGCACTTCAGGACAATGCACTGCGGATCTAAGTTGTGGGGTGAGAGTGAAAGAGAATGAACAGCTGGGCAGCTGAGGTGCCTGACCTGAAAAATCGCTCAGTAGATTGCTAATTTGGGTCTGTTTTATTAGCAACAGAAGTAGTAATCTGATATTTTTTTCTCAGTGTGTCTTTATTGCTCATTGCTCAGTTAATATCTATTACACTGGCACTGATAACTTTGAAGACCTCTGCAAGGACCAAGAAGTGACCAGGGAGGGAAAAGTGAGAGAGAAAACAATGTCAGAATTTTCACCTAATATCTGTGGGTCATTCTGTGACTCCAAGATAAAAACATGGAATTAAATACAATCTTCAGTAAAAATTGTGGGAACTTACTCCAGTACCAACAAGGGGATCTAACACATTTTACAAGATAAAAAGACCATCAGAGAAATGATTAGGTTTAAAAGTGGTGAATTGGCGATCTCTAATTGATTTGCCTTTTCTAAGAAACTAACCCTGTCTTTACGACTTCCTTTCATTTTTAAGTTGTTATATCCCTGACTTTAATGCGTAGACTCCACACAATTCTGCCCTTGTCTGTGAGTTGTGCGTCATGGGCTGTGTTTATGTCTCATTTCTTTATCACGCTATGGACGATGCGGCTGCGTGCTCTCTCCTCACGCTGTGCCTCTTGTCGCACCCAGGACGGGCTGTGCCTGGTTTGCAGTCAGAAACGCCTATTGAATGAACTTCTTGTCTATGTTGATCCTATTAACCAGATAATTGCCTAATCTCCACTTGGCTTTGTGCTCTATAGGCACAACATAACAGGTGAAGTGAATAAAAGCTCTCTTCAAGCAAATACTCTCATGAATGGGGTCTTTTTCTGAGAGGGCATGATCGCCTGTACCTCTGGAGGACAATGTTCATCTCACACCAATGAGCAGATTAGACCCAGAGCAAAGTTGAACCGAAAGATCAGATTTAGTATCAACACAAACAAATCTTTATGGAGGAGAAGTCAGGAGCAGGCTGCCTACCCAACAGGACTTTCCGTTTGCATCTCCACTTTTCTCTGAGCAAATATCTGAACCGCAGACATTCCAATCACCATCAACACTGTTTACTTGGGCTGAGGCAAAACTCAATAAGATTGATTCCAAGTTACAGAGCCAGATATACAGAACAGAGCTGTGGCATGAATGCAGAGAGAAAGGGAGGGGGAGAGAGGGAGGAAGAGAGAGGGATAAGGAGACAGAGAGAGAGAGAGAGAACCGGATTTGTGCTACAACAGATGACAGTCAGATTGCTAAGCGTGCGGTGCCATGAGTTTGTGAGGAATTATCCACCTCTCAACAGATCAGTTGCATTTGAGGCTCTGCATTAATCAGATGCAGCTAACCAGCATTTCAGGGAGTTCTACTATTTCTGAAGGTCAAGACTGTTCACTTGAAGAAAGTTATTTCAAGCTGCTACCTGTATGTCTTACACCTCAACCCTTGATACATAAAAGTATAAATATGAGGCCCATCATAATATTTTCATATTGGGTAACTACAGAGAATATTTTGGCAAGGGTGCTTAATCTAAAATGTTCAATTTTAATCAGTTTGAACTATGGTCTGTCTTTCTGTGAACTGAAAGCCACCAATCAATTTTCCTTTATCTTTTTTTCTGTTTTTCTTACCCAAGGCAATGCCTTTTGTAAAAGGGTATTTATTTTTAATGGATTTTTTAATGAATTTTTCAGTCAAGCTATTAATAATGCCATTAATTATAGGCAGCTTGTATTAAAGTGCACGCTGGCCTCTTAATCCTGACCCCCAGCTATTGGCTTGCAGCTAATCCAGCCTGGTGCTTGGCAGAGAAGGGCAGGACTCAGCCAGCGGCTGCTAGGAAACTGGATGGGAAAGGCAGAACCATGGGATAAGAGGGAGGAGGGCTCAGCTAGAATGTTTCGTCTCTTCTTTGCCAGAGGGCCTGAAGTTTAAAGCCAGATGATGTGTGAGTGGGGTGGGATAATCCCGTGGATGCCATGCAAGCACTTAGGAAGAACTTCCCAGTGGAAGGGCTTTGCTCTGCCTTCAAGGCCTGGCCGGTTTGATAACCCCACAGGAACACTGCGCTCCCTCACCTGAGGCGGTTATGTGTGACTGCCTCAGCTTCAATCTGCTTAAATCGACCAGACCAAGCCTCAGCCACATAATGGATTCCAATCCCTAGCTCTCTCCTCTTCTCCACCCCAGCTTCCTGGTGATAGGGAAAGTGTTTCATTACCATTTGTTTTTAAGATAATTCGGTGTTCCAGGATTTCATTCATTAGTGCAAGGCGGCTATGGGTTTAAGGTGAGGGGTGTGTCGGGTGTGTTGTGTATTTTTAAGACCGTTGGCAGGTAGCGCAAGAGAACTATTGGGTTGCGAAAGCTTTGGGGTGTCTTTTGTTGATTGTCATGTTTGACATGGGAGTTCCATTCGCTAGAAGGAAGCCAGCTCAATCTGAAGTTTGAGAAAAAAAGCCTTCAAGGGACTACAGAGCCCACTGGAGAAAAGGAATGTCAACAATAACAACCAGAAAATAGTGAGAGGAGACACAAAACAGTGAACGGAGACCGCTGACTAAAATTTGTATCCTGATCATGAAGGAAAAGGCAGGACAATAGGAAATCATGGGTCTTCGTGACAGCAATTTATTTTTTCTCTCAAAGAGAATAGCTGCATGCAATTGGCATGAGAGAAAATATTGTTTCTACTAACATATCCTTTCTAATCAAAATAAACAATCACCCTGTGGTGTTAGTCTATGGAGGGCAATGTTATAGTTATTTTCTGGTGCAATGATTTTGACATAAACCAAGGTGAAACCTCACTTTTAATTAATACCTCAAATATGTCTGGGCTCAATTCTCCAAGGAAACGAGAACATTTTAAGGGATTTATTTCACATTGGATTATCATAAATATTTACATTTTGTGTAGAAGTGGAAGAGTTTCATGGGGAGTTGATTTCAGAACCAATTGATTTATTAATGACACTTTTTTCCCCCAACTACAAGCATTAGCAGGTTCTCATCTGCCTTAAAGGATTTTGGCCATTAAAAGAAAAAAAGCATGTTAATGAGTTGTTTTTACCAGGACAAATTCTTAGGCAAGATGTTCATTCAATAGACCTTTCTGAGTGCACACCGGGCACCGTTCAGCCTTGGATGTGATGAGAGGCACAGTGTGAGGAGAAAGCACCCAGCGGCTTCGTTTATAACACAAGGAAGGAAATGAGACCTATCAGACCGACGTGCTTCTTCAAGTATCCAGGCCATGTTACATGACATTATGGGTCTGGGCTGCGCTGCACTGACACTCAAGCTCAAACAGCATAGTTCCACCCTCACAGAACTGAAAGTTAACCAAGAGACCTTGGTAATGTCAACATCTATCCTTGCCTCTCTCCAGCTAAAATTAATTTAGGTTTGATAGTATTAATATACATGCCAGAGATCACCACCAAAATATTCCCAGAAGAAAATTAGTACTACCTTAACAAAGACATGAAAAGTAGCTTGTTTCCTCCATTGCTTTTACTTTTGATAAGAGATTTTTTTTTTTAATATACAGCTAAGAGTAGGCATTTTTATTCATCCAAGACGGGCTTCTCTGATGATAGCTATATGTAGAGTCAGGACCTGGACATGGTGCAGGTTTTCTATGATCCGGCAGACTGGGCAAAGGAGGAGTCAAGAGTCCACAGTGGTTTTTTGCAGGTCTTCTATTGGGATTTAGCAGGTACACAGCAAGCAGGGGTGCTGGGGGGCTGGGAGACTGGCAGGCCTCCCAGCCCCCAGCAAGTCTTCACTCTATCTGGGCTCTCCGGCGTTCTCTGCTTCTCTCTTGGCTTTTGCTTCTTCTTTCTCAGCTTCTCTTTTGGCTTCTGCTGGCGTCCCTGTGATGCTGCCCTTAAAAAGCCCAGTCTCAGCCCATCTACCTTTGCCCACACCCTACTCCAGGTGCCCGCCATCAGGCATGCATTCAGGACTGCAAGTATCCATCATCTATCCTGATGGCAGGAGGGCAGAAAAGCCTGACATTTTTCCTTACCCTACACTATATGAATTTATTATATAGAAGAGTTTTATGAGGCATTAACTTACTATCTCTGGAATCTGGGTTCAAGAAACTGTTGCCTCAGTTTGAGAGGTAACCTTTGCCAGAAATGTGAAGAAATTCTCTCTGCAGTTCATCAATGTCTGGTCAATGTCCATGTTCTTTTAAATTCTTGGTATTTGGTGGTTAATCACACCCTGAACTCTGGACAGAGTGAGAAGTGTTCTTATACTCCAAATAGTTACTCAATTTACCTGTTTTCTTAATATGTGGTAGAATTTGGCCTATGATTTCAGAGGATAAGCAGAGTTCTTCTATACATTAGCAATAGTTCATATTTGACTTTCCACTGAACTAAGTTCTTTTTTAAAAAAAAAGATTTATTTATTTTTACACAAGAGCTGGGGTACAGGCCAGAGGCACGGGAGGGTGAGAGGATTCACCAGAGACAGACTAGGGAACAGAACAGGCAGATGACCAAAATACAGTGCTGAGGGGAGCAGCGGGCGAGACAGGAGAGGTCTGCCGCACCATGTGGGAATCTCCCTGGCTGGCTGGGAATCAAACCCGCACTGCAGAGGCTGCAGACAGCTTCACAGGGCTATGCTCTACCTGCTGCACCACCGGGGAGACCCTGAAATAAGTTCTTGGGAAGCAAAAATCTGTAATACTTTCTCTCATTCTTCTCATTCTAACACTGACATTCTAGCGCTGGCACTCAGAACATTTGAGGAAGTAAGTGAGTAAAAGGTGAAAAGCTGAATCAAAACACATGTAAAGGAATTTTAACTTTAATCACAGGGTAAGTTAGTTTTGATTAAATTGTCATTGAACACTTGATCCTTTTATTCTTTATTTTGACCCCCTCTATCCGTAAACTGAATAAACCTGAATATGTTATTTAATCTTCCACATATGCTATTTACTAATCCTTAAAATGGGAATAAAAATCCCTACTTTTGAGAGTAATGCAATTTAATAAATACAAAGTTCCCATAAAATAGCACGAGGGGGAACTCAGTATCAGTAACAAGCTTATTATTGCATTTGTTGCTTCCATACTCAACACAGCATGAATTAAAATCATACTACATGATCTTTTTTTGAAACATACTTTCTAGGAAAACAACTACTCATTCCTTTATTTAACATCCTTGCTTTTATGTGTTCCTGACTTAGCTGAAGAATTGACCTCATTGGCCATTGTATTACTTTAATAGATTACAGATCTTGAAACCAACTTCATATAATTGAGATACAGGGTTAAAGAGAATTTGCAACTAAACATTATCTAGAGCCTTCTGTATTCCTTTGTGAATTTCCAACACTTTGAAAAATATATATGTATAAGAAGTATTTGGACTCCTTTTTTTTAAGATTTATTTATGTATGCATACAGGCACTGGGGTGTAGACCATAGGTGCGGGGGTGAGAGGATTCACCAGAGAGAGTGGGGAGCAGAACAGGCAGATCTACTGAAATACACTGCTGAGAGGAGCAGCGGGGAGACAGGAGAGGTCTGCTGCGCCATGTGGGTTGCTCCCTAGACGGCCAGGGATCGAACTTGTGCTTCAGTGGCTGATGGCTGGTGATAGCTTGATAATGCTGTGTCTTTAACCCCTGCACCACCAGGGAGGCCCTGGACTCCTTTTTTAATTTAAGGGACATATTGTAGTTTATGGATTATCAGGGTTCTAATTCAAAACCAAACTCAGTAGGTATAAACCTTCCTAATCAGGTTACCGCTGCTTAACAGGAGATGAGAAAGTGTCCACAAAACTTGAATGTTATGCGGACCAGAACCTCACCAAAGAAGTCTTCTGCACTCATGTTTGTGCACCCCACTAGATTTCAGCATTTGTAAAGTGTGCCTTAAAACAAGAAGTGGAGTGAAATCAGACTAGTGGTGACAGACTCAGGATGAAGTGGATGTGGCAGTGAGATGTCTCCTCAGAACACATAGAAGAAATTTTGTCCCCAAAATGTTTGTAACTTTATTTTTCATGCTATGACGATATTAACTAAAATTTCAATTTTTTTTTTGAAGAAATGAAGCCCAAAATTTCCAAGTGAATTTCAAGTATGTTGGTTTTATCACATAGATAAAATTCTACCTGCTTTTCCCTCAGACTGTTTCCTGGCTTTCTGTTGCGGTATGCTGAGGAGAGGGGACCGGACAGCAGCCTCGCCATCTGACATTTCAAAGTGACTTCATTATCAGCCAGTCAAAGCACAAAAAGGTGACATCTTCTTTCAATGTTTGTAGCACAGATCAGGGTTCTGAACAAAACAGAGAGTGGTTCTCTCACCCTGCATTTATTTTGGTGTAAATAGAGGCATCAAAAGTCCAGTCTTCTGATCACAAAAAGCTACATTTAGCTATTGGGTAACATGTCTGAGGGAATTTATATTTTATGTCTCTGTTCACTCAGGGTCTTCACCATTCTTTTTCAATTTTATCACCCAGCCTTTATAATTTTTATTAGTTCTGTATAAAGTCAATTGCAATTTCTAGGAAAATTTTCTAAAGAAAAGTTTTGTGACATGATCTCTGCATTCAGCTCACTTTTATATGACTGTCATTGACTATCCTCATAGCCCTTTTTCTCTGTGGGAAATACTGCAATTTTAGACATTGTCAAAGTTATTGATGAATATAAAGCCCATACTTAAATATATTTAAAATAAGTAAGATCTGAGATAAGATAATCTTTTTTCCTGAGATAAAGTTGAGAGGGAGCTAATTATTTTCCCACTGGGTACAACATAAAACACAGAGCTGTTTAGTACATCAAGGTTGGGTTTGTGAGGGAGGGCCATAAGGAATTTAAGTTTATTATTCTTCTGACCCTCTTCACCTCCCACATCCATTCCCAAATAAATTTCATTTATCCCCAAAAGACTTTATTCTCAAAAAAAAAAAAAAAAAAAAAAAGCCCATGGGGCCTCCCTGGTGGCGCAGCTGTTGAGCACTAAGGTTGCAAAGCTGCCTGCAGCCTCTGCAGCGCTGGTTCGATCCCGGCTGCTCCCCGGCCACTGGAGGAGGGTCCCACATGGTGTGCAGACCTCTCCTGCCGCCCGCTGCTCCCCTCAGCAGTGTATTTCAGTCTGCCTGCTCTGCTCCCTGCTCTGGCTCTGGTGAATTCTCTCACCCTCCAGCGCTTCTGATTGTACCCAGTGCTTGCATAAATAAATAAATAAATCTTTGGGGGGAAAAAAAAAGCCCATGCTTAGGAATGGAGTCCAATATAAAAGTTATGATGCCACTTTTAACTGTGACTCACTTTCCCATTGTTTAACAGACTGTGCCACTTTAAGATAGAGGGAATAAGCCCTTGCTTCCACAAAGCACCTCACTTAGAGTTTACAAACTGCCTGTACATCCATTTCTTCATATCATTCATGAGATAATCTTATGTAATAGAAAGAGAGGGGATCTCCATCTATAAATTAGTAAATTTAGCCTCATAAAGTTTAAACAATGCCCACCAGCCTATAGGTGGCAGAGCTAGGATGTGATCCCAGATCATCCGAGTCTCTGTTGAGTGTGCTTTCCATTATGCCATCCTAAATGAAGTTAATCTGTCTTTCTTATAATGTGTGATCAAAGCTGCAGTTGAAACTAGATTGATAAACTGAATTACATGATGTCAATGTTTCTGTTTAATGATAGCATTCTCATTGTGTTTCTGGATCGCTTTGGAATGTGTAGTCTATGCTGGGAAGAATATGAGGATTCCCATCTAGAACTATCTTTCTCCCAGCTTGAAATCACCAGAGAAATTTCTTGAAAGCCTTCTGGCTCCAACCTAGATAAGAGAAGGAGACATACAGCATCTGCAGTGGAAAGCTCTAAAACCTCAACTGAATTTTTGAAAAAAAAAAATACAGCTTATTAAAATCATAGATAAGTCAATTAAGGAAGGATAGATAATTTCTCAAAATGTCTTAGAAAATCAAATAACTCCCCAAGGATTCTAAAGGAAAGATAATGGATTAAAATGTGAGTTCTTGGATCATCTTAGATCTCACCAGATGAGAGGTGGGTGATGAGGGATTGAGGTAGTTTTGAGGATGATACAAGCTATAATACAAATTCCAATTCCAGGTGAATAATCAAGGAAAGTGACTCCAGGTCAACATAATCAAGGAAAAGGAAATTCATTTTGCTGGACACTTCTTCCACCTTTCAATTAACTTGCTGGCAAGGAAAGCTAATGTGTTGCCTAACTCTTTGCTGTTTGTACATAGTCAGTTAATTATCTTTCTTACCTTTGTCTTTTAGAAACATTCAGAGGAAGTGTGCATCTTAATAGGGCAGCATTGCCCAAATTAATATTTAGTTGGTAAATCTATAATTATTTAAAATAATTGATCCCTTCATTTGTTTTCTTGTTTATTCCCTCCACCTCCCCCTTTCTCTCTCTGCCATACAGATAGCAAGTCTTTACAAATAAATTTTGGGGCTCTCTGAAAAACAATTCATTATTGTTCCCACACTTCTTTCCTTCTCCTAAGGAAGTTTCACATGGCTGATGCTTTATTGTTTCATGTCATTTGCTAGTTATTTCAGTTTGACAGTGCTGGGTTATGGATTCAAGGGAAGGAAAGTGTAAAAGAACAAAAGGAGCCCAATTGATGCTTGAGATTCTCTGTCTTCCCAGTGGGACTGTGTTTTTTGTTTGTTCTTTAGAGAAATGATGAATACTGATCAGACTAAATTGAAGACCCACAGGGAAGTTGTATGCACTAGAAAATTCTTTGAGTCCCAAACAGGATAACACATTTCATGATTTCAAAAAATACTGATGAATCTCAGTAAGGACCAGGGGAATTTTTTTTTTTAAAGCAAAGTAAATAGAATGCTCAAGGGATTGGAGTTCTTTCTCATTTCTCTCTTTCTCTATTTCTTTTAGCTCTTTAGAGCACCCACCCACCCTCTCAACATTTCTCCAGGGAGACAGACAATTCCCAAGGTTATAACAACAAAAACAGTGAGCTTTCAGAGTAAACAAAGGCTGTGCTTGTATACAGAATCTATTTTATTGGCCCAATTTAACAAACTCCTTCTACCATACCCTGTGAATAAAAGGAATTGGGACATAACTCCTGGAATCCAAGACTGTTTTGTTGAATCTACTATTTTGTAGAATTCTGGCAAGTGAAAGCAATTCAAACATACCTCATTTTACCTTATGCATAGACATGGTAGTATATGTATTACCACATGCATGACATGGTAGTAAACTATAACTGTGAAATAGTTGCAGAAAGGGACATAGATATACTCATATACTTGAGATTTATGAATTCTAAGAAATCATGATATCCCTTTTCCTTTTAACCTTATAGGTTTGCTGGTTAAAAAGGAAAACTGGAATGCCTAATAATAGATTCTAATATTTACATCTATATGTTTATTTTATTATGTAATTGCCATTAAAGGCCAAATGATAAACATTAATCTTAACTCGTCTTGATGAGCTACAAGAAAATTAAAAAGCTAAAGTATGTCTTCTTCATATATATTTTGGTATATTCTCTTCTTTATTGGAAAAGAAATCCTAGTATAGAATTGCATAGCCTGGTCTAGTCTATACTAGGACTCAGCAAACTTTTTCAGTAAAGAGTCAGATCATACATTAGGTTTTACAGACTACGTGATGTCTGTCTGAACTTTTCCACCCTGCCATGTACTGCAAAAAGAGCCACAGTTAATATGTAAACAAGTGAATATTGTGTACCTATAAAACTTTGTTTGAAAAAAAATAAAACAGATGGAAGCCTACCCATGGGCCAAAATTTGTCAACCCATTTTCTACCCCATGGCCTATGGAGTATGGTTTGGAGAAAATATTTCATCAGCTTTTGATACTAATGCAAAGCAAAGTCTGTACAGGGTTAAAGTTAATATCTGAAGCAGTGCCATTCCATAAATCCTTCATCTGTAATATTAGTACCTAGGCCTATTATTTAATAAATCTGAATCTATCATTCCATTTTTTGATAAGAAAGACTGTATTGAACATGTATGTAAAATATTGGCTTGATACTTTAAGGGAGCAAATGTATATGAGATGGCATTCTAGACTCCCTAGGAATTTGTAATCTGGCTAGGATTTCACAGGATTAACACCTAACTGCAATGTAAGATAGACTATGAGAAGTGTCTTATGTACATATATTGATAATTCATTATCTTGAAATTCAGAAAAAGAATAGAAATAATTGCTGAGGCAGGAAGGACACTAAGTATGAGTCTGTCAAGTATTTTGCCTTTATATATTTCTCATCTAATTCTAAAAATTAAACTGAGATAATGGCATTGTTTTCATTTTCTTCAGATTAGGAAATTGAGACCCAGGAGGGATAAACTGACCCCAAATATTTTTTTATTTTGCTATCACCTTTTTCAGTGAGGTGAAGGCAAAAGTGCTTGTTCATTTCTGCTCTTCACAAATTGGGGAGGTACATGAGAAATTCCATTTCCTGTCAGGAAACAGAAACAGAGAGAAATGGCGGGAGTTACCTCTGTCCTTTTTTTTTTTTTTAAGATTTATTTATTTTTATTTTATTCATACAAACACTGGGGTACAGGCCAGAGGTGTGGGGGTGAGAGGATTCACCAGAGACAGAGTGGGGAACAGAACAGGTAGACTGACTGAAATACACTGCTAAGGAGAGCAGCTGGTGAGTAAGGAGAGGCCTGCTGTGCCATGTGGGTCACCTCCCTGGCCGGGGATCGAACCCGTGCTGCAGTGGCTGCAGGTAGCTTCATAGTGCTGCATCTTAACCCCTTGTGCCACCAGGGTGTTCTTACAATAATGTAACAGAAATGCCAGATTGCAATTTATAGCCCTACCTTTTTAAACCATAAAGTATGAAGACCCCAAGATGCAAAAAATCAAGAGCTAAACCATAGCATACTGGAAAGAAAGCAAGGCACAAGACATGAATTAACCAGGCTTGTAAGAATGGCTCTGGAGTATTGTGAATGAAATGCCATGAATGCACCAGTAAGTATAGTGAGTATAGGAGTGGACTATAAGCTGATGGACATTATCATAGGCTGATACTGCTGAAAATTCTACCTTGCTAAACTAAGACAGAGTGAATCTTGAATGCAAGAGGGATTGATCATTAGATACTTGCCAGACTTTAGATCTTAGGCTTATTATCTATTAGCATTTTGGTGATAAGTTATTTTGATTCTGGTGTCCCATTTTTACATCTGGAGCAATCAAAAACTGTACCAATATGGATCACCACAATTACTTCTACCTTGAAAAACAAAACACATGTGAAATGCTGCTCCTTGCTGTGATCAAAATCTGTGTTACATACCTATGGCCTTTGGGGATTGACCTGCCCATCAGAGTAGAGGATTGAGTGCGAAACCAAAAAGCAAGCAATCTAACATGAGGCAAAAAGCAGAAGCAAGACATCTATTAAAGACTGTTAACCTACATATTTTTAATTGAAATAGCACTGCATTGAAAATCATGTTTCAGGTGTGCATCACTGAACATCACCTTGTGTATATACTACATGAAATTCAAACCATAATTCAAATTCAAATTCAAATTAAAAACCCAATTCTAGCTTCTCCATAAAATCATCCCTTTTGTCCATCCCCCATCCCTTTTGGAAAGCACTAATTGCTAACCTGTATTTTATTTATTTATTTATTTTGGCTAACCTGTATTTTAAAGTGAACCACTCCCTTCAATTAGTTTTAACTTTATTAAATTAAATATACACTTTGAGTATTTTGTGACTTAGGCATTGTTCATGAATATTCCAAAGTTACAGTTATCAGGATGTCAGACCTTATGAAAATCTTTGAAAAGAAAAATCTCAGATGGGTATCTTTTTCCTTACTACTGCTGAGTAAGCCTCGGCCTAAGAACAAGGGACCAGGCCATCAGGGATGATGGTGGTCCACATTTCCCTTTTAGAAGAAAGGATTAAGAAATGTTTTATGGGTTCCCTTCTCCTTTTTCTTGCATTACAGATATTATATATCATCGGAAACCCAGCCTCACCAGCCAGACGCGGTGCTGGGCATCTCTGTACTTAGCACAGGGAACCTGATCAATTAGTCCATTTAAAGGGAGCTCCCCAGTCAGCCTCCCTCTGGAAAATAGGTGAGAAATTCTTACATTCCTCTCAATATGTTAATCAGACAACTGGTATCACAGTTCTCTAACTGTGTAATACCAGTCCCCCTTGGCAGATATATTTTATTTGGATAATGATGTGAAATTTAAGATCTACGTTTCAATTGTGCAGAGCCATAGGCAGTTGTCAATTTTAGTGACAGACATAGACCTCGAGCTAAATTCCTGTGCACAAGCAAAAATTCCAACAAGCGTAGCACAATTCTGGTCCCTTAATAGAAATACATTTTCTCCCATCGAGGGGCAGCATTTTTAAACTGTTCATCACATCTCTGGGTACTGGCAAATCATTAATGCTCTGGAATATTTCCTTTAACATGGGCCATGGTGACTTGAGCCATCAACCAGCCTGACAGGAAATCAGATGGTTATAACCTGCTATCCTACTTCTCTAAAAGCACGGTGCTGAATGTACACCATCCTTTATCCCTCTGCAGCTTCTCCAGCGATGTTGCTAGTTAATAGGTCCAAACTCCAAGGCAAAAAGAAGAGCTCTCAAATGCTGAATTTCTGAGACCTTAGGATCTACGATCTACATACTGGGGAGAATTCCCACTGCTGATCTTGCTGTTGGCAATTACATTAAAGGAACAGCCAGTGAGCGAACTCTGTGGCCTGGGGCATGGGTAATGTGATGAGTGGCCTCTCACCTCCAGGTCGCTGGTTCAAATCCAACCGTGCCTAATGGGGGCTGAGCAGTGTCTAGTATTCTCAGTAAAATTATTTGTTAGATTGTGTGAAAACACACATCAGATCCCGAGGCAAATGTACCAAAATAAACATCACAATTAATCCTAACCCATTGGTATTATGACTAGGCACTTGTGAGTTTTAATCAGCCAAGTTGAGAAGAAGGGGAAAAAAAAGTCTGCAAAGTGTGCGTGCCTCTTAGAAAACTGACAGCTTTGCGTTGTGTCCTAAAGGTAAATAAACTGAGCTTTGTCTAAGCAGAGAGCAAGGGAATTCCAAAGAAAAGGCTGCTCTCCCCTGAAATGCAAATCAAGGACTCCAGCAAAAGGATCCTGCTCCAGGTGGACAGAGAGAGCAGCAGTCTCCCCACTGACTTGTTTACATGCTTCCAGGCACTATTCTGAGGCACAAAGAGGAAGACAAAGGATCTGGGGGTTCAGCATAATATCCTTTGCGTCTCCTCCCTGGACCTCATTTCCTCATCTGTAACCTAAAGGGTTAGGAAAAAAAATTCTGAAGCCCCTATCAGCTTCTGGGAGTCTACACTTTTTATATGAAGAGCTCGGAATTCTACTATACAAACAGCTTTTCCTCCCTGAAAGGGCCACTGTCACGATCTCATCATGCCCCAGTGAAGGCTCCTCAGAGATATCTGAGGTGAGAGCCTTGCACAGGTTGGGGGTCACCAGGGAAGATATGAAGTCTTGAAAGCTCCTGTCAGCTGTGTGTCCTTCTTCAGGAGAGTTCTCCTTTATGAACCCCAGGTCTCTCACCCTTAACACAAGAAGAAGATATCCACTTCAAAGTGTTGTGTGCACTAAAGAAGTTAAATACAGAAGGTGGCACAGTGCCTGCCATCTAGAACATACTCAACGTATGGTAGACATTTCATTAATAATTACCTCTTTCCCCCCTGACCCCAGACCACTATAGGATTGGCATTACTTATACACTCACTCAAATTTCCTGAAATTTGGACAAATCTTTCTTGTCAGATCTATGGAATTAGGAACAGTGAACTAGCGGGTTCAGGTGTTCACCCTCACAACCTCGCTTCTTCCCATTGTAGTAAAAACGTGTCCTCTGCTGAATTTGAGTGATTTCAAAGACTGACGTGCCAAAACAAAGTTGTTTGGATTTACTTGGGAAAATCTTTGGGACAAAGAAAGAAACTGAAGGCATTACCAAAAAAGGCTTTTCAAAATAAGAGATTATGAGGAAAGAGTCAAATTGGAGCAGGTGATTGGAGATGGCTTTACAGCTCATCTTCAGTCCTTTCTGGACCCAGCTTGTTGTCTACATCTTTCTCATCTGCTCCTATTTCTCCACAGTATAAATGAAACAGAAATGCCTACACCTAGATAGCTAACTACAGTGTCTCCTCAATTGACATTTCATGGATAAAGGAGAAAATTTTAGGGAAGATAGTTTCCTCCTGACAATTTGAATTCTCATCTTCTTACCTATAGATCTAGAGTAGGGTTTCTCAACCTCAGCATTCCCGATCCTTTGAGAAGGATGATTCTTTGTTGTCGGGGCTGCTGTTCTGTGCATCTTAGTACATTAAGCAGCAACCCTAGTCTCTACCTACCGGCTGCCAATAGGGTGTCCCCAGTTGTGACAAGTAAAAATGTCTCTGCATATTGACAAATGTCCCCTAGGGTGACAAAATCTGCTTGAGTAAGAATCACTGATCTAGAGGCTTCACTCCCTCCTCAAGCCATCTGGGAAGATAACACCAGTGGAAGGTAAATAGTTGGCATTTTCCCAGCGCAAAGAGCTGCGGTTATGTTGTGTTTACCCAACTTTCAAGTTATTTGTAACCATTGCTTGTCTCTCTGGCCTCCTTTAAGCCCTGTGAAGAGCTGTGGATATAGATCTCGGGTTATAGCATTAGGGATTTGGAAACAGGAACTGGAGGATTGGTGTTTGTTTTTATTTGATATTTTGATAGTTTTTGATATTTTGTGTCTGTTGAATTTTGAGTCTCTTCCAGATGGGACACAACAACACACAGCTCAGTCATTGATATAAATAAAAAAAAATTCATATATCAAGTTCCAAGAAAAATATAGACAAAAAATGGATGCAACAGATCTAGTCACAAAAACAAAACAAAACAAAACAGAAAATCCACCACTGCAGGAGAAGCAGTAAATCTGAAATGCAGCAGAAGAGAGCTGGACAGAGGAGGAAATCAGAGGCATAAAGAATGCCTGCCTCCCAATCAAAGCCATGTGCCTTTCACAACTCTGAGACAATAAATAAAATCAGTGTTCCCTAAGATTGACCGGACTTAAACTTTATCATGAGTGAATATGTCAAGATAATAAGAGAAAGGTATGCAAATATGCAAAGAAAATTATTGCACAACCACCTCCATAGCTCAGGGAAGGAAATGATAAGTGAGGCCCAACTGCACCATCTGAGCAAGAGTATGAAACTGGTTCGACTGGACTTAGAATGACCTAACACTGCACCTTGCAAAGGCAGGCACTGCTCTGGCCCAATGTAAGGATATACATGTAACTCACATCTTGCAAAGATCCTTGATTGCCAGGTAACACCAGCAGATATTTTGGCAGCTTGCCCAAGCCTCTTCAGGTGTTTGTTGTTACATGTCAGTTTCAGAAATGTTACTGACATTTTTCCTGCTTGCACCCTCTGCAATGAAATAGTACACTCAGAGTTGTCTTTATCCTGCTCACATTTTCTCAAGAACCAGAGTCAGATGAGACAGCGGAATAATGTATTTAAGGTTCACGTCTTTAGACTCTCTCACTTAGCCTGTTCTAGCACTGGGGGGAAAGGAAAGTGGAAATAGGATGGTAGAAAGAGGTAACACAGGAGAATAGGAAGTTAGGCCAGATTCAAGTACTTTCCACTTCATTTGTAAAGATCCTCGCATGCTCCTCTCCCTCCTTCTCATTTGCCAGTGGTTTACGCCTTGCAAGGCAACAAGAATAAGGTGAAGTTCACCTTAATAAGGTGTGTTCAAGAATAAGGTGAAGTTCACCTAAGCACACACTAGAGCAACTCACTAGTTCCCACAGTCGTCCTTTTCTGGCATAGGAGTTTTTCTGGGATTTAAAAACTGTTGATCAGCCATTCCTTTGCAATGCCTTTTTCTTTCTCCTCATAAAAAATCTGGACATATCCATTTCTAAACCTCCTCCCCACTCCAAACACCACTATTGGTTAGATATGCATTTTACTGTTTACTAGCTAAGAATAGGACAAGCTTCCTTTTTGAAGCAAAGGCAGCTCTACTGAGCGAAGGGATCCCTGAAGGATAGCTGAGCCCTCCCTGTGCAGAGAAGGTTCTCTGGGTGTAGTCAGCCATGTATATGTTATATGCAGCCAGACTCTTCTTCAAAAATAAAAGAGCAAAAAACACACATTGTAAACCCCCTCAAGAATTCACAAAATAACTTCTTACCTTTAACATTAGCTTTAAAAACGATGAAAGGAAATTATGCTTGGGCTTTAGATGAGGCAAGATGTTTAATTCCAAGCTTCTCTTTCAGTAGAAATGGATAGAAGATGAACAATGTGCCATCAGTGATACAGATAGAGAAATTGTGCAGGCCATTTTCAAGTGATCTGTAAAATGATGTAATATCAATTATCCCAGATAGTTTTGAGGATCAGATATAATGGTCTAAGAAAGTACTGTAAAAATTTAACGTGGCACTTGACTGTAAAACACTATTAATGATGATGTTTATTTGTTTAAATAGCAGCTCAGGGTCCAGTACATTATTTTGATAGAACAAAGGTGTGGAATGGAGGCAAGTTGGGGGATGTCCTGTTGGCCACATTCCTTTCACTACCACCTGTCAAACGTTAAAGTGTGTGGTGATGTGTTAATCACATTCTACATTTAAGGACACTTTTGCCACTGTTATCATCATTAGATGCTTGAGGTTACTTGTTAAAGCGTAACCTCTAAGGAAAACTGTGAAAATTGTCTTTGGAAGTTTTCACTGAAGAGGGTACATGGAATTGTCACAAAATAATGCCCTGAATTGTTATCTTAGGTATAACTCCTGCTTAGTTTGTGACACTTTCCTGTTAACCTTTCTTGCGAACACCACCTTGCTCCTAGGGTACTTGACATTGAATTATTAATTATTACATAGATATGACCAGTTCAACTGAAAATAATACAGGGACAAGTAAATAGATAATTTTGTTACTGAGAGTTCACATGCTAAACATATCTTGGAAACTGGAACAAGGCTAATGGGAAGATTGCTCTTTATTTAATTTCCCAGTGATTTCTCTTTGCAAACATTCTCAATTAGAAACATTTATTACTTTGACAGTAAGGGCAGAATCTCTAGATTTCTCCTGCAATATCTCTTCTCCAAGAAAAAATTTCCAACTTTCAGACACAAAATGTATAACTTCTATATTTTACTTGTTAAGAAGGGAGAAAACAAGGGACTCCTTTCTGATTATTTACTTTGTTATTACTCTAGGCAAGAAGATATTTGTAGAAAATAAATATCTAAAATACTTAATTAACTAATTAATATATTTGAACTAATCCTTATGCCTGGCATAATTATAATGATGATTTATATTTAAAAAATTACTAAAACAAAAATTTTATTATAGATCCTTAAAAAGAGTTGAGACACTATTTCTACATGAAATCGATTCTACATGACAATTTCCATTCTAAGTGTTTTTCTGCATATTTTAATAATCCGGCAGACTAAAGAGCTGAAAAGAACAGCTTTTTCAAATACTGATTATCTTGTCCTTAATTCTGTTTCTTTTTATTTATAATAACTTGGTGCATTTTTTTAAGGTTTTTTTGAGTAACCATTTATAATAGAGAAAAACATTACACCAATTTTTAAAAAATGGTAATCAATACTAAATTAGATGTAATGAGCACAAAGCCTACATAATAATAGGAAGGAAATCTGCTAATTTATAGCCAATTCATTAAAATGCTAAATATTAATACATTTCAGTTCTGCCTTCACTTAGAGCTGGTTGAATCATGAGCCTCATCAAGGAGCCATTAAAGGCTCAAGTTAGGCCCCATACAAAGAGCACAACACAGACCTGTTTCCTGCTCCCTAGGGGCTCAGAAAGCAATTTATAAAATAATAATGTGGGCAAAAAATTTACAGACAACAGGGAAAAAAATGGAATCATCATCTTTTTAAGGAATAGTCTGCATTATGTGCTTACCCCATGTATAAATGCTTTTAGAATAAGAAAGCAGTGTCCAACACATAGTAGGCCTTCTATTAATGTTGTCTAATTATAATCAAGAATTATTTTTTAATTTGTGAGCCATTCTTGAAGCTTTAACAGACCCACTGTTTGGCAGAAAATCATGCAAGGGATCTGCAAGTGGCTGATTCCCCCCAACCCCCTGCCAGTCAATCTTCTAGGCTTTCTTAAAAAAGACTCACAGGCTGCAGGGAGGGATGTTTGCCTATAATTGCTCCCCTCATACAAATGCAGAGAACAACACCACTGTTCTATAAGGAAAAAGGAAATGACAATAAGATTAAGAGCAGGGGGTGTTGATCATTACAGCCTGAGAAAAACTTAAGGTCTCCCCATAACGACTGCCCCCACCCCCAGACCTAACAAATATCAGAAACCGATGGTCCTTCCTTTGCTATTTGTTCTTGGATGCAAAATTCTTCATTAAAGTTGAGGGATTAAATATAGCACTTTAGCTAATTAATTATAGTTTGATCATTTTGACACCTCCAAATGACTCAGCCACATACCTTGAAGCTTTGTCAACTCAATTGCATCTTTATTTTTGTTGCCTTTAACCAACAATGAAGACTAATGCCACTCTTTCTAGTTTTCAATCACCTCTACAGAAGTGCTCCCCTGGCAATGTGCAAGGACAGACCTAATTAATCCCTCATCTGCCCTCCGTGGTGTCTATACATCACCCTGGCAGTTGGAACTGCTGCTTGTTTTAAGGCTATTGCTAGAATGAAAAGCTCATCTGTTTTTCAATAATTTTACCACAGGTGGTGATTTGTAATTAGAAAGGGCAGAATCCAAATTTTGGTATGTGTGCTTGTGTGCGTGCATGCGTGTGTATGTGTGTGTGTGTGTGGTGCTTTGTAATTTATATTAGGCATTTATTGTGGAAGAGAGTAAATGAATGAAAAGCAGTAGCACCAAGGCATGAAATTTCACATCAAGCTGAGCAACAGGCTTTGGGAATAATATATTTTTGGTTTTGATTTTTGTTTTCTCCTTTTTTAAACGAATAAAGTCACATGTAGGTTACAGATCAAACACTTGGAGAAACTGGAAAGCCTGTAAGTTCCAGGGAAACTTAGGATTGACTGATGTACGTCATATTCTTGAGGCGTATGTGTGCCTGCGTGAGTGTATGGAGGTCATTCAAGGAGGCTGGGGTGGAAAGCTCCGCTCTGACTCCAGTTCCACCTCTCTTGGGTCTCTGGTTTCACTCTAAGGGGGTGCCCTTGCATTTCATCATCATCGCAGGTGGAACTGGCTGTTACTGGGAATAAAAGAGAGTTTATGGGAGGACAAGGTCTGTCTAGCAGTAGCAAAACAGCCAGGAGAGGAAGTTTGCTTTCCTGGAGGAGCTGGGTGGAAATGTTCAGATAAAGACCACTTAATTTCAGGATTTTCTCTCTCAAAACTTTATCTACTTTTACTTTCTATCTTTTTATGTATCAATCTACTTTTCCCATCATTGCCTTCCCCCGATACTCATCTGGAGTGTTCTTGACCTATTCAGATCCGAATCTTCACTTTTCAAGACACTGCTTTTCCAGGAAGCCTTCTTCAACCTTCCAGCCTGCCATTCAGCTTCTGTGGACCATGTAGTTTAAGTTTCTCTCTCTAACCTGAAAGATAGATAGCCTGGAACTTCCAAATAGCAATTAAAGCATAACTATCTTGCCTTCCCTACTAGACTGCAAATCTTTGAAGGGCAAGAGTACTCCTTGGGGTTTTCCCTTGGTCCCAGAACCATGTTGTAGAGCTATTATATATATATATATCATCTGTGTACATACTTATGTATAATTATATATGAATATATATAATATATATATATAATTGAATTGGTCTTTATGATTCACAGTGTGAACTGTAAAATGGAGACAATGAATTGACTCAGGTGTCAGGAAGATGAAAGTAGCCTATGCAGTAACAGAAACTTTCAGGTAGAATAGTATGAATCACTGGAAAGAAATGATCATATAGTTTCCTGCACAGTTTTTGTTTTTAGACACAGTTGGTTACATTCTTTGGTTCTTCATATAGTTTATTTTGGACAAGGTGAATAAAGGAAAACTTTGGTGTATAATTTCTTCATAGGTTGCTATGGCTGGTGGTGACAGTGGATGGTGGGGGAAATATGGAAAAATGAAACAACTCTTCAGTGGTTTCTGCCAGTTTATATTTTTTTTACGGAAAGAGTCTATTTTTCACTTCTTAGTAACAAGGAGGGATAATGACACATCTGTAAAAATAAGAGACCTGTGGCAGAGATCAGGATGCTCTTCCACGTGAGGTGATTTCCCCATTAAAAGGAAACTCTTGCTTTGTTCTCCAGGACTCTGTCTGCACAAGAACAAGCTTAGAGAAGAACGAGAGACTGGCTTATACCACGCTTTCCAGTCTATAACATGCTGATCTTTTTTTTTTTTAAGATTTATTTATTTATGTATACAAGAGATGGGTGCAGGCCAGAGATGCCGGGTGGTGAGAGGATTCACTAGAGACAGAGCGGGGAACAGAACAGGCAGACTGACTGAAATACACTGCTGAGGGGAGCAGAGGGCGAGTCAGGAAAGGTCTGCTGCACCACGTGGGTAGCTCCCTGGCTGGGGATCGAACTCATGCTGCAGTGGCTGCAGACAGCTTCATAGTGCTGTGTCTTAACCCCTTGCACCACCAGGGAAGCCCAACATGTCAATCTCCTTCCAAATGGTGACTGTGGAAAACAGTTCACCTAAGCAATTGGAAGTCATATGGTCCCCATAATATGCTGCCTTCCCACTTAAATAGCCTGTATTCTATGTTCTCAGTCTTCTAATATCCTCACATCCTTAATTTAACATATATAAAGAACATTATCTGCTATGTTCAATTGAAAGTTAGAAAGTAGATACTGTCAAAGCAAGGAATAGCCTGCATCATTTTTAGAGTTATTTTTTGGTTTGGTGTTATGTTGAGGTGCTTTTTTCCTAATTACACTATACCTGGACAAAATGCCTCATAATTTAATCTATTTCATAGTTTTCAAAGTTTTTTTTTATATGCACCAATTTTTATTCCCATTCCATTGTAGAATTATAAGACATTTGTTTTCAGTCCTCTTCTCTTTTTTATAAACTTTCTTTTTTTTAGTTAACTTTCAGGAGCTCACTTGTTCAGTTCATGGCGAATTAAGTTTCAGAATTTCATGATAGGTCACCTCTCTCTGGATGATCTCTTCCACACCCCAAAAAGTCAAATATATATTGCTAACTCAAAACTTGTCTCTCTTCTACGCTCCCTCTCTCTCTCTCTCTACACACACACACACACACACACACATACACACACACACAATCTAAATGAATGAAAGTTTCAGAATACGGAGGAATGGAGATACAAAGAAACATTTCCACGCAGTACATTTTTCTGTAATAACAGGAAAGAGAGAGACTAGAGGTCAGGTTTGACCACATTTGTCTGATATATTCTGCTTAATATATCTTGCCTAATGCCTGGCATATAACTAGAAGTTCAATAGTCTTTGAATAAATAAACATATGTTAATAATGAATAAAACATAATACTTAACTTAGTGGCCCTTCTAAACCTGCACAATATAGAACAAGTCACAAACATAACTGTAATTTTAAATATATAATGTAATTTTAAATATATAAATATTATGCATTGAATTTTAAATGTAATTTTACATTTTCTTGGAGTCATGTTTAAAAATGTAAAAAGAAACAGGTAAAGTTAATTACAATAATATATTTTATTTAACCCTAAATATTGTCATTGTAGTATATAATCAGTGTTTTATGCTTTTTCATTTCAAACTAAGTCTTCAAAATCCAGTGTGTGTTTTATGTCCACAACACATTTCATTTAAGTTTAGCTACATCTCAAGTTCTTATAGCCACACACAGTTGGTGGCTACCATATAGGACAGCATCTCTCTAAAACATTTGGTTTTCCTGTACATTTTTCAAATGAATATGTGACCTGGAACCTATGATGAAATGAACATTTGGTAAAGAGCATAGCCAGCAACTGCAAATCCACTACATCCTTCATTCTTTGCCCTTTCTAAGAAGTCATATTTTTTTACGCTGATGTCTGCCATGTATTCAAATTCCAGTCACTGAGGACCTATGGTCTAAGCAATCCCTCACCATGGAGAACATAAAACAAAACTGGGACCACAGACCCAGTGTTGTTATTTCTGTTATCAACCCACCTGAAGGGTAGAAACAGTTTTTAAAGTACCTGTTCTTGATTTGAGATCTTGAAAGAAGGAAGGTGATTGAAGGATTTCTGGTTTTACATCATTGGCATGCTCCTAATGAGCCACTAATCATTTCAGGTATAACATATGCAGCCTGTATATATTTACATGCATTAGCACTGGCTGGTGACAAGAAGCAGTTCCTTAATAAAGCATTCAAGACAAATTCTCTGTGACTACTGGGAAAGCCATTTATAAACACATGTGTAATTTTAAAATTAATCAAATTCATTCCTTGATCTGTGCTGCACATGGTGAATAACATCATACAAGTTGTATGCTTAATATTGTATATTTTCATTTATAACTCTAGGGATCTTAAAGCTACATACAAACTGAATTCACTCATTCATTCTATTCATTTATTCATTTTCCCAATATTTACTTAGTGCTTTGATGTATATTGTGCCACGCTGGTGACTGAGGACACAGTGACCACTGGTATCTGTTCTTCAGAGTGTAGGCATATTACTACGAGGACATAACTCCTGCATATTACTTACTCAAGGATTTTTACATACAGTATTTTACAGACATAGAAAAATAGGCTAGTAATCAAATACAGTAGTTATTTTTCATAGGCATGTAGAAGTTCCCCATGTTAACAATGCCAGCAAAATATCCTCTTAGAGAAGGTCACTTTCACAGTTGGTGCACATGTGTTTGAGCAACAGTTCTTTTTTTTTTTCCTCAAATTCTTTTTTATTTTTGCATAGACGGTCTGGGGTATAGGCTAGAGGTGTGGGGAGGGTGAGAGGATTCATCAGAGACAGAGTGGATTTACGCTGGGAAACAGAACAGGTGGATTTACTGAAATACACTGCTAAGGGGAGCATAGGGTGAGACAGGCGAGGTCTGCTGCACCATATGTGGGTTAGCTCCCTGGCAAGGAATTGAACTCCAGCTGTAGTAGTGAGAGCACTGAGTCTTAATCTCTAGGCCATTGGGGAGGCCCCATCAACATTTCTATCAACCATGTTACAGTCTTAGTGCTTCCCCCAACATCACCTGTTCTCAGTCTCTAGACAATCAAAGTGGAGGGAGTGGGAGAAGCAATACTTCATCTACTGCAATTCTACCGCAAACCTTCACTGAGGCCACCTGGGACTGCTGAGGCTTACGTGCCCACATTTCCTGCTCCCCCAGTGGAAAAGACCCCACCGAGGACTCTGATGCTCCCTCATGAGCTTGCCAGCATTGTTTCTTTCTCTAACTTGCTGTTTCTCTTAGTCTCTGTTGTCCCTGTAGCAGTTCCTTGGCATCTTTTGGGTGCTTCCAGGTCTCCATAACTCACCTTTGTTTTAGTCAGATTTAGCAGAACAGACACACACACAGTAGAAGTACCAGGACCCCTAGCAATCAGTTCTTTCAGATGGTTGTCCTCCACAGTCTAAGCAGGGTGCATAGTTCCTAGAGAAGGGGCTGCATCAGAGAGGGTTAGAAGTAGTCCCTTACTGTAAGTTTCCAGAATCATTTGTCCCCTCTCTAGACAGTCTTTGCTCCACTACTGGGTCTAACTCATCTTGCCAGACACATACTGCAAAAGAGTTATTATTTTTTTTCTCTTTGTTTTTCTATTATCCAACTGCATTCTGGATTTAATGAAGTCTTCTCTCCTCCCTTAGGTGGGCTGATGTGTGAATACATTTAATTGCAATAGTGAACAAGACTTCAAGATTTCTTCTTAGATCATCTTGGCTTTCGGTTAGACACTTTTTGAAGTGTTCCTGATTTTGGGTGGTGGGTAAGGTGTCTGTGTCAATCCAGAGTACATGGAATGTGCTGATTCTACCTTTTCAAGCCAAGTGGTTGCCTCATTGAGAAAGGAGCATTAGGAGAAAGGGAATTTTAATGTATGTGATCATTAAGCTAAGTAACAAGACATTGATCCATTCTTTGAAAACCTAACTACTTCTTTAGCAGCTAATAAGTATTTATTATGTATCTACTCTTTGAATCCAGGCTTTCATTAGGCTAAGCTTTTAGAATAGGGAATATATTCTTAGATCATGGTATTCAAGGTGTATTTTTTTGAAAAAATAAATAAGAGAATATGTTATATGAGATTGAATATTCCCATTGACTTTAATGGTCATTGCATGGAATCTTTCTCATATGGCAATTAGTAGGAAAACTGTGATAAAATCCCCAACTTTCTATTCCACATGCATTTTGGTTTATCAGTACAACACCTTTGTGACTTTTATTTTCCTAGGAAATTGCCAAAATTTAGTAGGTGAATCTATAATCACATGAATTTAGATATCCTCTCAGGAATATAGATAGATAGATCAATCGATGTATAGACAGAAATATATATAGATACAGATAATAGATAATATGTATATATAATACTATGTTACTAGAGTTTCTGTAAACATCATGATATTTGCTTCTGAATCAGCAGTTCTAACAATGCTAAACTGAAAAATTCAAACAAAAATTTGAGTTCTGTAATATTTCTGATAGTCCAAAGTCTTACAGTCCCTCCCATTATGGCTCTCTGCTTTCTATAAACCTTGGTAGTTATCACCACTGATAACAGGGCATATTAAACTCTTGAATTTGATATAAACCATAATATTATCTTTAAATGATTCAGTAGGGAGTACTCCTGAGTGAATCATCTGCTTCCACTCTTCTCTAAACTGTTGGGATGGGTAATAAGGGGTGACATGCTGAGAACTGTAGCACTTGGCATCCTTCTTAAAATGAGTCCCAATCTTCCCCAAGTAATTTCATGCAAGATGCAATCATCCTTAAACTTTTCAGGACATTAAATGGTACCCTATTAATCTGTAAGTATCTTTCTAATTGCCACTTTATATCACCTCCCATAGGCATTGTGAAAATATAGATGATTAAGTAGAAAAACAATGCACAAATGCACAGTCATTACTTACCTACTTATACATTTTCCACTCCTATCCACAATGGAGGAAAATAAGATTGAGAAAAGGATATCAGGGTACATGCCTCTAGGCCTGGCTTCTCTTCCAAACCTTGGACTCTCTCCCAGACTCCAGTTTTACCAACCTACCTGGGAAAGTAAACAGCCAAGTGATTTTCTGAACATTTCTGCCAGACCATCTTAAAGATTCCGTATCAGCACTTGTGTTTGTATGTTCTTGAAGTGTCAGAGCCAAGAAAGTTTTATATCACCTCACGGTGACTTGACCAAAAATCCAACGGACTTTTATTCCCCCAAGTGATTTACTTTGCCATTTATTTTCAGTTCTAGCATGAAATGGTATGATGAATAAGTTGCAGTCCTAACAATCCACTGCCTCAATGTGGCAGCGGACAGGAGCCTATGTGTTCTCAACTTGGTGACAGTCATTATGTGGCAGGGCTTGTCAGAAGCACAGACAGGGCCTCAGGTTGTTAAGTGTAGGCCTGGCTCTTCCAGATGAATGGGAACTGACAGGAGTGATCTCTGTAACATGGAAAAGAGTGATGACATGAGAACAATGACGTGTTTGGGATTGAGCACAGATATGTCACTCATAATGACCAGAGAAATGATAGGGCACTTGCATTAACTTCACTTGATTTTTTTTTTAAAGATGATCTTTGTGCTAAGAACCAGAGCAAGTAGAGAGTCATGAATTGGAAAAACCAATCCCTCCCAGACCATTACTTAAGCAAAGGTGCACTAATTGGTATTTTGTGATACTAAAACAGTGATTCTTAGCCCTGCTCATTCAAATCCTGCCCACCTTTCAACCCCCATCCTGTTCTGATTTAATTGACCTTGAGTGGGACACAGGCATTGATAAGCCCCCAAATTTCCCCTGACAATTCTGACACAGGGCAGTGGCTGAGGACCACTGCATCAGAAGACCCCAAATAAATATCCTGAAAAATGGGCATAATTTGTACCACAATAATTTTCACCACTATATTGCCCAAGAAAGTCAAATATCTCTTATTTTATGTAATATACAAGAATTGCTATTTTACATACATATGAGACTATTATTATATTTTTAAATGTCGTGACCTGAAAACTCAGCAAGGTTAAAAGAATTAGGTTGACTCATCCAACAAGTCATTCGGTTGTGTAAACACACATTTCACCACTTTTCTTCCTCTCCAGTGACCTTTCTTTGAGTGAGAAGTTAATATTGATTGTGAACTCCAAATAAACAAGTGATACTTGACCCTAGTCCAATATGAACTTTAAAGATAGGAGAGAAAAAGGGACATGACACCTGTTTATTCAACAATAAAATTATGCTGGTCTTTTTATTTGGTGGTGATGCAGACCTATTGACATTAGAAAAGGCAAATACTTTCAAATTTTCATTTAACTGAGGCAATTGCTTTCACACTTGCTTTGACTCCCACATATTGTGACTCATGCATGGGGAAGAGCAGGGGGTGGGGTGGATCAAATTATAACAAAGATCAATAATGAGTTGATTCCTTCCTCTTCCACTGCCCTCTTGCCTCTCATTTGGGATTGAGCTCCCAGTTCAAATGCTATCTCCCATAAAGATCCAAGAGATCTTTTTCACCCCGTATATTTTCCTAAGGTTATTTATATTTTAAACATTATCTCTAGTATAAATTGAAAATAATGCTGAGAGAAAAAACAGGTTAGTAATACAGATAGTTATATTAGACAGATATACCAGATAGTAGATAGATTAATGAAATAGGCTGTTTAGACTATGAAGAATGGTCATTTCATTTTGTGGTTGTGGGGACCAACAATTTTGATTGAGAAATATGATGGCCATTGAGATATTATTTTCCAAATATAAAAGTTTTCAAACTGTAAAATTTATTTTCTTAAAATACTCCAGGGCATGACAGCAATTAGAAATATGCACCTGATTTATTTCCAAACACCCATGAAAACAGAAAAATGTTAATGTCACAAAGTTTCTCATCAGAACAATATAATGGAAGTACCAACCTTAACTTTAAAATGGGTAGGATGATATTCTGCTCCCCACTCTGTCTCTGGTGAATCCTCTCACCCTTCTGTGCATCTGGCCTGAACCCCAGTTCTTGTATAAATAAAATCTTTAAAATTGGTAGGATGAATTGGCAAATCTTATTCATCAACTAGTGCAAACCCTAAAGTAACTCAGCTAAACAGGTAAGTAATGGTAAAAGATTAGATAAGCCCATAATCACCCCCCTTCATACTTGGTTCAGCCCCCAAATTCTCTTACATCAGAGAATTAATATGTACCATCAACAACTTAACCTGGGTTTGATATCACTAATTCAGAAACTCAGAGGTGTCTTCTGCCTCGCTGAGTTCTCTATTTCAACCCCATTAGTACCTCTGTGTGGTTCCTCTTTGAGGAAGTATGACAATTATTCTGAAGTAGCCAGGAGTAAATGGTCAGGAAAACTCACATCCAGCTTTCTGGAATGTGCATCCAGAACTAGATGAGGCAGAAACAGGCAGGACATGGGGCACTGTAAAACATTGAGTAAAGGAAAACCAGAGTGCTTTAAAATACCAGGAATACTAATGAGCCTCCCAAAGACAGAACTAGCAAAGTGAATTCACCAACCATGTTTAAGAAAATAATTTAAGAAATCTTTGATGTTTCTGGTGTACAGAAAAAAATATAAGTAGCAGATGAGGAAAAGAGTTATTCATTCTTCATTTTTCTTTTTATTCTACTTTTTTCATTTATAGCTCATAAATAAAAGTAAACTAATTTAAAGAAATGAATTTAGGCTAATTTCAGATTCTCTTCCAGACAGGAAAAATTCACAATTTGAAAATATTCTATTTTAATCATAAACAGATGTGGAACTTATAATGATTTATGGCACTACAATGTTAATTAAAAAAGACTTCTCAAAATTTTAAGATGGCAGCAAAAGAGGTACTCATTGTTGGAGCTGGTATATATGGGTAGAAGCATTTTGGAAAATAATTTGGCAATTTGTGTCAAGACTCTTCAAACAGTAGGTTCAACTTAGAAGAAATCTATTCTCAGGAAGAATCAAAGTTGAAGAAAGATTTGAGTATAAAGAGATTTAGTTTATCATTACTAGATATATTAAAAATAACATGTATAACATGAATAGAAGTATGATAACAACCTATAAGATTATTATACAGTTATTTATAATGTTGCCAAGTAATATTTCACAAAATTGTAGACGAATCTATAAACTATTATATATATTATTAATTATTAACTATTATTAATCTATAAACTATTATATATATTATATACATATATATGTCCAAGTACATATATATGTGTGTATGTATAATACAATACCAAATTTTAAAAATCCACATGGAATAATATACATTTGACAGTACCTATTTCATTTTAAAAACATGGAAAATTCTTGGAAGGAACTTAATATCTCTTGTGGTGTTATCAAGGGTTATCTTTCCATGATGTAATCACAAGTAATTTTTAATTGTTATACTGTGTTATATATTTAAATTTTTCTATCATAAGCTGGTGATAGTTACATGAAGAGTAATTATATTTTAAGTAATAAAATATTCTTCATCAGATAAATTCAATATCTTGTATTCTTATCTGAGATATGAGATAGCAAAAGACTCTTAAAAGGAATCATAAATGGGGTCTCCCTGGTGGCACAAGGGGTTAAGCACCACACTATGAAGCAATCCACAGCATCCGCAGCATGAGTTTGATCCCTGGCTGGCCAGGGAGCAACCCACATGGCACAGCAGACCTCTTCTGACTCGCCCGCTGCTGCCCTCAGCAGTGTATTTCAGTCAATCTGCCTGTTCTGTTCCCCACTCTGACTCTGGTGAATCCTCTCACCCCCCACACCTCTGGCCCGTACCCCAGTTCTTGTATGCATAAATAAATAAATCTTTTAAAAAAAGAATTATCAATGTCAAATGATTAGTACAAGGAATGAGTCTTCTGGAAATTCAGAAGACAAAGATGATTTCTCAGGGAAAATGGAGTATCTCATGAAAGATAGTTGAAGTCTGACTCAGAAGCCTTGAATGCCAGACTAAGAAAGACAGATTTTATTCCGATGCAAATGGAAGCCCTTGAGGAGATTTTTGTAGTCCTAATAAATGAATATCCTTTGTTCTTCTCTAGTAAAGCTGGTACCTTGAAAATGTATATGCATATGTGTATTCATATCTGAACGTATGTACACTGACTGTATTCACCCCTAGGCAAGAAATAATGTGTCTATAAAGAAGAAACAGGAAGAACGATTAAGGCATTCGTTAATTAGGGTCCATTTACATTTCCAGAGTCAGCTAAAATCATCCACTTATTTAAACGGAAATCTCCTCAGTTTATTACAGTCATTATTACTCGGCAGTAAGAGATAACTAGTTTGAATTTCACAAGTAGAGAAAATTGCATAGTCTGTTGCTTCTCTCAGGGGTCACTATTAGTCAATGTTTGAGTAAAAAAAAATACAGTTCTTAGAAAACAAAACAGAAATTTATTTAGTACCTACTATGTATAAGGCAGTTGAATGAATTTTATATACAATTTCATATACTCTCACAGAAACCCCAATAGGGCTGGTATTTATAATCTACCCTAATGAAAAAGGAGTTTGAGAAAGATGTTTAAAAAAATTCCATGTACATGGTCAAGGTAAGCCTAAATTGAAAACCAGCACTGTTTTTCTGTTACCATCAATGCAAAACAATGGATGATAACATCACACTAAAGCACACCATTAACACTACTGTTACTGTTGAATTATATACATATATTTAAAGATTTATTTATTTATGCATACAAGAGCTGGGGTACAGGCCAGAGGTGTGGGGGGTGAGAGGATTCACCAGAGACAGAGTGGGGAACAGAACAGGCAGATGGACTGAAATACACTGCTGAGGGGAGCAGTCTGAGTCTGTCTCAGTGCTGAGACAGGAGAGGTCTGCTACACCATGTGGGTTGCTCCCTGGCTGGCTGGGGATCGAACTCATGCTGCAGAGGCTGCAGATTGCTTCATGGTGCAGTGCTTAACCCCTTGCACCAGCAGGGAGGCCCCGAATTACATACATTTTTGAGAATATGCATATGTCTCTATAGTACATATGTATACTATACATGTATAGCTAGTATGCATTTATGGATGATACATATACATTCATTGTAATAATACATTTCAACTTATAATTCTAGTAACTTACTGAATTTGTGCTGTTTTTTAATGCACTGTTATATATAGCTATATATATCTAATAATACATCAATGTAAATTATACACAAATGCTTATGCACAATGTGTAGCTCATACCTTAAATAATATATAAAATAGATGAAAGCATTGCCATTTTATATACACATACATGTATAAAAAGTACATTCCCACTGTCTCAGAAAACTGTTGGCCACTGAAGAGCATGTGCTACAGTGAGGAAACTTTGCCCCTCATGCAAAATAAGTTCTGACATTACTCAGCATAGTTAACCTTGAAGGCGAGAGTTGATGTTTGTCTGGAGTCTAGGGACTGTACATTCCTAAGAAGGACTTAAGAATCTCCAGGTGAAAACATGGAGACACCTCTTTTTTCCTTTCTTTTACCAATCCCTGTGCGCATTTCCCCAATACCTACAGCCCCAACACTCAGGACAGAGTTCCCATTTGGAGGAGGGGGCAAAGCCCCTCTGCCTTGACTCTAATTCTATTCTATATTCTCAAAAGATCAGCTCTAAATCTGGTCCCTGCCGTGAAAGGACAATCACCTACTAGTTAAATTCATTCAGCTCTTTATTCAGCAAAACGATGTAGCGTTTTCATCAGTGAACCAAAAAAATCAAGCGTCGAAGAAGGCTGTAAAGAGCCCTTGGTGGGAGTTCACAGTTCTGCACAAAGGCGGTGGAGACTGAGCTGTCACTCCTTTTCTTAGTCTCAGTACCCCATGCATAGCACCAGCTCTAGCGTGAAGGGAGATTTAAAAGCAACTAAGTACATATAAACATTTCTCATTCATTATCTGGGGTTTCTGCTACTGGGTGACATATCATTAGTCCTAGTGTAAGGCAAGCTTTAAAAAACGTAATTACTTAATCATGCAGTTAGCTTCCCATCAATCCTAGCAGCATTTGTTCTTAACTAGCTTTTAAGAACAAAATTAGGAGTAATTTGTAAACAAAAGTAATTGAAGAAAGGCAGATATTGCCAAGGTGTTGACAGCATTAGCAAACATTATTGTTTCCCTTAATACCACCACAGCGCTGCAGTTAACAATAGGTAGCGGGCAAAAGGCAGAGCTAGGGAATTAGTAGGTGGCAAGCTGAGGAAGTGTAGCAGTGGGCAAAGTGGTCTTTCTCCTGCCCCTATGGGCATCCAACTCCAACAGGTAGGGGGACCCTCTACTCCTGAGTTGATTTGTATTATAATTTGATAACTTGATATATTGTGTGATTTAACATTTTTAATATGACTGTGAAATTAATCTCATTATATATTTCACACATTATTAGACATTGACTCTAAGAATTTTCCTCTAAAAGGTGCAATCCCATCCATATGTACCAAGGGTATACAGTTTTCATCTGGTGAGACCAAACCAGGCAAGTCTAAGCAGAGACAAGAAAAGTGGAGAGCAGCGCTTTCCCCAGAGAAGCTTTGCTTGTCTTTATATCTGACTTTTAGTTACAGGTTTAGCAAACTTGCAGTGCACCTCACTTTTGGGCCAGGCATGGTGCTAAGCACTTGAGAAATGGCAAGGAACTCATGATTTTGCGAGAAGAGAAAAATGGAAGTCCCAGAAGATCACAAAGGAAGGCTTAAAACAATTATGGAATATTCCAAGAGTTAGCATCTCATTCTGCCTTTGGTTTGAGGCTTTCCAGACTTCCAACAATTACAAAGAATAAAAATCACACACGCAGAAAGGAGGTAAAGTTGAGATTCGATCTTAGGTTTTTATTTTTATTATCATTATATAATATGATGATGACAAGTGTAAATACCTTTCTAGAATCTACTACAATTTTACAGGAGTCCTGAACCTGGAGTCACCTCACTGAGCTTCACCTCTGCTTCTAAAGCCTCTACTGTGTGACTTTAAGCGGGTCATGGATACCCTCTGAGCCATAGTATTCCCACTGTAAACATTTGTATTGAAGTACTTTTACCACACTCTGTAACTGTAAGGATCTAATGGATAATAAAAGGAACAATGTTTTGTAAATTTTCATTTTAGAAGATATTAATGCTGTTTGAATCCATTTATAGTAAGTATAGGAACAAGAAAAGTGACCTATAACAGTAGAAATTAAAATATGGTTGCCCTAGAACAGCAAAAAGTTGGTCGGTAAAGGACACACATGAGACTTTCTAGGCTAATGGAAATGTTGCATGTCAGTTGTCAATACCCACCAAGTTCATTCATTCCATGTAAATGGTGCCTCAAAATTACATTGAAAAATAAGATATGATTTTTATTAAGGTTCTTTTGAAACTAAATATATCTTTTCACAGCAATTGCTGCCATCTCATAAGTAAGTTGAAATTCAAATATGGACACTCTTCTTTACAGCCTTAAAAACCGAGGCACTACTAATCATCATGAACTTGAAGGTTATTTCCAACATAAAAATTAAGATGAAAATGTAATGTTGCTCATATTTTTCTATGGGAGAAAGTATGACCTAATTTAAATGTACCAGGAAGAGAATATTAATTGTGGTTTGGGAATAGATCTGATAGATCTTTTGATCCACTAATTTATTGGACAACAGATATTGTTGCCAAAGCAAGCATGGTGTCTTTATACAGTATTTTGGACTAGGTAAATAATACCTCATTTCATTTTTTTTACAAAGTGTAGAACAATTTTTGCTCTCTGTAGGGCTTTATGATTCTAACATAAGCAACAGTAAATGAATGTATTTTTCTTGGTGCTCAAAGCATTTGACCTTCAGAAAAATTATTTATTATATCTATATCTGTATTGTTACGGAAGGATTTCATCAGGTAACCAAGCAGTACTCAGAGAAGAAGAGGGCAGCTCTTTATTTACACCAGCGGGCCCAGAGGAGATCTCTCTCCAAAGTCTGAGCCGTGAGCAATTAGGCAACAGAATATTTATTGTCCAAAGCAAGGGGTATATCCAGCTGGGATGCATGAATCAGGCGTGTAGCCTTCAGAGTGCTTATCAGTTGTTCCATGAACTTTCAGTCTACAGGCTACGTCCCAACTTCAGCTAATCAACAGGTCGGCCTGACATTTTTCACTTTATTATATTTATAGATAATGGAATAGAATTCAGCCTTTATCCTGACATTTGCAACAATGCAATGATATAAATAAACTCAGAGAGCATTATGTTAAATGAAATAAGCCAGGTGCACAAAAATATACATATTGGATGATTTCACTTGTATATAGAAGCAGAATATAGAATGGTGGTTACCATTCTGGGGACAGGAGGAAATGGGGAGATATTGGTCTAGTGGTACAAAGTTTCATTTATGTCAAATGATTAAGTTCTGGAGAGCTTAAGTACAAATGTGCTAACTGTACCTAACAGTATTCTTATATACTTAAAATTTGTTAAGAGACTAGAACTTTAGTGTTCTTATCACACACACACACACACATTCACACACACATTCACTCACACACATAATAGCTTTCTGAGGTAGTGGACGTGTAAATGAAATTACTGTGGTGCTTGTTTCACACTGTGCATCGAATAATCAAATTGCATATCTTAAACATATAAACATTTAGTTGTCAAATATTCTTCAATTGAAAGAAAAACTACATTCCCATTCAAATATGAAAAAAACCCAATTGTTGTGTTGGGTCAAGTTTTCACAATCAAAAGAAAATCAACAAACCTCATTGAATGTCTGTGTGCCCAGAAAAGCAGAGTTAAAAGGGTTGAAATAATTATCCAGATAATTATCTAGGCCCCAAAGTGACTTTTATTGGTTTAGATAGATCATTTGGGGCATAAGGAGACTTTTAATTATCTGTAAAACTAAATCACTCTATTATATAGTGGATTACTTCTTTAAAAGATTGAGTAAAAATTACTTGCTATAAATGTAAACATTTTGACTGGAAAAATCTTTTACAAACCTTCAAAACTTGAAAAACACTCATCAGTTTAGGTTTTATATCAGCGAGTTAGGTAAGACTTGGAGAACTCTCTAATCATGAGGATTTCTCAACATTCACAATAAAAACAAGGCAGTTTGTTGCCTTGTCCTTAAAAAAAGTAATTAACTGCAGTGGCCAAAGTAAAACTATCTATCTGGGGATCAAGTTGAGGTTGGAGTAACCCAAACATTTATGGGTCACTATGAGAAGCACTTGCCAAAAATAAAAATCTTTCTCTGTCTAGAAGACATAGTGAACACCTCTATTATCATCATTATTATCATCATCAATTTTTATATAACTACCTTTATGTAAGGTTCTGTCAGTCTATGATGTACAAATTGGTCTCTCATGTCTCTATAAATGCAAAAATAATTTGATTGGAAAGTATGATCAACTACAATCATGTTGAGGTCTTGGCTTCTTTCCCTATCACTTTGCTCTCCTCCTGGGCTTATGATTCTAACAGAGCCTAGTGTTTTAAGAAAGAAGATGCATTGAGAGGGAGATAATAGACATAGAAAACAAAATTATCCCACAGTGGAAACTGTTGTGGAACCTGCAGGACCCAAAGAAGCATCTCCTCAGTCTTTACCTCTACTTCAGGATCAGAGTCAGTTGGAAAGTCTCAAAATCTGGAAGTTGGTAAGTAACTGTGCACAACTTCATGGTGGGAAAGAACACAGACTTTGGAGCCAGAGACATCTGGATTTAGTTCTAAACTCTGCTTTTGGTTACTTAATCAAGTAATAATAAGGACTTTGCATGTATTAACTTATCTGTCTTCAACTCAGACCTAGAAACTCTTTCTTGGGATGTTTGAACTGCTAGCTTCTCAGCTCAAATATCACCTTTGTAAATGCTCAGAGATTTTCATCTCAATTTTTTTTCCTTCACATCACTGTCCCTCTTTAAAATGTTTTCAACTATTTTCATGTATTTATCATCTGCCTTCTTCACAAAATGAAAGTTTAGCAGAGACAAGGTCTTATCTGGTAACTTCTGGTATAGTGTTACTGTTCAACAACAATAAATCAAGAAATAAATGGAAGGATATCATTGGATGGAAGGACTATCATTATTTCCATGTTACAGATGAAGAAAGTCAGACCAAGGAAAGACAGAAAACTAGCTCCATAGAAAATAAGGCACAGCTGTGATTGTGATCAAACAGTCTGCCTCCACCTCCGTAACCAAGCTAAAACTCGTCAAGTCTCTGTTTTGTCACTGAGCAAATGTGGATACTATCTGCACATTGGGATTGACATAAGGGCATAAGGACAAAAGATAATGAGTGTAAAACCCCTGACACAGTCTATTCAGTCAGGAACCAGCAGATAAAATCTTTCCGGGGTGCTCATGAACAGAGTATAAAGCTGTGCCCGTTAGTAGGATGGTCTCTGCCATTGCTGGTCACCTTTCACCTCCAGCCTGGGGTAGTCTTCTGTTTGTGTAGCTGGGGCTTAAAGTACATGAAATTAAATAAGAAGGAAAAGAAGTGGGCAGTTAATATCTATGCTGTTTCTACCATATTAGTGTACTTAAATTTCAAAATAACTCTTTGAAGTAACCACATTTAGGAGTTAAAGAAATTTAGATTCAGAGAAGTAAAGGAACATACACGGGTACACACAGGAAATAACAGAAATAGGCCTCAGAAGTCCAGGCAGAACATCTTGTTTTTCATCATTTGTCTGCAATACCCCTCACCAGGATGGACACGCTCTGAGGACAGGGATTGTGGTTTCCAGCCATCTGTGCATCTCCAGGTCCATCACAACGTGACACAGAGACACATGCTTGCAGATACCTGCATGTTGCTTCAGTAAATTTTGGCCCAAAGCAATGAAGTCCCATGCCTTTTTCTAATATATCTTGCAACTAACTGAGGCCCCAGACTAAGTCACAATATTGTGACTTCAGGAGACAAACAGGAAATACTTGCAGAGAGCGACATCAGGAATAAGGGTGGCTGCGGTTCTGTGTTTGTGTTGAGGGAACACATTGTTCAGAAAGCATAAGGGCTGGTTTCAGAGGCTTAGCCCCAAAGTGTAAGAGTAAACAATAAGAACTAAGTGTTCTAGGGTCTTAGTGCACTTGGGAGACTTGCTTAAAAATCTACCAGTAAACTAAACTATTAATATTTATCGTGCTAAACTAGGACATGTGGAGAGTAATACTAATTATTTTCATTTGTGTGAGGTTTCCACTTATGTGTCTTGCAAATAAATTCTATTTTCTCTTCAATTCCAATACAACTCTGTAAGTTGGGCCTTATGCACATATTAAGTTACTGAAGAAGGAACTCAATTGAAAAGTTGTTTAGATTTTGCTGGGTTGCACAGCTGGTCAGCATCAGGACTTGGGCTTGAACTCATGGTTCAGTCAGTCATCATCACAGCTGAGCAACTGAGACTGAATATACAGGCTCCGAATTCCAAGAGTCTGTGACCTAGTTGTGATGACACCACTGTATTTAATGCCCTTTGGGTTTATCTATGTTGTTGTAAATGGCAGGATAAAGGCTTAATATAGTATTTCAGTATGTGTGTGTGATTATTCTGAAGGCCAAATGCCTTGAGCACCCAGAAAAAATATTTTCTCTTGCTCATAAGAGAATCATAAAAGCTGGTAGAGTAAAAATTTCTACTCATTACAAAAAAAGGAAATAATGTTGTATTCACCCAGTCCAAGTTGATGTGAAAATACACTACACTTGCTTTGGTAACAATTTATGTTGTCCCACAAGCCAACTGATCAAAAGTTCTGTTAGTGTTGGAGAAATAGGAACAATACGGGAAAGAATAATGAATGGAACAGGAGAGATAGACTGAAGAAAGCAGATATTGAGAAATTAGTAGTCTTCCAGAAAAGATGTTTGACATAACTCAGAGACTGTAATGATAATGAATCCAAAATCTTATTTTCTGTGTATCTTAGACCATTACATATATAAAAGAATAACTCTACTAAAAAGTAAATACCTATAGAGGGCTTTGTTTCCTTATACAAAGGATTCACTAATTAAAATACAGTGATTTCCTTTAGTTAGGGATAAAAGCTAATTTAGATTAAAAAAATAGTGACTTTAGAGTTGAATGGGTTGAGTTCAGAAGATGCTAGAACATTCAAGTAAAAATGATCAGTTGGGCCTTTAATTTTTTAAAAATTCATCCTATTTTCTCATATACACCTAAATAACTACGTAAATTACTTGAATAAATGATTGACTTAGTAGTTATATCTGTTATCTTACCTGCAACAAAAATAACAACAAAAAATGTAAAGTCAAAAATGATTCAAAATTGCAAAAAGACACATTATACAATCCACTATTATAGAACCCCCTATTCTCTTCTTCTTCTACTCTCATGAGAAAGTGTATTTTCCACAAACTATTTGCTGCAAGTCAAATCTTCTGATCCTTTGTGGGAAGATGAGAGCAGGAAGAAGAGTTAACACTCCTATATGCAGCTAAGGTCAATGTAGATCAAATGCATTTCCCTCATGTGTGCTGGTTTCTGTTTGTTTGTCATGTTTGTGTTTGTTTCCAGAAACAATTCCATAAGACCCTTCTACCTAGTCCAGAACTGCGAAATGCTTTGCAATTGCAGACCCTACTAATCTCAGAGGATAGCTCTTGTTTAAAAACTGCACAATGTAAATGGTATCTGGTATTTAATGAAAGCACTGAAATTGCTATATGATTTCACAGATTCACTGCTGAACATGTCATGAGGCAACATTTTATAGGCATTGTAAAATCTTTTTACCACACACAGCTGCATTACCCCAAATTACTCAAATCTGCAAGGCATCTGAATCTCACTCTGTAACAGTAATAGGCTTTGCTGCTTAAAAAGTGATTATGACTAATGCACAAAAACAATTATCACCAGACTTAATTGCCAAGAATTAATATATACATATTCATTCTCACTGACATTTGAGTAATCACTACCAAAGAACTAAGTGATTTTCAAAACTTACAGCATCATGAAGCAGAACTAAGAAAAAATACATTTAATCTGTCAGTTTGTACAAAGGAGACCTTATTGGCATTATTTTTATAAGTCCTAAATGTTAACATTTTTAATACACACTTTGGGTTACTTGTAGAAATTCTGTAAAATATTGATGACTAAAATTGTCCCATAGGGTTGACCTTGCATCAAGAGGAGATAGCAGGAGGTAAAAGAATCCGTAGATTTGGTATCTACCCATGACTCAGTTGTGGACATTTCTTTTTCAACTTAGGGCATAGCATTGTCTTCCATATAAAGAAAACTTTGGGCTAAGCATTGTTAGGCCCTTTTCCTGCACCCACCTTCTATGATTTGATGTTAAATGATCTCAAGGAGAAAAAGTTCACTGAGAAGTTTTGGCCTCCTTTTTTGGAGGGGAAAGATGAGAGAATGTTTAGCCAAAGAGCGGATACAGTGTTTTGTCATAAAGGGTTTTGGTGTGAAAGAAGGGACTTTGAGAGAGACTCCATTGTCTGGTAAATACCATGTGATGGGAAAGTAGAAAAATGGTACAAGAAAGGAAAATGTACACTGACCTGACACAGGAGAAATTTAAAGATCATAATAGTTTCACATTCTTTAATAAGGATAGCAAAGATTTTCTGCTGCTTAGGAAAGTCCACAATCTCCTCTCCTGTTTGGCCTCACAGTTTGTCTATAGGTTATAAGAATGACATGTAGAAAGGGGAACTGATGAGTGCCTCCTTGGGATCCAGTCCATTAAACTCTTCCAAACTCTTTTGTTTTACTTGACCAAATGATGACTTCCAAGTGGAATCCCCAAGTGATGAAAGAAATTCCCTACTTGCTTAGGTTTCTAATTTTTTTAAGATTTATTTATTTATGCATACAAGAACTGGGGTACAGGCCAGAGGTGTGGGGGGTGAGAGGATTCACCAGAGACAGAGTGGGGAGCAGAACAGGCAGACTGAGTGAAATACAGTGCTGAGGGGAGCAGCGGGCGAGACAGGAGAGGTCTGCTATGCCATGTGGGTAGCTCCCTGGTCAGGGATGGAACTCGCACTGCAGTGGCTGTGGATAGCCTCATGGGTTGTGTTTTAACCCCTTGTGCCACCAGGGAGGCCCTGCTTAGGTTTCTAAATGTCTATGTGGAACAGAGACTCCCTGCTAAATCCAAAACCGCTCAGCACTGTTAGATGAGCAACAAATAAACTCAAAGCTTTTGAAAGTTACTTCGTGGTAAAGTAGTTGCTGATATGTGAGCTATAAAGACAATTAGCACCATCTAGAGAGTAACTGCTAAGGTGGGGTAGTGACAGAAGGCAGGGCTCATTGGATTTTGAGATGAGAATAAAAGATTCCCAATGAAAAGCAATGAGAATAAACAATATTTGCATGACTTTCAGTAGTGAAAGGGCAGAGATTAAGAAGTCAAAAAGTTAAAGAAGGAAGATATGTGAGCGGGTTGAGCATGTTATATTATTGAGAAGTTAAGGGCTAGAAGGTCAGGCTCTAGGATCAGACAACCTGAAATTGTGTCCTGGACCCAGCTTAATAAGATACATCACCTTACACTGTAATGCTTGTACCGATATTAATGTTGAGAACCCTACAAAAATGTGGTCGGAAGGCTAGAGCATGCTAAGCATAGAAAATCAGGGACTCCACTATACCTTGCACTCTCCTATTGTTTCCTTTTCCTGCAGAATTGAATGAGGAGTATGAGCATGAAGACCAAGAAGTCAGAAGTGCAAGAGGCTGTCACCGGCAACACACTTTCTGCCCATTTCTTCTTTTGTTTTGTTTCCAAATAAACCCCGACTGTGGTTTTACTAGCTGATTGCCTTCTGGAGGTTGACACTTGATACACATTTGTCATTTAATCCTCATAACGACCCTATTAAGTGGAATTGCTTATAAAATCCCATTTTGGAGATGAAGTAACTACAGTTTACAGAAGTCAAGCATATTGCCCCAAGTCATTTATGGTAAATAATAAAGCTGCAATTTAAAACCAGGTCTATCTAACCCCACAAGCATAGAGTATCTGCTTGGGGGAGGTTGAAATTTGGAAACTGGAAAAACCTTCAAGATTGGGCACGTGCCGAGAGCTCAGAAAACCCGATTGTGCTACAGTTGAGCTGGTCTGTGCCATCTGGGAACACTGACAGGAAGGAGAGATAGTCAGAGGCCTCTGAGCACAGAGCACCATTGGCACTTTGATCACTGGGCACATCACCGCTCCCACACCACGTGAGGTGAAACTAATGTCCCTTGCCACAAAGAAATCCAGAAATAGCTACGAGAAACCACAAGAACAAATCATCCCTAACTCACATCTCTGCTTCTAGAGTGTGCTGCATATAAATCACTGTTACATTTCATGGCATTTTACTAATATTTAGCTTAATGTAGAAATCAAAAGTCTCTATGTAGCTCTTATATAATTGGAGAGTCTTAATGGTCTTTAATTTGACCATTCAATTTGATCTTTTTTCTTGCTTCCCCTGCTCTTATAATCCTTGTGGGGGTAAAAGGGCTGTGAGCTCAGTAAAGGACTTATCCAATCACATGTTCATTGTAGAGGTACTGTGGAGTTGGAAGTTTGCTAGGAAAGCTAAGAGATGGCTTCTGTGTTCAAAGAATTCCTAATCTAGTGAAAAAGCATGTGAGTCAAATACTATTGAGTTAGGTTTAAAGGTTAAGAGCACAGAGCTAGAGAGAGACAGGATATATCAGTTGAACTCTTAACTCTTCTGGTCACTACTTGGGTGAATTTGGGCACTTGATCTCACTTATTGCCTTGTTTCTCTCAAATGTAAAACAGGAAACTGTCTTACAGAATTGTTAAACGATTTAATAGTAACATGATTAAATGAGCTTTTATACTTAAGGTTAGCTAGATTTGGCTTGTTTAAATGATAGTCTTTTGACTTTTCTCCAAACAATGTTATTGTCTACATTTACCAGGTGATAGGTGCTCAATCTGTACATATAATGAAGAATATAATGTGATCTACATATCATATATGTATGACATATATAACACATATATATGATATGGGGGAAGGCATGGCCTTTCTCCCCATTTTTTCTCTTTTGATTATAGAAAGAAGATGACAATGGAGAAAAGACATATAAATATTATTAGATAAGCACAGTTTTAGAGTTATGCAATAGAACTCTGGAAGGCCAGTAACAGAAAACCTTCACATATCAGGGAAGGCTTCACAGGGGATGTAACTTCTGAGCTGACACTGATGATGGGGTGATGATGGTCTTCCCTGATGTGTCAAATACAGGAAGGGAATTGCAGGCAGAGCAACTCACATGAATCCAAGGCCCAGGGAAACAGTCCCTACATTTCCAGTGCTGGTTCCCACCACCCAGCCTTCTCAAAGCTTTAATGGTCTGATCAAAATAGGTTTAGCAGGTGTTAGGTGTGTGCTACCGATGTGTGAATAGGATACTATTGATTCAAACTTTAAAAAATGAAAATTAACCCAAATAATTGTTTTTGAAAATAATTAACAGTTATTTACTTTGTCCTGATAAAGGAAAAGATACAATTTCTGACATTTCAACATCTTTACAAATTAATAAAAGAAAAAAATATATTGTAATTAGGTTAACTGTATTTCCTCACTCCTCCATTTGGCCACCTCCTTCCCAAATAGATCACTTTGTAAGAGTAGCAGTTACTCAAAACGAAATATGTTGGTGTATCTTGCAGTCAAACAAAACAGATTAACAAAGCACAATAATAGAGGTCAATCTCAGATTGATTAATATGTCCTATAAAAAACTTGTAACTTGACTAGCCTTGTTGATCATTTTACATTTAGTTAATAGTAATATGTTTAGTTTTAGTCCTTTCCTATTGAGATATTTGTGACTGACGATGTGATGCTATTTAAATTTACCACATTCATTAACTGCAGTTGGTTTTCATCATTAAGAAAAGTAATTTAAAAGAAATTTCAATATTTTCCAAGAGAACACATGAAATATCACCAGAGTACTGCTAAGCACAGAAGTCTTCCTCTACAGACTCAATTCTGCCAAAACCAAACTCTCAAAAGAAGATTTCTCCTGGGTAATTTCTGGGTTGCATCCAGGTTTCCAACGACTTAAAATAAAAAGAACTCTTCTAATTTCTCAATTTAACTGGGTATCAGAATATGATTAGTTCCATTGTGGTTACAATTAGTTATATATAAAGGCTACATTTATGTCCCATATAAAGGAGGTCATATGACAAAAGTGATTTTTTCCCCTTGAGTTCATGGGTGACACAAGACTATCCTCATGCTCACATTTTATAACAGGAAATAGAAAGTTAATTTATAGCAATTTAGAGCCTTTAAAAAAAAACTACTTAGACAATGAAGAGTTACTTTGTATAAAATTAGAAAGATCATAGAGAATAATTTATTAGAACTGACTTCCATATTAGCTGCTGAGCCAACAGACTACTGGCGCTAATTGTTTACTTAAACTAAGTCATGGCAACTCCAAGTCAAAATCTTTTCCATAGTTTGAGATTGGCCTCCGTCTTTTCCTTCCCAGAACTGATGGGCATGAAGCTTACACAGGATATCCGTTCTATTTTTCTCCTCTTTCTCAAAAGAGATTTTAATGTTATGGGAAGTCAGAGTTTTATTTTATTTTTGTTCTTTTCTGCAGAATCCTGCCTTTATTCATATTTATGGATGTAGAAAGAGCATTAGTCATAACCATGCTTATCTATAAGCTCATTGATTTGTTCATTCATAATAAAATTAAAGAACCACAGTTTTTGGTGCCAGAGAGTTAAACAATAAGAAATGTACTAATATTAAGTGTTAATATCAATAATTAATATGTTCACAGCAAATTAAATCATCAGGCATGGACCATCCTGACATGATCAATTAAGCAGTAAACTGCCCTATGTTTTATAGTTCCGAGTATTGAACTAACCTAGAGATAATGTACATATCTACAGAATTGTGGTGAGTTGATAAAGCAGTCACAAACTGCCTGTTAATAAGCTGAACCTCATTTACTTGGTTAAGAATAAAATTCTGAAAAGAAGATGCCTGAAACTGAAAGTAAGGAGAGGGAGAGCAATGACAGAGGGACTCTAGAAGATAATGCCTGATCAGGCATTCTTCATGATTATTATAAGCAACCACTGTGTTCAACTCTGGAACGTTCAGAACTGAATGGCTCACTTATTCCTGAAGTTGAGCCAAGCGTATGCGAAGGATCTGCACCTGCTTCTATTTTGGAAAAGAAGAAAAACAACCATCTGAAATTTAGGAAATAGCAAAGAAAAAAACAAGGAGTGATGGGCCAGTGATACCTAGATTTACTAGGTTTGGTATCAGCAGGATGGTTAGAATAGATAGTGAACATTTTGGCAAAAGGAGCTGTTTCATCAACTATTGTTGCAATCTAAAACACCTCAAACCCAGTGGTTTAAAATAACAATTTGTTACCTCCCACAGTTCTGTAAATTGATTGTGCTCACCTGGGGAGATTCTCAGGCAATTGCTGTCAGGTATTGGCTGGGACTACAGTCAACTCAAGTCTTGTCAAAAGGGGGCATCGTGATGGCTCCCTCATGGCTGGCAGTGATATCAGCTGTTAGGAGGGCTCAGCTGGAGCTGTCAGCTGGGGTGCCCTATATATGACCCCTCCACATACCATAGGTTTACCATTGTGTGGTGTCTGGGATTTTAGAGAGAACATTCCAGTAGATCCAGGTAAAAGCTAATGAATGTAATAATCTAGCAGCTGAACTCCCAGATCATTATTTCTGCCACACTGTGTAAGTAAGGTGTAGGGTAAGGAAAAAATGTCAGGCTTTTCTGCCCTCCCGCCATCAGGACAGATGATGGATCCTTGCAGTCCTGAATGCATGCCTGATGGCGGGCACCTGGAGTAAGGTGTAGGCATAGGTAGATGGATTCACATGGGCTAAGACGGGGCTTTTAAGGGCGGCAACACGGGGATGCCAGTAGAATCCGATGCAGAAGCCGAGAAACAGCAGAATGAACAGAAGAGCAGAGAAGCTGAGAGAAGGCCGGAGAACCCAGATAGTGAGGATTTGCTGGGGGCTGGGAGGGCTGCCAGCCTCCCGGCCCCCCAGCACCCCTGCCTGCAATATGCCTGGTGAACCCCAATAAAAAGACCTACAAAAAGCCACTAAGGACTCTGACTCCTCCTTTACCCGGTCTGCTGGATCCTAGAAAACCTGCACTGTGTCCATTCCTGACCCTACATAAGGCAAGTCATTGACTTTAGCCTAAATTTAAGGGGAGAGAAATAGGTCTCTGTTTCTTGACAAGGAACAACATACATGTATAAAGAGTAAATTTTCCATTCCAACTTCTCTGACCTTATTTCCTTCCACTCTTTCCTTTCCCTACATTGCCTTTCCTACATTGCTTCCTTGTTTCTCCTCCAACAATCCACACTCATTTCCATATTACACATTGTCAATTTCTACTGTTTATTCCTGGGAAACTCTCCCTGATATCTTCATACATCTCATTCCTTCATTTTATTTGAGTTTCTGTGCAAAATCTCTTCAGTAGGCTATTCCTTTAGCTCCACAGACTCATCTCCTGTCACCACTTTCTGAATCTACCTTTTCATCTATGCATTTAGTTGTAGGAGCCAATTAGGTAGGTGCGCATCAGACAATAAGCCCCATTGGAGGAGGGACCTTACCTGTCTTACTCACTTCTATCTCTCCCGAGCAGGAACAGAGTCAGGCTCACAATGTTACTTGGTCCACATTTGTCGAATAGTTGAATGAAGGTGGAGCATGCCAATGATTTCGTTTGAATTGGTATAACTAGAAATAAGCTAAATAGCCTTAAAAATTATGTGAGTCTTCTGTATACTCATTCAACTTTCAGTTTTACTTAATGACTATCATCCACATGAAATATAATCTAGAAGGAACTGTGTTCCTTCCTAATATAATCTAGAGAACTGTGTTCCCTAATTTACCTTTACAACTATAATCTGTTAGTTTTGTAGACTGCTATTGCTGCCATACTTAGCAGGTGGCTTTCTAGTAGCCTTTGGCCCTCTTTGTTTATGTGATGTTACCTGAATAAAAACAATACAAAATATTTTTGCCCTTCTCAGCTTCTAATCCAATGGATTGTAGAAAATCAAGTATGCAGAGATTAAAGAAAAAAGACAGGAAAGGTAGCATTCATGATTATCCAAAACTTTAGTTTTATATTCATTTTTTGGATACCATCTTCTCTGTTACCTTAAATTCTACATTACAACCACAATGGAATACTTATACTTCCTTTATAGATCTAGATTATTTTCCAACTTTATGCATTTCTAGAAGAAAGGTTGTTTCTTTCTTATTCCTCCGGCTAAGTACACTTATTTCACACTTCTGCTCATTTGGAAAGAATTACTCTAATTGCCATTCCCACTTGTCATTTCTAACCCTCTCTGGATCAGGTCTTGTGCTATTTAGTACAGTATAGTGAGGTAAGTATTGCCACCTGATCCACTTATGAGTTCTTTGGAGGCGTGGGTATTATCTTATTAATTTCTAGAATACATTGTCAAGTCCATTGCCTGGCACACAGTACAAACTCAGGAAGTACTTACTGAATTGGATAAAATTAAATTGCAGCAAAGTAAAAAGAAGAAAACAGTAGGGAATTGAGATAGTGGTAGAAAATGTCAAGGCAAAGAACACACTGGCCTTTTCCTTTTACACATACTAATTTTATTAGTTCAAGTCCAATTGTATGTGCTTCCCTGGATATGTCACCGTTTTCTAATATATTAAGAATAGATATTGAAACCAGAGTTATTTAGAGGGCAGGCATGAAATCAGGCATTTTTTACACTCCTTTTCTGCCACACCCAATGCTCCTCCTCTTGTTCATTTGCGTTTTTGTTGCTGTGTCTGTGGGGCAGGTGCAGAGAGTGGCACCAGGTGCACACCATGAATTCTATGCTGTCTCTGACAAAAGACACTTTTCTATTTTTTTATTTATCATTGTAAATTCTCTTTTTCCATATCCATTTAGATACAGTATATTTGTGAAATTAATCCATTTGTGTATGTGTTTGGGGGTGTCTTTTGTAGACATATAGAAATTAGATGTGATGTCCTTCTCCAATATATGGATCAAAGTAATTGTGAAAAATGTTTTTATTTTAAAAGGAACAGAGAGAGGAAACATTATGAGAAATTAATATATGTGTATAATACTTATATATAGTTACATATATACATATATATTTCTTTCAAAAAGCACAATATCATAGTGCTTTTCCACTTTTTTAAAGAATGTGAAAGTAGGAGTTCTAGCAAATTAGGCTCTTACTTATTCACTACATACAGAAAAAACTTGAAATTGCACCTAAGCAACCTTCAGTTCAACACAGCCATTTATCCCCTTTTAATAACTCTTATGGGTCCCCTTTAAAACACTCTTGATTGACGCATTCCAGGTAGAAAAGACAGTACAAGTTAAAAATAACAGTTTTAACTCAAGGAACATTTGTGAGGATTATAACCAGTAATTGTACAATAATTTAATAATTTTTTCTGCGAATTCTGAAAGACTTGGGTCAGTGGATTGAGAGGATGGTGGATATAAGAAGTTAATGGATAGAAAAACTGAATCAGTGATAAATTATGACTTTGCAGTGTCTTAAAAAATTCAGCAATTGTGTTTTCTGATCCAAGATTTCCTATGAAATGAACGTGACTGATGAAAAGATATATCTAATTTTCTTCATGTATATATCCTCACAAAAGAATGAGGCTAGAGTCAAGTATCTTGACTAGCACTGTGGGGGAAGTTCTAATGTGTACTACAGGAATATTAGGCTGAATCTGGCAGTAATCTTTTCTCTTCCAGAAAGAACACAAATACCCAGTCCTTCCAAATGCCCACTACTTCCAACAGTGCATGTCTATTAGAGGCCAAGACAAATGTACCACGTTTCACTGCTTCTCAGCTCTATGGCTTACTCTGTAATCTAATGCCAACTCCCATAAAATTCAAGCTGTGGCAAGTAACCTTGTACAATAGGTCATTCAAACAGCATTGTCCCTTTGAGTTTATGGGAAACAGGAGGAAAGTCAGTAGTCCATATTCAGGCTTAGTGTAGATCATCAAATCACTCCCCCTTGACTAATGGTAGACTCTTGGTCATTATTTGTGAAAGCCAGTTCTTAGGTCAGCCATACTAAAAGAGCTTCTGATAGATTTTCTTGTTTTTATTTTTTTTTCACACTTGACACCTGTTAAAAATTCTTAAATTTCCAAATATTTCACCTATGACTCAATTTTTTATTAATCACATCCTACCCCATATTTTAATATTCATATAACTTAATTTCTCCAACTAGACTAAAGATCCTCAAGAGTAACACCTCTGCTTTTTCTGCATCTAGAAAGTGAGGGGATATGATTTATGGTGGAGTTATTCCATATTAATTTGATAAACATATGAATCAAGGAAAATTTTGAGAGACTACATGACAAAGATTCAATTTTAGAAGTTGAAAACCAAGATCTAGTTAGCTCAGGATAGAAGTTTTGATGAGATGATCATTTAGTTTCAGTTATCTGGTTTGATGACCAAAGGCCAGCCAGAAATTGATGAGACTAGAATTTGGCATTTAGTATTTTACCATCTTATTTAAAGTAACTCAGAAATTATGTGATAGAGTTGATGAATATTACCAATTGTCACACTGTATTGAGAATAATTTCCAAATAAAATTTATAGTCAGCATAAAAGAATAGTAAGGTTGATTAGCAGAGTCTGCCATTCACAAAGAGAGGAGTACAGACATGCCTTTGAAATGTCAGATCAGGTCCAGGTATCTTACATTTAAAATAATGAAATGGAGACCATGGAGGTAGGGTTGCCATTCAAAAATTATGGAGCACCTTCTAGTTGTTAAAGAAGTTCTAAGAACTCAGTTCTCAAAACCCTAGGAAGGGTCAAGGGGGGAAGAATGTAATAAAGAACTTGCAGGATAAAGCAAAATTCTTTCTTCATTTAAGGAGAAACCAAACTTCCAACCATAGAACTCAGCCTATCTGTGAGTTCTAGGCAATTCAATAGTTAAGGGATAAGGGTAAGAAAAAGCACAGCAGTAGAGGAGTAGGACCTCCCCTAACAAGCTGTAACCTCCTGACACCAATGAAGATTGCCTTCAGAGCACAGGAGTCAATAGGGGAGACCTCAGAGGCACCTCCAAATACCAGTATGTCTCCATGATCAACTTGTAGAGAAAAAGGAACAACTGTTGGGAGCTCTCCCTGGTGCTGCCACAGCACAGACCTAACCTCCAAAGTCAACATATTTTGCTTTTTAAGCTCTAATTGCTCTTTTTAAATTTCTGGAATTTTTGATTTAACAATTTTTAATTATATTTTTTAAGTAACATTGGTGTTCAAGACTCTGATTTAAGTGTATAGCCTTACACCTCTACAAATGTATGTTACAACACCATGCCCACCTCCAAGGCACCCATAATTTAACCTCTTTTTGAAACTAAGTTGCTCAGAAACAGAACAAAACCTCTTCTTAAAATGTTTTATAATGAAAATTTGTACACATTCAAAAGGAGAGAGAATAGTTGATACTATTCTTCTGTCCATCCTCCTATAAAGGACTTTTCTCAACTTCTGTACCAGATCATGCCCCATTGTGCCTTCCCAGTCTATCATACTGCTTTGCCATATGTAAAACCCCTACCCCACATCTCAGCTCAGCTTAGCTAGGAACTTAGTCCTTTCAGACCTCTATCTGACTCACCAGGACCATCCTAATGTTCTATCTTAGTTCCAACACTGCAGGCCAGAGTTCCCAGTTACTCATTCTTTCTTGTTTACTTTTGTTGCTTAAATTTTTATGCAGCATCAATTAGGTACTCAGGGAATGTGCCAACAGCTAGAGATAGAATAATAGCCAGCTCTCAGCTGGTGTCCTGGTGGAGATAATGTATGGCCCAAAAGAGGTATGCTCTATGTACTACTGCCTATTGGACAGGCGAATGAGAGTCTTCTATGCCATGGAGAAAACTACAAAGAAGGAGTAAATTCAAGACTAAAATCCAGACTATTTCATTTCTATGATATCCATTAATTCTGGGAAGCACATGCTAAATTTTGATTAGGGACCATTTACTTAGTAGCCTAATGCGCAATGTGCAGTATTTTGAATGAAATCATCACTGCCCATTCATGTGACAATTCCCTCTAAAGGAGATCAGATAAGCCCTGACCATTGCTAAGTAATGCCAGTGATATTGCAGGGGAAAAACACATGATAAACCATTGAAAGGCATAATTTCTAATACCAGTTCTGCCTGCTATTATTACATGGTGACCTTTGGCAAATTGACTATTTTTATCTGTATTTCTGTAAAATAAGGGAGTTGGACTTAATAATCTATAAGACTTCCAATATGTTGTCTGACTATACTTTGGCCTGGCCTTCAGGCAGCGTGAATGGCTACTACTATCACCTCAAGTTTAGGATTGTGTGCTGTGAGGAAGTGACTTTCTGGGCACTAGCAACACAACATATTGTGGGGTGTTCCTCTAAGTGTTGCCTATAATTCCTCTTAACTGCATCTTGCATGTTTCTGTCAACATCTCTTTCATGTATCATTTCTTCACTTAGCTGAAGCAGGCATTCATGTGGTTGTATTCTTAAAGAGAAAGCTGAATCTTGGGTACCCACCTGCTATCATTTGAAAGGTGATTGAATTTTCCACTGCTACTTAACAGCCTAAGTGTATGTCACCCTTTGCTTTCTTTTACTTTTTAAGACTACCTGTTAGACCTGATGGTAGAATAGGCTTGGTAGGAATTTTGGATAAGCATAGACGCATCTCATGCTATTGAAAAGACACGTGCTGGAATAATTGTGTGTGAAGAGTTCTTTTAATTAAATTCTAACTATGCTGAAGGCCTATTCAATGGAGAACATCTTCCATTCAGTGAATAATATCCCCACCCCTACACCCAATGATTTTTTTTAAAAGTAAATTTTCTACTACAATGTGTACTAAATGGAAGTACAGCTGCATTCTAATCTAGTCCCCACATTGGTTTCCTGATGAGGACACTTATTCTCCTGATTTTGGGGGTTCAGAGCATGAAGCACCTTGCTTTGTTTCCTGCTTTCTTCCTGTCATAATGCCTGTGTGGAGGCCCTGGCTTTCTTGGCAGCTGTGCTGTTCTTACATCATTTTAAGTCAATTAAAATTATTAGTGTAGTTTTAATAGCCAGTGCTCCCTGAGGCCAAGTAACAAACGGTGCAATCTGAAGAAAATTGAATAAATAAAATAAGGATACAAATGAAACAATAGTCCAGGAAAGGAATGAGAAAAAATATTACTCCATTAGCAAAGCCATCTACACTAAAATAATAATGATGATGATGATGACGCATTACTTGAAAACCTAGCCAGTGCACAGGACAGAACCAGCCTGGAAAATAGACAAAATTGGTTGTGGCTGAAAATGCTTTGATTTCAAGGACACTGGGAGGGCACCAAAGCCCACACCAACTTCACTAACCTCATCAACATTTGAGAAAATGTGACTGATTCCTTTGTCTGCCACTAACTTGTCTTTCAGGAAAGACAGTATGTTAGCGCTTATTTTTAACTTAAACCACTGTAGGGAGGTTGTTTTTATTTATAAGTTTACCACTTCCATCTCACTTGTAAGTAAGACAGTTGTATCAACCAAGCTGTACAGTTTCTCAAGTCTCTATCATGTGATCACGGCTTCCAGAAAGAAGTCAGCAGGGACAGTGAAAGATAAACATTTTCAGCACATGAAAAGAGGAATGAAAAAAAAAAAAGATTGGGGCAATGAATTTTTGTGCCTTATAGCAGGCCTCGGCAGTGGGAAGAGCAGAGGAAGTCTTGGGAGGAGCATTTTCCCAAGTGCCACCTGAATTACTTGCTAGTTTTTTGACCATGGGCATGTTATTTAACTTCTGTGAACATCTGACACTTCATCTGAAAAGTGAGGTTAAAAGAAGAATCTTAGAAACATGTTGGGATGAGGAAATGACATCATAAACACAAAGTACCTAACAGAGGGCCTGAAAGATGAGAAGTACCCAATAAAAGTCAGCCACTGTTATCATCATAGCGTTTTATACAACATGGGAAAAATTCTGGGGATTAAAAAAAAAATGTACAGAAGAGTGAGGTTAGCATTCCCATAGGCCTCAGTTGTGACTTTCTATATTTTGCTAAGGCCTGAAGCACCTTAACACTCTGTTATTCATAAATAATAACAACCAACATTTGGTGAGAGCTTTCTTTGCTCTGAATGCTGCTCTCTATGAACTTTTGCATTTAATTCTCAAAATGATTTCTGATTTGATGCTATTATAACCATTTCACAGATATGGAAACCAAGACATGGAGCATTTAAAAATCTTGCCCCAGGTAATGGACCTGCACAACTAACAATAGGTAAACTCGAGATTCAAGCACCCCATGTTGTCTGGTGTGGACCCCTTGTCTCCTGCCAGCACACCATGTCGTCACTAATGCATGCTAAAGCTCACATAGCGATAAAGGGGTCCTGGCCTGCTGAATTTGCCCATAAAGTCCTGCATTTGGGCAGAGTAAGGACCCCAGCATGGGCTCCTGGGTTACGTTCAGGGAAAGGAGTTAACTTTTCCAAATTCACTAGTCCCGGGGGCCCAGGGTTTCCCAGTTCTCAAAAGAGCCCTTCCTGGGCTCGGCAGGCCTCGGGCCTAAGCCACCCCTTCTTCGCATGTCTAGCAGACACTCTGCCTATGGAGCCAGGCTTAGTTGTCTCCTCTACAGCTAGTGTTCTGTTCTCCAAGCGGGTGTGCCCGGGAAAAGACTAATCATCTGAATATGTTGGCCATGGGAACGGATGCCTGGTGTCACTTGATCAAAGAAGACAGAGCTGTTAATGTACCGGAGCACTCTCGCTACGGAAATGAGTCACACCACACAGCCCAGCCGCTGCAGCATCATTCAGAAACTGTAACAAAACTCAAGGGCCACTCTCCAGTGGAAGAGAGCTTGGCAGATGGCCAGGAAAAGGTGCAGAGGGTGCCAGACTGCTAATGAAAGAATGGCTTCAGAGTCAGTCTTCTTGCTATAACTGTCTCTCCTGCTTTCTCTTTTTAAAACTATTTTTCCTATTGTAAATAATCCCATTAAATGAGGACCATTGTCTCTCCTTTCACAAGAGGCTCATTCAGAGCCTTTAGCAGTAATGAAAGGGAAAAGCATACACAATCAAAAAGATGAGGGGCGTGGTGTGTTCCATCATGAGGGAAGCAGGAGGTTTGGGAGTGGCAGGGCTGGGTCTGGAAGGAAAGGCGCAGTGTGGCCCACTTGCCCGGCCCTTTGGGAAATCTCTTGTGCAACCACCCCCTAATAATGCTGGTTACCAGGAGAAAGAACAGGGGTACAAAAAGGGAGCTCTGTCTGTGGTTTTCTAAGATCTTTGGGAGCCAGAAAAATAGGGGGGATGACGATAGATGTAACAGAAGAATGAATCTGGTGGCAAGAAGAACATATTTCCTGTAGCCTTTAGTACAAAGATATGACTCCAATTAGCCTTAGTTCTCCTGGGCAGCATTAGGAGTTTCTCGGGTATCATGCCAGATACACATTTCATAATCAGCTGATCTTCAAAAGAAAATAAGTTTCTTGACAAAGTTTAACATCCTTTAAGGGTAGATGCTTGACCACTCTTGCAGTTACCATTTCACAATCAGGCACCAATACCAGATTGACCAATCACCACATTTCTCTCTTTAGTTAGGAAAATAGTTGCTACCTCTGGAGGAGAGAAAACAACGAGTTGAGCACAGAGCAGGTCACCCTAACCAAAGAGGGGAGTCTGTAACCAGACTACGTGGATTCAAATTGGCTGCATCATTTGTGGATGGGTAACCTCGAACCAATTATTAACCTTCAGTGTCTCTGTTTTCAAGTGGAACTTGGAAATAATAGTAGGGAGCACCTCACAAGATTGTTGTGAAGATTAAATGAGCTAGTGTAGGTGAAGTACTTAGATGAATATCTGGTCCATAGGAGCACCCGGTGAATATTTCCTGTGATGACTGGAGAATCACTGTCACATACCCTCACACACTGCCATGTAAGCTAACCCATGAGAGGATGAGACACACAATGATTCTGAACATGAGTTTTCTCCCTTTGACATATGACTTTGCAAATGCTTTAGATTTTTGTTCAGAACAAAATGCAAATCATGTTGTGACTTCTCTATGACCTTTAGGCATGTGAATGTAACTTGTCACACAGGTTGGATATAGAAGTACCAGCCGTGGCATCTTTATTCATTCTTTCTGTCATTTAAACGGATTTATGATAAGGATACATGCAATCGGCATGGTCAGCCAAGCCCCATGTTTCGACAAACATCTGGTCAATGGCCTTGAAAGGGACCAAGTGAGTCACAAGAAATGGTCTTTGAATCAATAGCCATTATTCTCTTTCATCCCAAAATCACAACCCAAAAACAAAACAATGCAGCTTTCTCATACCCTTGAGATAACGGATTATGCTTTGGGGATCCTTTTTCCCTTTGAAAGTTATCTTTTTATATACTTTTAAAAAAATGAGATTGAGGTAGCATTGGTTTACTCTCTCATGTACTTTTAATGTTATTTCCCTATGTACAAATGTTCACTAGTCCATGGGGAACCTCATTAGTAAAGAGACTGAGCAATACAAGGATGTTAATTATTGAGGCTGCTTTCTGTTACAGAAGGTCTCTATATACCACTGTGGCTGCATCTTCATCATGGAAGCCAGTCCCCGGACAGGAAGGCTGATGTGTTGTACCACTCACAGATTTTTAGAATCTGTCCTGAGTGGGCCAGTGTCCTAAGTGTTTCAGACCCATTGACATTACTACTCAGACAGAGGAAAGCTGAAGAACTCTAATATATGGAAACCTGTAGAACTGATTTAAACATGGGCAGAAAAGAATTATGAATCTCAAAGAAACAAGTCTTACATTGTCATTATTGTTCATTAATTGGAAAGCGAAAACCTGGATAATAGCAATGCTTTGTCTATTCCCTACGGTGGTGACTCTCAGTGAGAGAGACTGAGCCCCCTGAGTGTCAGTTGGAAATGTGCAGGTATAATTCTGGTTGCTCCCATGATTGAGTATGCTGTTGGAATTTAGAGTGAGACCCAGGGGTGTTAGTGTCCTGTGGCACATGGACAGTGTGACACAGTGCAGAGCTTTTATGGCATTTTGGGGTATAATACTATAGACATTCAAACAAAGACCTGGTAATGTGGTTGGCATGTTATTCCAACATCAGGTCATGCTATTTCCCTTTTTCTCTCATGATATGCTAATGAATCTAGCCTGTTATTTTTCAGCTTAATGCTAGTTTTTACTCTAGTGTTTGTTGTCCCACCATTCTTTCATTTTTCTGTTAGTTGAACTGGAATGGCTTCTGATCTTTTTACAGTTCCTCCTCCAGAGTTAGTCATTTTCAATAGGGGAAAAAAGATCTAATTCATCATCATGATTTCTAGTATAGTTCTGTCAAGATTTTCCAAGTTGAAATAATATTAATTTCATTATCAATTTATTTCTATTTCTTCTTCATAAAAAGGCATTTGATTAAATGCTTAAGTAATACATTTCATTATTATAACTTTCCAATTTAGAATAGGAAAAACATTTACAATATATTATATCCAAATATTTTATATTTTATCTGTGTGATACACTCATATAACACATGTATGTATTCTGAAATATATCTTTTATTTTATACATTGTATATAAAGAACTAATACTATAAGTACATATAGATGTACATAAGTATAGATGTATCTGATATATAGTACATATGTACATGGTATAAATATTGTTATATGTGTTATATGCTTACACAACAATTTTACACATATGTACATATGCCTGATAATACCTAGACATACTCACATGGCATGCACACAAGTTACATGTCATGCCTAATATACACATTTTGCATTGTGTGCATGTATTCACAAATATGTGGGTATGCACATATGTGCTATATGGATATATGACATTGATTTTAAATGCACCTACAAGTTGCCTGCCTTATACATGTACATGATACATGCTTAAGTGCATTCAGGTTACACTGTTTTACATATTACATGCATGTGTCATGTATAAGAAGAAGGGAGGCATATCTTTAACACACTTTTTATGATAAGGAGATACCCTGTGAAGATAAATTGGAGAGACTTTGCAGTGATGTTTATTTAGTTTAATCTCATTGCTCAAATGAGCAGTGATAGATTTGCAAATTTTAACAATTGAGTCATATTTTCAGGGTATATTTCAAATGAGATTCAACAAGTCTAGAAAATTGGAGAAGAAAAGGCAGTAGTTATATGGATGAGGTAATATAGTGCTTACTGATTCATCAGTACTAACATGACCAAATCTACATTGGAAACTAGAACATTCTAGCCACTTTGCTTACATCCCCATCTTTTCCCATTTGTAGGTCTGAGCCAGAGGCAAAAGGCCCAGAAATATCCATGACTCTCATTTGCATTTTCATATTTGCACATAATTCAATTTCCTATATCCAGCTAAGGCTAGTATGAGAAGTGCCCAAAGACACAGAGAAAGAGCAAGAGTTAGAGAAATTAGAGATATAAATTCATTGAAATACACTGGAGGTGGAGCAGCCCCAGAAGCTCTCTTGGGAACACAAGCTCATGCGGAATCTGGCCCCCAGTCTCAGAAATTCTGTCAGTTGACAGACTTGTGGCTCTACCACCTCCTTATCTTGGCATACAAGTCACTGCATTATCACAGACAAGGAACTAACTCCTGTTTATAAGGCTTGACGCTCAGTATGACTCAGACATTAGACTATTCAGTGGACCAGTAATTTTCTTCCATGTGGTTAGCCCTAAGGTTAGCAATAAATTGTCCTCTCAGGCTTCATCTGGTAGCAGTTAGAAACAGGATTACTTAGCAGATCACTAAGGCTGAGGAAGTTTTTGACTAAATCTACTTGTGGCCTAGTTAAAGCTACAAGATATATTCAGGTCATGGTTATTCATTTGCATTGATATTTAAGCTTAACTAAGTAGAGAATTTTTTCCCTAAAGACTTAGTGAGGACTTACACAATATAGTTTGCCTATTGGATAGTTTCACTCATGCGCATTATAAAGAAACAAAACAAAGGCACAAAATGAAACCAAAACAAACCCCAGAAATCTGATGGCCTAATTGAAGCTATCAGAGGGGGGACAGGGTAAGGGACCCTATGGACTATGGCGGAGGGTTATTGGTGCCCCGAGGGTGCACAAGACATGATAACATATGTGTGAAGAGGTGTGAACCTACACCCCTAAAACACACCGTATTTTAAACCACATTTAAATTTAAAATAAATTCTTTTTAAAAAGATGTATTTTGCTCTCCATGTACCCAGAGTTTCAAGGGTCGCCTTGCCTAAAGGATTTGACAAGAAGAATCATTAAGAGAAAACCCTAAGAGCTGCTGAAACTGGATTAACCAATAACCTGGCACGATCAAGGTTGTAGAGGATGTTAGATCTTCAGGATATTGCCTACATTTGAGAAGCCGGGCACTCAATTTCGTAATGAGGAGTCCATAGGGAAGAGCAAAAGCTACCAACACATTCTTTGAGCTCACACCCTATCACCACATCATAAACATTTTAAAGTTTGAACTCTGAGCTGTGCAATCACAACTGTTGCACTATTTAGCAGTTGTGTAAATGCATTTCAAGTAATCGTGGGTTGAGAAAGATTTGAAGTCTGAACCTAGACTCAGGCTCTGTTGGAGGGTGAATGTGTACGTTATCTCTCTCTCTCTCTCTCTCTCTCTCTCTCTCTCTCTCTCTCTCTCTCTCTGTGTGTGTGTGTGTGTAGAGTGGGCACAGTGTATGATACATTAGAACATTCACATCCATGAGACGGAGAAGTCTAAGCCACAAAAGTTCCATTTCTATCTATTCAAAGAGTTCTTTCTTTCAACTTAGGGCCAACCGAAATTGTCCACAGGATAGCACATTAACTTTCTCTTCTTTCCCTTTACTCAGAAAGGAGATAAACAAAAAGGAGAAGCAATCCAGCCTCTGTCACATGGGTCACTGGCTAGAGTCTGAGTGTCCACTACATGAGCTCTCCTGGTTAACACAGACATGTGTGGCTGTGGAAAACCCTGGAGAGCAAACAGGCACAGGGAGCTGAAGCTCCCCATGAACCCAGGTGAAGGGAAGAATCCAGGTGGGCTTCCAAGAACATATTTCTTCTTCAAGTTGTGCATTTTATAAATATGATCTGTTAAAGACTTCTCTGCTTAAATGAGAACAGAAACAGACTGTATCTTATTTAAGATTGTTTCTTAATACTTCCTGCAGGACCTGCCTCTCAGGAAGCACTCAGGAATCCATCCTAGATTGAATGAACACCTAAGCAGATGCTTGAATATTAACAGGCATCTATTTCTTCATCAGTAAAATGGGGAAACTAATGCATGTCTCTGGGTTAATGTGAGCATCTTGCTATATAATATAAAGTGCCAAACTTGTAGAAGTTACTCAATAAATGTTAGAGTGTATCTGTTGCCCTATTCAACTCAGGTCATCACTGAATCTAGGGAACTGGTTGTGCCTGACCAAAGAAATAGCATGTGTAAAATATCCAGGCAGAGTCATTTCGCATGACTTATATCATAGGTTTATTTAGAGTTCAGCTCGATGTTCATTAAGCTCCACTACTGTAGGATAAGACTTTCTGTTTTCAAAGGCCTGATCCATCATTCTGAACCTGGGGCATATGAATTTATGGTCATAGGCATTTGAATAAGTGTGTAAAAAGTCTTTTTTTCCTTTCCAATTTGTTTATAAATCTCTGTTTTTGTCTCTGGATATCCCCAGATTATCCTAGATTATCCAACAAGAGCCCTACCTACCATTTGTAATAGGTAACTTCCATTTGCTATTTGAATCCACATGTCACTCCTTTCTATCCTACCTCCCAAGACTATGTCAGTGGCGGTCTTGCTGGCTTCTGCTGGTTTGGATTCAGCCAAGAGATGTGGAGGGTGATGGATAGAGATGCCACTGTCAAGAGATTGGAGGAGGATAGGAGGAGAGTGGTGATGCATATTTGATCCCCAAATTCTTTCCCTGTGGAGCCATCCCAGATTGACTACCCACACATACCAAAAGCTATGATGTCTGTCTGTAGCCCTGAATCTAGTTCTGGTAACTGCTCACTTTCTTTGCCCAGCTAAGGGTCACTAATGGCTCCCCTGCTCTCACTAGCCTCGAGGTGCTTCACTATCTCTGTATTTTTTTCTCTCCCTCTCACTTTTGTATTCTACATTAAATTTGCCTCTCATATCAGTCTTACATGTGCCACCTGTTCCTGTCTGTCCTAAGGATAATACTGTCCATGTTTCTGACCTCCTAATTCTCTCTGGTAAACAATATTCTGTTTCTTAAATATATTATCAGTATAATAAAAGTGGTAAGCAGAACAATGACTTCCAGAACTGTGAATATGCTACCTTACATGCAAAAGGAGCCTTGCAGATGTTAGTAAGGGAACAGACAAGTGCAATGAGATGTCTAGGACTATCTAGATTGATCCAATAAAATCACATGAGTCCTTCCAGAGCAGGGAACCTGCTGCATTCAGAAGGAAATGTGACTGCAGTAAAAAGGTCATAGATATGTGATGTTGCTGCCCTTGAAAATGGAGGAGGGGGCCATGAGCCAGGAAATGTGGGTGGCTTCTGGAAGCTGGAAAGGCAAGGGAATGGATTCTCTCCAGACAGGATTGTGGCCCTATGGATACTTTGACTTAATTTCAGTGATGATCATTTTGAGCTTCTGACCTACAGAACTCTAAGATAATACATTTGTATCCTATAAGCTACTGCGTTTGTGATAATTCTTATGATAACAAAGGTAAACTAGTAAGACAATACAAATCCTCTTTGTGATCCAAAGCATGGATTTTCCACTTACTCAGGAAGTGATGATCTGACCACAGTCTTAGCTGAAAAATGCTCAGTGACACTAATAAGGGAACCAGGAGAAGACCAATATGTAGCAAATTTTGAGATATGCTGGGAGCTTCACACTACTTGTGAAGCATCATTATTGTACAATTAATTTTCTCAAAGGTGCTACTTCCTATTTAAAAGCAAATGCCTCTGAGAAAGATAAGCAGTCAGTTATGAGCACCACAGAGAAAGGTAAATCAATGTCCACTTGTAAACTATTATTATTATTATTAACCAATGCATTATAAGATAAGTAAAAATCTTTTACAGAGAGGGAAATGCCTTAAAGCGAGCTCCTGAAAGAATGGGATATAGACCATGCATGATTGCATGGAACGAAAAGCAGATCATCTTAAGGAATGTGGTAAAAGGTCATGGATGAAGGACAGCAGTGAGAGGCCTCAAAGTTATGAACCCAGAAAATCTAGATGATGGAGAGGGTGAAGGAATAATTATAAAGAAGAATAGAATACCAATGTAAGTGTATTGGGGTCAGATATAAAACATATTTGATTTAAAATTTTGGCAGAGTCTGTCCTTGGCAAGAGTAATAATTTTTTTTTGCAGTCTAGAAAATCTGTAGCACCCACAGTGATCTGTACTACACTATTCAACAGGCTTGATTTTACACATGTATTCAACAATGGATATCTATTGTTGAATACTAAACAATATGTTAAAGGTGGACATTACAGAACTGAAATAAGACATAAACCTTGACTTCCAGATTGTCCCATTTACTCAGAGCAATGAGCAGGTATAACTATGAGAAGAGACTGAAAAAGAAAGTGATGAGGGGTGGGGGAATGAGTTGAGATAGACAGCAGATTCAACCCCATTTGAATCCATGTGGGAAGGAAAATCTGTACCATGGAGCTTGCTTTCCATCAACCTCTGCTTACAGCTCCCAGGGATCAGAAGACAAAATATAGAGTATTCAGTCTTAAGTAGTGAGATGAACCAGCTTTTCGAGCTGATGAGTGACTAAATTTGATGGCCAATTATAAGATCCTTCATGGATTTCAAATGTGCTTCGGAATCAAGCATTCTAAACTACACCAGGCTTTGGTTTCTAAGTTTCTATGATTTTCTAAGTCTGCAAATAGGATTCAGAATGCTGATTTTCTCCCAGCACTTAGTAAAGTTCTAATGGATTGATGGGGCATAATACTCTAATGAGCAATCCTAATGAAGAGTAGTACTGGCTTAGGTAAGTAAAGACAATGCCTCTAAAATCTCACTTCACTCTTTCAACCCTTTGTATGAATAAATGAACAAACTAGAGTTGCTAATCTTTGCCTTGATTACATAGAAAAGTAGCATGCCATGAGCTGCAACAGACATTACCATCAGGGTGGTAAGTTAATGATGGACCTGGAAGCATGGGAAGAATTTCAAGAGATCACCTCATCTCTTCCTTTTACAAAGCTAATAGACAATTATCTTTAAGAATGTAAATAGTCATTACATTATAATAGAACCTTGGCATTTTTCTCTTGATATTAATATGGCTTAAATTTGTTACAGGATTTGCATACTTTTTTTGAAAGCCAGCAAATTTGAGAAGCAAATCTCATCTGTTGAAAAAGGAAAAAAAGAACAAGAACCGGAATTAAGAAAAAGTAAAGTGAATGGGCAGAGTGGGCAAAGTTACGACAAGCTCTGGACTACTGAATTTCTTTCTCTAAATTTCAGAGTTTCAGAACCTCTAAATATTGTACATGGAAATAAATTTCTTTTTATTGTGTTTTGGGGGGGGACATAATTTTTTTTCTTTGAACTTCAGACTTTATTAATTAGTCTGATACAATGTTATTATAAACTGTTGTTGATTATCTGACTCTTCTGGGCATGTGAGGGATGCCAAGATGTCAGTTTTATATTAAATGGATGTCGTTTGTGAAAACTAAATACAGAAATAAAGTATGTGTTTAATTAAGGCTTTAATCTTCCTGAGTTCATTTTTGAGAAAAGGGAGCGGGGCTGGAGCCCTGGATGCCTATGGGGTTGATAATATTTTCCAAAAAAGATTGGTATTCCTATAATAAGTATTAGTAAACATCCGTTTGTGTTAGTAATTAACTTTAATGACTTGATATTATTTTACCTCTCTTGATTGAATGTTCCAGTTCAGATACTTATAAACTAGTGGTGCCATCTACGTATCTTGCCGAATCAAAAAAAAAAAAAAAAAAAAAAAAAAAAACAAATACAACTGCCCACTCAGCAGACAGCTTCAAGAAGACAACCAGACCAAAAAATGATGGGGAAGTGAAAGATAATGAGGGAGCAGGAGGAAAGAGCATGTTTGAGAAGCTGGGAAGAGAAGGAAAGGGATTTAAGAGGTGAGATAGAGAGAAATAAAACAAAGGAAGAGCCATAGAATATAGTGAGCTGGAAAAGAAGAGGGAAGCCACACGGTGTTGGATGAAGGCCAAGTGCACTAATGTCATGGCTCCAGGGTGTCCCGGGGTCACCAGTCTCCCCAGACTGACAGTCAGAGCAGAGTGGGCCTGCTCAGATGTGAAGCTGGTTCTTCATATCAAGAGCAGGAAGGTAAAAGAAAATGTCAGAAAATTAAGCTCACTGCTAAAGGGTATTTTCTCTTTCAGATTTCCAGGGAAAGCTTGTATCTACTTAGCAGGCCCCATTAGTAAAGGAAATGTTCTAGCATTTTCACTTTGGCCTTCATCAGCTCACTCCTGTGAGGTTGTTTCCTCTTCTGTGTTTCTTCTGTCCCCTCACCTGAACCAAAATGTCACCCAGGTAAAGAGTGGTATGGCTTCAGCCCCAGAGGAAGCAGCTCATTGCTGCTGGTTGGAGGTCATTTTCAGCTTCCCTGTGCAGAGGAGGGGACAGAGAGTTTGCAGAACAACCGGATCGGGGCCTAGCCCTCCTGACTTTGAAGGCCTGATTTCAAAAAGCAAGTTCCTCTATCTTTTGTGAGAATAATCAGCAGGTACATGTAAAAAAAAAGTTTTCTCTCCCAAAATAGGTCAAATGTTGAAATAATATAAAAAATGCTATTTTATTCAGTTTTTGTTCCATCCTGGCCCTGGAATGCTTGCTGACATAGCCCCACTTAGGTTTCAGATTCCAGAGAGTGCCCTTGAGTTCTAATGATATCTGTAATGATATTTCGTAGGTTCCCCACTGCTTAAACAAAGACAGAATTTATAATGCGCCTCCGAGCATCAAAAATGGATGTTAGAAAACATTAATATTACTATTTTTATCACTATTTAGTGAGCAGTGCTAGAAGATATTAATATTACCATGATCATTATTACGGTGAGATAAGGAAGGAGCAGAACTCCATGTGGCAAAGGATTGTTGAGGAGGAAAAAATGGATGAGCCTATTTTCCTCTAAGTTCTTTAATTCAGGCTTAACTGGAAAAATAATCACAGTGGCTAACAGAGTCAGGAGTCAGGGTAATTAAGTGGGTAAATGAGGCCCCTGTCATTTGAATTTATGCATTTTCCTTCATCCCTTTGTTTGCTCTGCCTTTCTCTTCACTGGGTCTCCACCGAAATGCTGTTTATTCATGGAGGGCATGCCACAGTTTTTAATACTGGGGGGAAAATCTGAAACCCTTCATCCGACTGGCCAATGTGTAGACCGGAGAGAACACAAGGGGATCAAAGTGATATGAAGACAACAGGGGTTTCATTAAAATGTTCCGTTCTCTGCCTGAGGACAGAGCAGTGAGAAAAGGGTGAAAAAAAAAATCATCTAGCCCAAACAAGTTTAACTTAAAAAAAAAGCAACGAACCACCTGTGGTCTCCTTGGAAACAGGCAAGCACACCCTCCAGCCACCTTTTAATGAAACCCCAGAGCCCCTTTATTAATTTATTAAAGAATCTATTTTCTGAAGATTCATAAACCTCATAGAACTCATATTCCAACACATCTCTGCTATGCTAATGGAACGCACTTCTATGAATAATTAATTATTTAATTAGTAATAATTAGAGGTTGTTGTATAGGTCAAACCATTGGACTGACAGCATGCTATTGTCAAAATGTCACTTGAATTAACGGAACAGCATTGAAACAGAAAGTGATTCATCGGTTAGGGTGGTTACTTACCTACCCGCTCCTCCCTCCTCCCACAAACATCTTTCACAGCATATGCCATCTGAAGATGTGTACAACATGTAAAACGAAGCATTTAATATTGAGCATTCTACAGAAAGTGTGTCTAGCCTTCGATACTTTGTTAGACACATAGGACAGGGTGAGTAAAGTAACTGAATTGTGACATGCAGGCACTACAGCACCAGTACCTGCATTTACACCACTTAAAAATTTCTAAGACTTCTTTTATATCACTGGGCATAAATGTTCACAGAGAATAAATACACTCAAAGCAAATAATTGTTCAAAAACATATGAATACACTTGGTGAAAAAAATTCTCAAAGATGATTATTCTCTAGCATTATACCACTGCTTTGTGGTATTTTGCAGGTCTTACACACACACGCGCACGCGCGCACACACACACACACACATGCACGCATACACACCAAACTCCAACCCTGCTCAGAGCCACCTTTGATCCTCACTGTGCAGAGAAGGGAATCGAAAAGATCTCCCTGAACTCTGGAGCCAGGTTTTGCCCTTGCTGGCAGTGTCGCTGAATCTGTGCCATTAGGCACGTGATGCCCCAGTCTTTTCTCTTGTCACATAGGTCCACACTAGTAGTGACTGTGTGGGCACTCCCCTGAGATGACCTGTATGAAGGGCTTCCCTAAACACCTGACTTAATGATGAGTTCTCAGTCAATGACAGGTCTTGTTGCTTCATATTTAAAATATCACTTTCCACATGAGGAAGAATGTGATAAGTTGGACAGTATAGATATTCACACTCTCATTGTTCAGATCAACAAACTAAGCCAGGCAAAACATCTTTGATTCTCTATGCCAGAGGTCACACACATTTTTTGTCAAGGACCAGTTACTAAATATTTTTGGTTTTGTGACACTTGGGGTTACTAGGGCAAAAGAAGCTACAGATATTATATCAGTGAGTGGGCATGACTATATTCCAATAAAGCTTTACATGCAAAAGCAGGAAGAAAGTTGAATTTAGCCTGGGGGTATAGTCTGCCAATGCCTGGTCTAAGTAATGTTGGCAGAAGGTGGCACATAGTAAGTGTTCAATAAATAGCTGTTGGATTAATGAAATACCGACTGTATGAACACACCCAGGACAAGACCTCTGGTCTTAATCTTAGTGCTATACTTGGCCCAGATATTACCCCATTAATTAAATTTACAGTATCTAAGAAAAATGAAACTTTTGATTTTTCTATGCAAAAATACACTTATCTGTTAGGATATTAATGTAAATCTTTAAGGGCAACCTATAATAGAAACTTTAGTAAAGTAAATAGACTTTTTAAAAAGTCTATATATTGATGACATTTAAAAATTACTAACCAGCTAAGAGTTAATTGGTGGTAGAAAATAGAAGTAGCTGCCTTCTATCCTAAAAGAGCATCATTAATTTTAATAATTGTCATTAATTAATTGTATTCATTCTTTTCATCTTCCTGGTTGTAGCTAACTATTCAGAGTAGACTGTGGGGAGACAGCCTGCATCAGAATCATGCCCCCTTTTCCTCTGATTCCAGCTGAAGCCCAAAGCTTCCCTTCCTGATTTTCTCTCACCTGTCACCCATGGAGCTGCCTTTCCTTGTGGTTTCTTCACAGCCTCCAGGATGGGGGAGGTAGTGAGGACCTCCTTATGTAGGGAAAGTTACTGATGATGTGACCAAAGTGTTTATATTTCAATTCTTCATTCAGAATGATCCTGTTCAAAGCTTTAAAATAATAGCAGAACATACTGGCAATGACATAATTTTTATGGAATAGTTTATGGAAATTTATAAATACAAAGATGCAGTTACAATGTTACCAGCTATAAATGGGAGAAAAATTCTGATAAAAGAAGTCAAAATGAACTGGAAAATAGCATGAATGAATCAGAACACTGTACCAGAATATAGAATCACCAATTTCCATGTTTTTGTTGGAAATCTGAGACAAAGGACATCAAATTATCCTTTTCTCCTATTAATGATCTATCAGAAGACTGGGTTGTTAATGTAGGGCAACTGGAAAACCCAATAGCTATTATTTTGTATCTTTTATAAATAATAATGTAGCTAATGCAATTGTACATATGTGAAAACAATGCTGAAGTAATTGTCAGATCAGATCTGGCTGGGCCATACAAAAGCCAGCTGTGTCTAGATTATATAAATGTATAACCAAAAGCAGTTGAAAGTTGAAAATCACAAACCTGGTATTTAGACATGTGTGCACATACACAGCCTCTCACGCACGTGCACACACACACACACACATTTATTATTTCATGGTTTCTGTGGTTCGGGAGTCCAGGCACAGTTAAGCTGTCTCCTCTGCTTAAAACCTTATAAGGCCTAGCAGAGATGATAGCCAGGCAGGGTTCTCATCAGAGGTTTAACTGGAGAAGGATCCACTTCCAAGTTCCCTGAGGTTGTTGGCAGAACCCATCTTTGCAGCTGTGGGATAAATGACAGCTTGTTTCTTTAAAGCCAGAGTTGCAGAGAGACTCTCCAGCAAGTCAGCCAGCAAGACAGTCTGCGTCACATGACATAGTCATGGAGGTGATAAACCCACATCTTTACCATATTCTATTGGTTAGAAGTCAAAACTCCCGAACTCATTAAAGGCGATGGGCTTATACAAGGGTGAGACACCAGGAATCAGAGATGATGGAAGACATCTTCATCTGTCTGTCACAACTCTGTCATGCTTTGCAATAGAGATATGCTTTGATGAGGAAGGCCTTGGGTCTGCCAGCTTTGTGAGCCCAGAAAAGTTTTTTAACCTCTTTGGGACTCATTTTCCTCTTATGACAATTACAGATAATAGTGTGAAGTAAATAAAGTTGTTACATCGACAATACAATGAATGTGAATGTGCTTCATAGATATTAATTTCAATTAATATTAATTGGTCAACCAGGACTCCTTTTTTTCTTTGCATTTTCCTCTACCCTAAATGCTCTCTGTACTTTCATTTGTATCTGAGTTTTATGAAAAACTAGCTTTCAAATCTGATATCTGATAAAACAGAAACCATGACAAGATGCCTGTATTCCATACATAATTATGTAATTGTTTGGGTTTTATTGCAGTAACTATATTTTGCAACTCTGTATGTGATGTCAAGGTGTAGTTTCATAACCCTTCAGGTAAATGGTAACTTATCCACCCTTTATCCACTATCAAAGCACCAGAGTCCATGTCCCCTTCTCCTTCTTTCCTCCATACTTCCCCCACCCCCTCTGATGGTCTCAAACCTTGTAAGGGACAGGGTTTTGCCTTTCAGAATAATTCTGGGTAAGTGGGATCAGCCCCACTGCTCTCTTCCTATGTGGTCAATTTTGGAACCCATATTGTGGTAAAGGCTGATAATTAGTTGCTAAAGATTCAAGTTTCCCTTGCATTGGGAAGAGTCATTGCTATTGCTAAGTACCAGCTGCACAGCCTGGAATTATATTTCACAGTCCTCCCTTGCATCCAGGCAGAACTATGTGGCTGAGTTATGACCAAAGGAATGCGGGAGAAATGATGTACACCACTTCCACGCTGGGACCAAGAAAACCTCCCAGAAAATCCTCCACTCTCTCCTCCTCTCTTCTCTACTGAATGCCTACACAGTGTGACTTTGGAAGCCTGCTTTGCAAACAGCAGTCTCCATCATCTTTAGGTCCTGCGTGTATAAAACACAGCTCCTTGCCATATTAGATGCTGAACAAGAGAATTTTCATTGTGTTAAGCCACTGATTTCTGAATTTATCTGTCACAACCACCTGTGTTGCCTTTGTAAAAACATCTCAAAAAAGAGGGGGGTTAGGGAAATTTAAAAAATACTCACACTTCTTTCTCTATCACAGAGCTTGTCAAAATTTAATGTGCATAAAAACAACCAGGAGCTTGTTAAAATGTTGGTTCTCATGCGGTAAGTGGGAAGCAGGGCCTGACTTTTCTAACAGGCTCAGCATTATACCACTGTGAGTTACAGGGCTCCAATAAGTGGTTCTCAAACTTTAGTGGGTATCACAATCCCCTGGAGAGCTTGTTAAAATAAGGTTTGCTGAGCCCCATCTCCAGAATTCTGGGGTTGGCCCCAAGCATTTGTATTTCTTACAAGTTCCCAGAATGTCAATGCTATTGGTCCAGAGACCATACTGAGCAAGTCTGATACAGACTCTTTCCTAGCTTCTCTAGTAACTCACTGGTTCTCAGGTGAGTGCGCCACTTATCTCAGGTGTGTTGGATCAGAAAAAAAAAAAAAGAATGATTAGGGACCGATGCCTTAAGCCAGTTTCAATTGCCTGGAATATTTTTTTATTGTTTGTTTCAATTTGATTTTTTTTAAGTCCAAATTCCCACTTCTCAGTACAGACTAATTGAATATGACTCTTGTAGTAGGGGCAATCATTAGGCATCAATAATTTTTAAAACCCTTCATGTGATTCTATTAAGCAACTAAGTTTTAGACTACTGCCTTAAAGAAATGACAAGCAAGTTTCCCTGGTGGCACAAGAGTTAAAGACACAGTGCTATCAAGCTACTGCCAGGCACAGCAGCATAAGTTCCATCCCTGGCTGGCCAGGGAGCTAATGACAAGGCGCAGCAGACCTCTCCTGTCTTGCCCACTGCTCCCCTCAGCAGTGTATTTCAGTATATTTGCCTGTTCTACTCCCCAGGCTGTCTCTGGTGAATCCTCTCACTCCCTCACCCCTGCACCTATGGCTTACACCCCAGTTTTTGTATGCATAAAGAAATAAATCTTTTTTTTAAAAAAGAAATGACAAGGAGCAAGCAGTCTGTGAGACAGAACACTTGCTGTTTTTTTAAACAGTTTAACTATTGATATGAAAACCAACCCTATCTAATTCTCATTTTAACTAGTGGGAGAGAGTTCAACTTCTCACATATGGTTTGTATCAGTGCTATTCAATTATATACCTCTCCCCTGGACTCTGGGAGGAGATTAACTGAGTCGAATGAATGCAAATGATTTGCAAGTAGTTCCATTTTAAAAAAAAAATGCAGGTGAAAGCTAATAAGAGCAGAGAAGAGAGGGAGGGTGGTAGGAGGGAGGAAAGAAAGAGAGAGAAAGAGAAAAGAAATGAAACAAACAGAAAAGAAAACCACAGGATTTTTTCCTGGGGCATTGGAAGTTATTTTGCTCCAAGTAAAAAACCCATCCTCACTATATCAGAAATCATCCAGCAATCACATGCACTGGTGAGTAGAATTGTATCTCATAGTGCCTTACAATAGCAATAAAACCAGGCCAAGAAAGACTCCCCAGTAGAGTCCTTAGGAACTGACACCAAGGGAGAAGTTTTCAGGAAAGAAAACTTTCCCAGGGTGATGAATGTGCATTAACTTTTCATTATCAATCGCAGAATCCATTCATTTCCCGGTATACACTAGCTACCAAAATGATGTGGTGTTATAGAACAACATTATCTTTTGAGAAAAGATTCATTCATCTCACTGAGAGATGAATGGATAAAGCGATTGGTCCCATCATATCCTTGTGGTCACAAATTGTGCATGCTTCAAGGTAAAGTGGTATGTAATAACCCATCGTTCACTTCAACTCTCTCTCCTGACCCCTAACCATGACAAGACCTCATCTTTCCAGGAATGTTCCATGAAGCCCGTGCAATCAGACAATAATGCACATGATGTTACTTCTCACTGTGGTTTTATAAGATAGACAGGATAGCACTGTGGCCGAGAGCATGCATGGTGACTTTATTCTGACCAAGTTTTGAGTTCCAATGAAGTGACCTACCATATATGAGGTCTTTAGACAGGTTCCTTGGCCTCTTTGTCTTGCTCCTCTGTTAGTTCTCATGAGGACAAGCACATGACATCTTTAGAGAATCTACCATAGTGTCAAGAACATGGCACACAGGCAGTTAGCTCCTAGTAAATGTGAATGGCAACTCTGAAAAAAGTTGCAAAATACTAAGGCTTGAGGCCAGGAGTCTGATATTAATCCTTTCACCCTCTTGTCTATAAGGACAGCAACCCAGACTGCCTGCCTCTTTCCATGCATGTATTTCCAGGGGTCAGACATTAGATTACACATTATTAGAAGAAAAAGATCTGATGCTTGTGCTTAAGATAGTTGAATTATACCTAGGTAAGGATGTTTCCCTGGATAGCACATCACCAGAATACTGTTATGAGCAAAACGTTGAGGGAGCATAAATGCAGGAAACCAGGGAAGACTATAGTGAAAAGGTAGTTTTCTTCAAAATAGGGAGTGTGGGGCCTCCACTGGTGGTGCAGTGGTTGAGCGCTGGGCTGCGAGGCTGCCCACAGCCAGTGCCTGTTCATTCCCTGGCTGCCGGCGAGGGTCCCACCAAAAAAAAAAAAAAACAGGGAGTGTGAGTGTGTGTCAAACAGTGACCCTCTGGCCATCAGCATCAGCATCTCTTGGGAACTTGTGAAAATGAAAATCCTCAGGCTCCACCCCCTATTTAGTCAATCAGGATCTCTGGGGTAGGGCCTAGAAATCTATTTTAGTAATCCTTCCACAGGATTTTGATGCACCCTAATTATAAGCACCACTGCCCTAAGCCAACAGGAAGAGTGTGTGGCAGAGAGCTGGGTACACAGAGTATCACACATTATAACTGAACCTTTTAAGTGAAGGGACCATGATCAGACTCAAGAATTTGAAGGGAAGAGTGTGATGAAGTGGGGTAGGGCAGTTAGGTATTAGGGGAGTGAAGCAGGAAGTGAAGCAAACATGGTCAGAACCTGGGGAGGGAAAGTGCTTGTCCACACCAGGTAGGGACAATACCAAGAACCCAAGTCCAGTGTTACTGGCCAGTAGGACTGGGCAGGCAGTAGTGATGATCTAAGACAGGATGCACAATGTCCTGTGGACTATTTTCTTTGTTCCCTCTGCTCTTGCCTGTCCAGAGCAGGAGACACAGGATGTGTCGAGGCCTCCCTGCCCCATACCAAGCCCACTCAAAGGGGACTAAGGAAATGAGAACCTTGAGTGTTGAGACTCCAGCATATGCATATCTGGTGCTTAGTGAGTATCAAAATTTAAAAATATAAGCCTTTCAAAATTAAAAATCTCCACAAGATTTGAGGAAGGATGTCCCCTCAGGATAACTGAGTCCCCTGCTAAAGCTCCTTCCTCGAAGAGATTGAAGCTGACCATGAATTCCCCCATGTCCAACTCCCAATCCATCAGCTCCCATGCCAGGTAAGCCCACCATCTTGCCTGTTCCCCACTATTTTTTGCATCTTATTACTTCCTTAGGAGTGTAGTTTCCTTCTTACTACTTAAAATTATCTCATTCAGCAAGATTCTGTGGGTGAAAATGTCTAAATAGATTTCTAATGTGCACTTGTATATATTGTTTAACTAGGCTCTATGAAGATATTCTAGTCACTAGTTTCTTGTCATGGATTTGCTGATAAGCAATCACTTGAAATAAATGTCCTTTGTATCTTTCTCCATTTGGCATTTGGTGTTTTGCAGTTTTCTCAGGATGATGCTTACGTGGGTTTATTTGAATTAATCCTGCTTGGTGCTCATTGTGCTTCTGAGTCTGCAGGTTGATTTTGTCAGTTTCACAAACTTCCAGCTGTTACTGATTCAGCTAAAGATCCTTGATCAATCATTACCTTTATTCTCTGCTTCTGAATCTTTCATTTCACTCTGTATCTAAATCATTTGTACTTTTTCACTCCATGCTGCATTTTGAATAATTTAGATTTGCCTTTCTGTCCATTAATGCTTTATCAAAGTCTAATCCAGGTGTTAAACATATCAGATTAGATTTTATAAAATTTCAGTGACTGTATTCTTTGTTTCAAGAAGTTCTAATTGGATCTTTGTCAAATATAACCTATTCTGGTTCATCTGGATTCTTTTTTTCCCATGGCTTCTATGCTATTTTAATCATTTAAAACAGTTTTATCTAAAGTCTTTTTTTGGATTTCTCTACTTTCTCAATGCCTTAAGATCCCTCATTCACCCTTATGTGGTTTATAATTTTTATTGTGATCTCACCTTACTAGGTGTTTTTTCTCCTGAGGAGCTGGAAATAGTGGGAGGCTTGCAAGAGAAAACTTTGCATTTGTCTCTTGCTGGCACAACAGAAATTTCACTGGTCCAAGATCAGTTCTATATTAATTTATACCCTTGAGGAGGGCCTGCCTGGTGGCGCAAGGGGTAAGACCAGCACAACGAAACTATCCACAGCAACTGCAGCACAAGTCTGATGCCCCACCAGGGAGCTGACCCACATGGTGCAGCAGACCTCTCCTGCCTCGCCCACTGCTCCCCTCAGCAGTGTACTTCAGTCTATCTGTCTGTCTGCTTCTCACTCTGTCTCTGGTGATTCCTCTCACCACCCCCACACCTCTGGCCTGTATCCCAGTTTGTAGATGCACAAATAAATCTTAAAAAAAAAGAAATATACCCTTGAAGAATGTCCTGTAGCATCCATGTAGTGAACACTATAGCTCATCTCACAGTTTGCACAGGCAAGCCTGGTTTTTCAGTTTCTCATAACAGACATTTTGTCCATCCATAGCCCAGGGCAAAAAAAAAAATGCATCCAGGTCATGTCTTTGTCCTGTGGGAAGAATCTTTTTAGTTCATCACTGAAGGGCTCTGGCTTTAAGTAAGTTACAGTTCTCTACCTCACATGGGCCTGAGGCCACATCTCTTGATTTTATTTGTGTGTTGAAGCTGAATTTCTTAACTCTTAGAACCAATATTCAGCCAGATAGTCCTCTTGACAATGAAATAGCAGCTCATGATATTTATTTTTAAAAAATTTATTTATTAATGCATACAAGAGGTGGGGTTCAGGCCAGAGATGTGGGGGGATGAGAGAATTCACCAGAGACAGAGTGGGGAGCAGAACAGGCAGATCCACTGAAATACGCTGCTGAGGGGAGCAGCGGGCAAGAGAAGAGGTCTGCTGCACCATGTGGGTCACCTGTCTAGCCGGGGATCGAACTTGTGCTGTAGTGGCTGTGGAAAGCTTCATAGTGCAGAGTCTTAACCCCTTGCACCACCAGGGAGGTCCCTCAGCTCATGATATTTGTGTTCTGGTTTTAATTTTCCTTTCCATTTCTGATACCAGGGATAGTTCTTTCATTTCTTTATATTCCCCCCTCTCCTCTTCCTTCTCTCTCCCTTCCACCCCTATTCTTTCTTCCTCTTTTTCCCTTCCATCTTATTCTTTCCCTCCTTCCTTCTTTCTTTTTAAATCTCAGAATCCATGGTCTTAGCCAGTTGAGTGTCATTCTGTTTCCTAATGCAGCAAGCACAGCCTATTTGGAACTGTAACTCCATTTGCACATTCTATCATTCTACTCCACAGAGGCAGTAAGTGGTGTGTGGCATCCCTAAAAAACTGGGAGGTGATGAGCTCTCCCCTCTTGTCATTGCCTGAATTTAAGAAGCCCCAAATTGGGCCTCCCTGGTAGCCCAGCGGTTGAGCGCTGGGCTGCGAAGCTGCCCGCAGCTGCAGTGCCGGTTTAATCCCCTCTGCAGCGCCGGTTTGATCCCAGGCCACCAAGCAAGGGTCCCACATGGTGCAGCAGACCTCTCCTGCCGCGCCTGCAGCTCCCCTCAGCAGTGTATTTCGTCGGTCTGCCTGTTCTGTTCCCTGCTCTGGCTCTGGTGAATTTTTTCACCCTCCTGCGCTTCTGACTGTACCCAGTGCTTGTATAAATAAATAAATAAATCTTAAAAAAAAAAAAAGAAGGCCCACATGACACAATGGAAGGTGTGGCTCAGTATGCTGTGTTACTGGTGGCTGGTGAACTAGAAAACAGCAGTGTTGTTTTAATCCCATATGTCACTTTTCTTTTAACATATGAATTTTTGCAAGTTCTTATCTACAGATGGCCATGAAATTTACAGACATTTTTAGTACCTATTAAGTATTTTATGCAATCTTTAATACCTTGCATCACAATTGTATCAAACATACTGCCACCCTATTTATTGGTTTAGATGAGGAAGTGCACTATAACAGTTGTTCTGGAATTATAGTTTATTTGACTGTATGGATGGCTCCAGTCTATTTTTCAGCTCTAGAATGCTACAAATAAACCTTGTAGACTTTATTTCAATGGACAGCATAGTCAAGAAAATGTAATAATAAAGTAATTAATAATTATCTAGACATGAGCCAAATAATTCAGTGTCCTGTTCTCCATTTGGTCTTTATCAAAGTCAAGAAGGACTTTGTTCAATTCCTTATGCACTTAATTTCATTTCTCAGATCATTTCTAAATGGTTCTATATAGATGTTTTGTGGAGTGACTGGGGTAGTAAAACGTCAAAACAGCAATTTCTCAAACCTCATAAAATTTGAGAGATGTTGAATAAGCCACATTGTCCAGGTAGAGAGGCCTTCAAATGAGAATTTCTACCTAAGGACATCACTAAATAAGTAGTCTGTGACATTCCTTTATTTTCATAAGCACTTGACCCCAGTACAGGTGAATGTCCCCAAATAAATTAAAAGTGAAAGAAATATATGTGAAAAGAACTAGAGGGTATTGCCTAAAAAGTAAATATAAAATGAATAAAATATAGCCACCTTCTCCAGATAAGCAAAACTCAAAAAGCTCCACCTTAATTGGCATGCAACCAATTAATTTTAATTAGATCATAAGCCCCTCCTGTTTACCACCCAGTGGTACAGGGGTTAATAGAATAGGGCAGGGCTACTAAGGTTGCTGATGAGTGATTCTTGCATGAATAATAATTCCTGAGTGGGAGTGAGATGCACCACCTCCCTCCCCATTTCAAGGTACTTCAGGCTCAAATGGATATAAAAATTAGACAGTGTTCTTTCTGCTTCATACATCACCCAGCAGAACACAGCTGGCTGTTTGGCTTTAGGGCAAACACATTTGAATAGACAAAAATACAGGCTATGTTAGGCTAGCTTGACTGAATTGCCCTTCAACCTGGATTTTTTCTTATTCATTTACTCATTCATTCATTCATTTATTTGACAAGTTAGCAGTCCTTTGAAATTGTCCCCAACCCCCAGAAAACAACAACCACCTTCTTTTAATAAGGAGCATTTCTTGCCTAAAATCTTGTTCTATCATTGATCAATACAATTTCTGTGATGCTTTATCATCTCTATGGATGCTGAAACTCTGAATTTAAGAAGGCCCAAAATCAAAGTGGTAACAAACTAAGACTATTCAATATACCTTCCCATTCTCTTCTAACATTAGAGGAATGACATGCTTTACAAGTCTAATGCAAATCCTATACAGTTACAATCTCTTATAAGTTCTATGAAAATTTCCCCCTGAAATAGCCACCCATATCACTCAGGCTTGTGGGAAGCTGTCCTGATCATTTAGGAGTAGCTTGGTCTGCCACCAAGTTAAAGATTTTACTGACTGTTCATAAAGTAAGCCATGGTTTTTAGAGGGAAGGAGACGTGAAATTTGGAAAATGAGAAATCAGGATGCATGAAGGCACCTAAGAGAAGAAAAGTAGGGTCTTGGAATTGGAATGTATTGCTTCTGCTTTTGATTTTCTGTAGCAACGATGAGCAAAGGAATACATCACCAGTTTTGTCAAATCATAATACACAACACAATCATAATACACAACCCAAAACTAAAAGAATTTACCAACCCTGCTCCCAGAACTTTTCAGGACATAACACTAACGGATTGGCCTTGTAGATCTAACTAGTTATATTTAAGAGAAGAAGGAAACAACAGGGGACAGACCCCACCAAAATGAAAAACTTATTTTCCCAACTATTATCAAATTAACTCTAGTCTTTATGAAAAAAAGTATTTGATAATAACATCTAATATTTCAGATCATGTGACCAATGGCTGGAGAAAGGGAAATTGTAGGCTCCTACCAAAAAGAGAAGAATGTTGTACCAGTCACATAATTAGATTTAGATATAGATTAAGATAATATTTTTTTACCTTTAAAATGACCAAAATATTTCCTTTTTAAAAATAATCTGTGCATGGTTTGTAAAGCCCACATAATCCTTCCGTACTTTGATTATTGTCTACAGTAGAAGAGTTTATTTTTATTTTTTTGCTTTGGGTTTTGTGTGTGTGTGAGCATGCACATACCTTAACGAATACTTTCTGTATACTAAATAACATTATTTACATAAAGGAACATAAAATCAATAACTATTAATTTTTCCCCTCAAACATTTCTCACTTTATTCTTAAATAAATCAGTTTGGACACCTCAAAATAAGGAGAAAAGACCTTTTACGGCCAATGAATATTGTCACTGCCTTTTGCTCCTTGTGTTCCTGGAAGTTGATCTAAAAGTCTACAATTTGTTATGTTATTTTGCCCTGAATGGAATTTTCCCATGACACAGGAGTATAGAGATTTGGCTCAAAGAATATATGGCAAATAAAAACAAGAGAGTAAAAAAAAGAAGAGAGAGAGAGAGTAAGTCCCCATGAATTGATAAGTAAAACCTAGACAGCAAAGATTTTTAACTCCATCAGGGTAAATTATATGTTGCTAGCAAGTGGAGGTTTTAAGAATTAGAACGTGGCCAAGAGAATGAATCTAGCAGAGTGAAGATGCAGTTTAGGAACACCTGACAGGGTGTTAATAGCTGTATGACTGAGGGCTGTGGATCTGCTCAGTGACTGAATGTGGAGGCAGCGGGAAATGAATCCTTGAGAACTCAGTCTATTGCAGTGATTCTCAGTGGAAGAATAACAAATGTGATTCTTTCAAAAGTAATTTCTCTGCTCCTAACCATCCCAGATAGTCCAATATTCACTTTTCAAGGGAATATGTTCCCAAGTAGCAAACTCCCCAGGAACTTTGCCCAACAGAATCAGAACTGCAGACTCTTCTAGTGAAGCAGAGAAGGAACCATGGAGCCCAGGCCTTTGGGACAGACAGGGCCAGGAGGCTCTAGCAAAGGTTCACTTTTACCAACACTGACAGACACTCCGCAGAGCTATCTAACCCCTGGCCATTTGCTTTCATATTCCTTCGCTGCCGGGGGCTGCCTTACCTTTGCCTTCCTTCTTCATCTCTCTGATGCTCTGATTTCTCCATTCTATGTCCTAAATCTAATCTGCCTTGGAGACTACTCTTATGTCACCCACTCTCTAGCTCTCCACATCCGGATTAAAGGTTACTTCTTCAGTTCTTCTAGCACCTGGCTTCTCTCTGCACATGTTAACATCTCCTATAATAGATTTATTTACGTGCTTATGTTCTTATTGTACTCTGAATTTTGTAAGGTCTCATTTGCATGTCTCATTTGCCTTTGAAATCTTCCTCTTAATAAAGTTCAGTGAAAAATAAAGATCTGATAAGTATTTTGAAGTATGCTGAAATTCCAAAATGAATCTTTAAAGATTTGCACAAAATGACAATTTTAAAAGGTACAACAAGAGAGAAGGGGGAGAGGGATAAACATTAATTATTCAGTGGTCTTAATAAATAATGACATATAGGTTATAACAAAGCTATGTGATACAAATGATTGTCAAAGTCATACTTAAAAAATGGGATACAGCTGACTGCTAGAGACTAGCGAGATGAATGGTGCAGAAGTTTGAGAAATAATGCTGAGTTAGAAATCTTGTCTCTGGATACATTCAATTTCTCGTGAAATTCATTGTTTAGACAGGAGCACTTCTTTTACCCCTTGCATCACAAAGCCACAATGTCCAAGGTACTTCTTTCTCAGAGCACTGCAGCTCAGTAAGAAGGAAAATGACTTCAGAAGTTGTTTTACTACGTCCCATCTTTACTTCCAGCTCTTAGGTTTTGTTGCCACAATTTTTGTTCCAGACTATTAACTTTGTTTCCCCCATAACAGAATGCCTCTTCTGTTTCAAAAATCAGTATTTAACTAATATATTATGAATTTGTTTTGACATTTCTCAATCATTTATAGTAACTTGTATACTGCATGACTCGCTACTTGCCAATATTTTCACTTGTCTTCATTTCTGCCTTGCCGTTATGAATCCATTGATTTTTAAAATATTTTAAAAATTTTCCTTAGATAAATGGGATCTTGTTTGAACTTTTTCTCCCTTTGTTCTCCACAGTTGCTATTATTTAGTGATCTTTGGGCTTCCAGACTTGTGATGAAATCTGGTGCTAGTCTGATGCCACTTTTTTGCAAGTGAATTGTGCTTTCTGGTAGAAGCTCATGATACATCCTCTTTAGCTTGAGAGTCAGTGATATCTAGGTGTGTGTCTTTTAGTAATTATTCCTGGAACTAAGTCAGCCTGCTCAATTAAGATCATCTAAGATCAGGGAAAGCTTCTTCCATCTTCTAGGTAAGCACCAACCTTTCCTCTTTCTGAAATTCCTAGTGATGCATGTTGGTTCTGAACCTCTTAGCCTCTTGTTTTCCTTTCTTGGATTTTACTCTTCACCTGTTTGTAGGGTAAGCTATTTCTTCTGCTTATTTTTCCACTCGTAACTTCTGTTTTCAAAAGGGTCTATCTTCTCTTTCAAATTATCTATTGGATTTTTTTAAGTCATGGACCATGTATTCTAAATTCAAAACAGAAGTCCTTTTTGAGTGTTCCAGCTATATACACTTGAGAGCTCTAGTGTGTGCTCTGAAATATCTCAGTTGATATTTTCATTGCCTCTACTTTGGGTGGGGGTTGCCTGTTCCAGACAATCAGATAGGTCTTTCTTTTTCAGATTGCTCAAGCCCTGGAGTTGTAACTTGTCTTTGCCTCATTATGGTACAAAAGCCTAGGGCATTGAGGTTAAACGATGAGGTCCTCTGAACTATGGAAAAACAAAAAAGAATGGAGAAAAATAATGCAGTCTCAGTAGTTATGGATCATCAGAGAACAAGCTGGTGAAAAGTTCACTCTCTATTGAAGCTTTCTGCTCTGGATCTTCTGAAACATGTGGCAGACCTCTCCTTATCTCAGTCTAGGAGTAACTCAGCCTCGTCCACATACCTTATACCCCAAAATTCTCCATGCCTTTCAGGATCAGGTGGACCAGGAGAGCCTTCCCAGAATGACAGAAAATTGTCTGATATAGCATTTGCTGAAAGGAATCATGTCAGCTGGTCACTCGGCAGGTGCAGAATTCTGGACTTTTCCTCAGACTTCGGGGATGAATAAGACTTCTCTACAATTGGTATCCAGACTCTTCCCCTTGAGGGACCAAACCCTGGCACTGCTCTTTCCTTAAAACAGATCTAAGACCCCTCAGGGTCTCTCAGCCTGCTCCCAACATGCTCCAACATGCCTCACACTGCAGAGGAAGATGGAAAGGAGGAGATCCGGGCCATGTGCTCTGGCTGCTCTCATCACAGAGTTTATCAGACCTATCTACTGAGTGCTCATTATGTGCTGCTGTGAGATGGCTTTAAGGTGGGACTGTCAGAGACATTCTTGGCTTGGCAATCAATACATTGTTTAATGTTTTGCCTTATTTTTTAAAGATGGTAAACATTATGGCTTAAAAAAACTGAATGGGGCCTCCCAGGTGGCACAGCAGCTGAGCGCTGGGTTGCAAAGCTGCCCGCAGCCTCTGCGGCACCAGTTCAATCCCCGGCTGCTCCCCGGTCACTGGAGGAGGGTCCCACATGGCACGCAGACCTCTCCTGCCACCCGCTGTTCCCCTCAGCAGTGTACGTCGGTCCTTCTGCCTGCTCTGCTCCCCGCTCTGGTGAATTCTCTCACCCTCCCGCGCTTCTGACTGTACCCAGTGCTTGAATAAATAAATAAATAAATCTTTAAAAAAAAGAAAAAAAACCTGAATGGTTCTAGATAATCGCTGAAGGCCAAGCACACGGGAGAGCAAAGCTATACACAGTCTTGTTTTGTGATGCATGAAAACGTAAGTGATGTATAAACTAGATTGACATTACACATTTAAGGGATGCAACATAACCATCTGAGGACATTTTAGAATGACTTTTGGTGCTTGATTGGGCTTCAGAGATAAAACAAATTCACCAGTGTCACAAAGAATCCCAAAAGAAATGATGATATAGGTGTTACTATCATCCCCATATCCCTGATGAGTGAGGTTATTTTACTAACTAAATCAATAAATAAAATAAGGAAACAAGCTTTGTCCAAAAAGTTTGATCCAAGATACCACAAAACTTGCTACTATATGAGCCCGTTTACACCAAATAGAGATAACAGGGTAGAATGCTAGCTTTAATTTCCTAAAGCAATGGTTTGATTTTGCTTGTGTAACCAAGTGGTAAACATAATTTAGCAGAGTTACATCAATTTTATAGTCCAGAGATGGACTAATAAGTGGATCCTTTTCCCCTGAATAACTCTGACACAAAGACAAGGTAAGTGAAAAAAACATGCATGCTTTAACATCATATTTTGTCTTCTAAGATTGAGTAAGTAAAGCTATGAAGGGAGGGATCAATCTTGGAATGAAATTAGAAATTATTCATCAGGAAATAATTTTTATTATTTTATTTTATTCTATTATCTGAGCAAGAAAGTATATTTGTAGAGATCAGAGAAGAATGTAGAGTTTTTGTGGAATCTTATATGCCCTAAATAATTGGATTTTTTTCTTTCCCAGCGGGAGAGGAACAATGCTTTCACCAGCAGGTGTTAGCCATCTAGTACTCACATACAGACTGGGTAAAGGTCATGTGGACTTAGAACCTCTCTTTGTGTTGGACCAGCTGTCTAATGCTGACCTATAAAGAGATGCCAGGCATCTAAGAATACAGCTACACAGACATGAGTAATTCACCTAACCTTTAAGCATTTACAGCTAATCATATAAGTGGTCACAGGTAGCCAAAGTATACTTACAGCTCACCTTTAAGTATGCATAACCAATCAGTCTTAAAAATAGTGTCATAATCATAGTGCATCAGTCTATATTATATTTAAATCTAATGAGCTTTACCAATTAAAGGGACTATACCATTACTCAGATTGTAGTGCTACTGAATTGAGGGTTCCAGATCTCCAAGAGAGTTTTGTTTCAGGAAACTCCATCAATACTAGTGTACATAAACACACCCGCACTACAGGGGTGCCCCAGTTATTGCAGAGTAACCACTTCTCTTTAACTCCCACTTTTCTTAGTCTGTCTCTTATTCCTTAGACACAGTTCTACAACATAGTTCTAGAACCCCACACATCAAATTTTACAGACTAATTTTCTTTTAAAAATTCATACTCCAAACTACTAAAAATGGAGCTACAATATGACCCAGCAATTCCACTCCTAGGAATCTAGCCAAAGGACATAAAAATATTAATTCAAAAGCATATCTACACCCCTATGTTTATTGCAGAATTATTTACAATAGATAAGGAAACAACCCAAATGCCAAAAAATAGATGACTGGGCCATAATGGAATACTATTCAGCAATCAAAAAAAGATAAACTCATGCCATTTACAACAACATGGTTGGAGCTGGAAGGGATTATGTTCAGTGAAAGAAGCTAGAAGGAAAAAAAAAAGATTGGATGATTTCACTTATAGGTGGAAACTAGGGGAACCAAATAAGGGATCAGGAAAAAAATAACAACAATAATAAAAAAAAATAGCAGGCAACTATAAGTCAGAGACATTCTGCAAAGGAGGGGTCAAAACATGGGAGGGAAGAGCACAAGGGATTATGTTGATAGTGAACAGGTGAATTGGTGATGGGAATTTTATGGGGACTACACTTAAGAGGAAAAAATCATAAATTGTACAAAATGAACAGTGATGTAATATATATAAATATTAAAGGAAAAAATTCATACTTCTGTTTTCAATCATGTTAGCTTTTTAAAAGAAAATCTCCCTGCACATAAATTTTCTGGAGACTCATTTCTGAGGAAATGTCTCAAAACACCCACACATAAAAGACTTGGGATAAAATTTAGCCCTCCAATTACTTCTTTTTTTTTTTTTTTTTTATAGAGGCATGCTTTATTTATTTATTTATTTATTTGTTTGTTTGTTTTGTTTATACATGCACTGGGTACAGTCAGAAGCGCGGGAGGGTGAGAGAATTCGCCAGAGCCAGAGCGGGGAGCAGAGCAGGCAGAAGGACCGAAGTACACTGCTGAGGGGGGCAGCGGGCGGCAGGAGGGGTCTGCGCGCCATGTGGGACCCTCCTCCAGTGGCCGGGGAGCAGCCGGGGATCGAACCGGCGCCACAGAGGCTGCGGGCAGCTTCACAACCCAGCGCTCAACCGCTGCGCCACCGGGGAGGCCCCCTCCAATTACTTCTAAGGGAACCACTGATTCCACATTTGATAATATACTGACCCTCCAGTAAGGAACAGATTACAGTGGAGAAAATGCAAGTGGTTGCTCACATTGTGTTGGCAAGGCAGTTTTTCTACCAACTTAAAAAATAAGGCCTATCATCTACAGAAAAATGTATCTCAAAGTTTAGTCAAATTATTTCCTACATAAACTCACCATAGAAAGTTAGGTGAGAAAAGGAAATTTTCCGAATTGGACTACTTTAAAACGTCAAAAAGAAATACCTTCTAAATGTGTTAGGTTTCAATTCCTTATTAAAAAAAAAATCCTTTCGTGTATAATTTTTTTTTTAAGATTTATTTATTTATTTATCTGTACAAGCACTGGGTACAGAGGCACGGGAGGGTGAGAGAATTCACCAGAGCCAGAGCGGGGAGCAGAACAGGCAGAAGGACCGAAGTACACTGCTGAGGGGAGCAGCGGGCGGCGGGAGAGGTCTGCGCGCCTTGTGGGACCCTCGCCTGGCGGCCGGGGATCGAACCGGTGCTGCAGAGGCTGCAGGCAGCTTCGCAACCCGGTGCTCAACCACTGTGCCACTGGGAAGGCCCTCATGTATAGTTTATTTTTAAACATTATCTTTATAGCTTTCTACATTCTGTTACTTAACCTCTTATGAAATATGTATTTGTTTTTTAATTTTTCTATCAACTAGAAACAGTGGTTAATAAGACAAGGAGAAAGAGGAAACTGAGTACCCATATATGTCTGCATTCACACATATCTGTATCTATATCCAGACAGCATGTGCATCTTTATAAAAGTAGAAATGTATGGATAGGACTCAAATAGTCCTGGGTAAGAATAAGAGATTTTGAAGAATTTTTTTAATCATAGCTTTTCTTAGACTGTTTTAATGCTTTATACTTCTCAAAGTCACTTCACATTTTCTGACATTGCAATAGAGATATTAACCTTAATTTCAAGAGGTTAATCTTACTTTTAAAAGTCTCGGGCAGAGAGAGTGATCAAACCCATAGTTCCAAAGTTAGAGATTAAAAACAGCACTTGAGTTCTGGTCTTGTAATCTCAACCTCCTAACACAAAACATAAAAAATAAATTGAATATTGAATAAAGAAATACACATGTAGTAATAAATTACTAGAGGTTACACAGCCCTTATAGACAGGACTGAATAAAAAAAATGGGAAATAGAAAAAGAGGTTCAGTATTTCTTTGAGGATCTTCTTGTATCTGGTCACATCCCTGGTCCTTTTACTAATCTGTCTCCTTTAGATTTATAAACCATACATCAGTAAGATTCCCTGCTTGCAGCCACTGTCCTTGTGTTTTAGTCTGAAGGCCTGAATGCTCTTCCAGTCTTAGCAACTTTGGGTACCTCTTCTTGCCTCCATCAAGACAGTCCCTTAGGGACTCGCTGGTGGTGCAAGGGGTTAAGTCTCAGCACTATGAAGCTATTGGCAGCCACTGCAGCACTCGTTCGATCCATGGCCAAGGAGGGGACCCACATGGCGCAACAGACCTCTCCTGTCTCACCCGCTGCTGCCCTCAGCAGTGTATTTCAGTCAATCTGCCTGTTCAGCTCCCTACTCTGTCTCTGGTGAATCCTCTCACCCCCCAACCCCCTGTACCTCTGACCTACATCCCAGCTCTTGTATGCATAAATAAATAAAATAAATCTTTAAAAAAAAAACAGACATTTACACCCCAGGCAAGGACTCTGTCCTGCTCTTAAGCACCACGCCATAAAGCACATGCACCAGCTGGAAATAGCTCATATTTATTTACAGACAATTGATTCATTTTTCCCTCCCAGTTGACATAATGAGTATTTTAGTAAAGACTGTTCTGGAAGTAATGCCCACATTTGCAACTCCCCACAAGTGTGAAATCAGGTAGCATGATAAGACAGCACCAAAGCAGACCAGCAAGTCCAGTGTTGGGGTCATGGGTCCCTGGCTTTCCAGAATACTTCACACTCTCCACACAGGTGCGATGGGAGAGGCCACTTTGCCCCAACAGCATGTGCCTAGGAAGATGCCAGGCACATCACTTGCTAGAAGGATGGGAGAGACAAGATGCTCCTTCCCTCTCTACCAGCATTCTTGGAAAGCTTAGATCCTTTGTAATTGTCCACTTACAATTCCAGATCCTTTTTGTATTTATTAATATTTTTTTAATTTTTTATATTTTTACATCATTTTTCATTTTTGCACAATGTATGCATTTTCATCTTGGCTATAGTCCCCACACAAGTCCCACCCCACCCCTTGTTTTTTTTTTTTCTTTAAAGATTTTATTTATTTATACAAGCACTGGGGACAGTCAGAAGCGCGGGAGGGTGAGAGAATTCACCAGAGCCAGAGCGGGGAGCAGAGCAGGCAGAAGGGCCAAAGTACACTACTGAGGGGAGCAGCGGGTGGCAGGAGAGGTCTGCGTGCCATGTGGGACCCTCCTCCGGTGGCCGGGGAGCATCCGGGGATCAAACCGGCACTGCAGAGGCCGCGGGCAGCCTCGCAACCCAGCACACAACCGCTGCACCACCGGGGAGGCCCACCCCCGCCCCTTGTTTTGCTCCTACTCCCTTCCCCCACCCTTGTAGAGTGTCTCTGGTTTCTAGTTGCTTATTGATTTTGATTTTTACTTTATTGTAATTAGTCTTTTTCCTGGTCCCTTATTTAGGTTTTCTAAATTCCTGCTATGAGTGGTTCCGTATGATGGAGCTTCCATATGATCCAGCAATTCCACTCCTAGATATCTACCCAAAGGACACAGGAACATTAATTCAAAAGGGCACCTACATCCCTATGTTTATAGAAACACTATTTACAAGAGCTAAGCTATGGAAACAACCCAAATGCCCAAAAATAGATGACTGGATCAAGAAGATGTGGTACATATACACAATGGAATATTACTTAGCAATCAAAAAAGATAAACTCATGCAATTTGCAGCAACATGGATGGAGTTGGAAGGGATCATGCTCAGTGAAATAAGCCAGAAAGAAAAAGAAAAATACCAGATGGTCTCATTCCAGATCCTTTTAACATGACTGACATAAATAATCATGGGAGGGCCTCCCTGATGGTGCAAGGGGTTAAGCACCAGAGCAATGAAGCTATCCACAGCCACAGCAGCATGAGTTCGATCCCCTGCCAGGCAGGGAGCTACCCACGTGGCGCAGCAGACCTCTCCTATCTTGCCCACTGCTCCCCTCAGGAGTGTATTTCAGTCAGTCTGCTTGTTCTGCTCCCCACTCTGTCTCTGTGAATCCTCTCACCACCACCACCCCCCACACACACCTCTGGCCTGTACCCCAGCTCTTGTATGCACAAATAAATCTTTAAAAAATAATAATAATCATGGGCCACAGTCACACAGCCTCAGAGTGCCATTCTAATAGCAGTCACAGGCCTCCCCGGTGGCGCAGCGGTTCAGCACTGGGTTGCAAAGCTGCCTGCAGCCTCTGCAGCATGGGTTCGATCCCTGGCCGCCGGGTGAGGGTCCCACATGGCGCGCAGACCTCTCCTGCCACCCTCTGCTCCCCTCAGCAGTGTACTTCGTCAGTCTGCCTGCTCTGCTCTCCACTCTCCGCTCTGGCTCCTCCTGCGCTTCTGACTGTACCCAGTGTTTGTATAAATAAATAAATAAATCTTAAAAAAAAATAATAGCAGTCACATATATCTCAGAGCAAAGAAGGGAAAGAAGCGGACACACTTCATATGTCACTTCACTGACACAGAAATCTTTTCTATATCAATAATTATTTTTCAAATATATAAATATAAAAACTGAATGGGGAGCTTATCAATTTGATTTACCATAAGGTATGGATTGGGTGAGTATGAGACATTTACCTCATGAAGTAAATGACTCAATAACTATTCATGCTTTGAGGGCTTTTATACACCCAACACTTATTTATCTAATCCCAGAACAACAGATATATGAAGTTTTTAGTTTTAGACAACATGAATAAATGTAAATCCCTTAATCCCAAGAAATAGTTTATTTTTTTTAAGATTTATTTATTTATGCATACAAGAGTTGGGGTACAGGCCAGAGGTGTGTGTGGGGGGGTTGTGGTGAGAGGATTCACAGAGACAGAGTGGGGAGCAGAAAAGTCAGACTGACTGAAATCCACTGCTGAGGGGAACAGGGGACAAGACAGGAGAGGTCTGCTGCACCATGTGGGCAGCTCCCTGGCTGACCGGGGATTGAACTCATGCTGCAGAGGCTGGGGATTGCTTCATAGTGCTGTGTTTAACCTCTTGTGCCACTAGGGAAGCCCTCAAGAAAATAGTTTAGGGCCTCCCCGGTGGCGCAGCGGTTGAGCGCTGGGTTGTGAAGCTGCCTGCAGCCTCTGCAGCGCCGGTTCTACATGGCGCACAGACCTCTCCTGCCGCCTGCTGCTCCCCTCAGCAGTGTACTTCGGTCCTTCTGCCTGCTCTGCTCCCTGCTCTGGCTCTGGTGAATTCTCTCACCCTCCCGCGCTTCTGACTGTACCCAGTGCTTGTATAAATAAATAAATAAATCTTAAAAAAAAAAAAAGAAATAGTTTAGTCTAAAAATCTAGTAGAATTAATATATAGTTTACCTGTGTTAATTGATTGATTCCAAATCTTCTAAGTTTTATACATATTTTCACCTATATCAGTTGATTGATCACCAATTTTTAAAGAACCAGCATACCTAGGGATTCTGCCCAGCTTTGATGTGAAGAAAGACATTATATCTACCCACAGAAGTGATAAGTCATCAGCTATCTTTTCAAGTTCATTAGAAATTCTAATCAATTTGTTAGAATCCTTAGAGTATGCCTATGGCAGGGTTACCAAGCTCTCTACTCTTAGTTTCTTCACACATATATGGTGGGTCCTCAGAGCCAAAAAGACCTAAATTTGTGTTTCAACAATGTCAATTATTGGATATAGAATTTTGGCAAGTTCATTTGATCTTTACATCTATATATCTCAGTTTCTTTATATAGATGATGAAGTTAATAATAAAAGTAACTTTATAGACAGAGAGTTAAAAAAAAGTATGCTCATTACAGTGTCTGGACAAATAAAAATGTTAGCTATTATAATTATTATTCAATAATTCAATCCAAACCCTGCTCAGCTTCTCCACAGGGCTAAACCTCTGTCTTCTTTGGTGGTAGGCCTATAAACCTTTTCATAGATTATTGGCTAAAGTGAAAGTTTATAGGTAAGCTCATATTATTTACAGATTTCAACTAGAATATTTTTCCTTCTTTTTTACCCAGCCCACTCTTTGTTTGCATCTTATGTTCCAAAATTCTGTTCCTTAGGGTTGAGTTTTTCCATGCATGATCTCAGCCAAAAGGTGATTTTTTTAAATAATTTGAATCAAATTCACTCCGTCTACATTTGAATTAGAAGCAGATGAAATTAACTTATTTTTCTGCCTGAAAGAAACATAGGGTTGTTTCTGTGCCCAGATAATTCACTAATAGCTGAAAGTATCCAAATATCTCATCTTCACTCAGGAAGTCTCCTGGCTAATTATGAAAATATTAACTAAGTTAGGGGCAATTGAAAAAAGTTACTTTTGAACCTGCTCAATGTGAGCTAGTATTAAGTTACTACTGTATTTTTGTGGAGTCAGATTTCAGAAACATCTGGGAACAGATTCCCATCAGATGCAACCATGGCTTTATGATCTTCTTTCTCTAGGGAAGGAGATAGGTATTATACTGTCAGTCAACACACTCTGACCTTTGGAAATTATTCAAAGGTTTATTTTATCCAAACCCATTTAAAAAAATGCCAAAGCTCTTTTATAACATATTGCTTTTGAGTTATGGAGATTATTCATTTGCCCCTTCAGATCCTCTGCCCACTATTCCCTCCTAGGGAGGCTGACAGATTGCATCTGTGGATTCATTTGCCCTAAAATAACTAGCTGATTTTAGCCAATAAGCAGCCTAAGTATGAGCTAGAGAGTGAGAAGACAGAGGATTTTGGGTTGCTCATGCCTGGTTGCTGTGGGTTGTCTTCATCCTTCTACCAAAGTCTGCTCTCCTGCACATTTTTCCATATAGCTACTTCACATGGTCCTGGGTCGTAATTTCATCACCTCATTCCTTTGCCACTTCAGACCTTGTAATGGTAATGAGGCCTGATGCCACTAGCTCTGGTGTACAGCATACCACTTGTCGATTCCCCTAACTTTACCATGCTCTTAAATTAACTCCTATATTACTCTGCCTGAAAATATCCAGTTTGAGTATGCTATTACACCCTTAGTACTAAAAGCTTTTAAACCTATTCAGATTCTGTCCCCTCTGTCTAGCATGCTAATACTACCAACCATGAGATTATCATTCATCCTTTGAGATGTTCAAGGTCAGCTCTTTTGTGAAGCTTTTCACACTGGTTTTCTAGACAGTGAATCACGTTTTTCTCTGGACTAAAGCCTTGAGCTCACATAGTCTGGGTTCAAATTCTGACTCCATCATTTACTGGCTCTATGGTCTGATGTCCAAAGAGTTGCTAAAATCCCAAGCCTCAAATTTCTCATTGTCAAATAGAAACAATAATAGCAACTCCCTCGTAGACAATTATTGTAGGACTTAAATTAGTTAATAGTTTAATATGCTCAGAACACTGCCTGGAATATTTGAGTCAACCTTACCATTAGCAACATTGTTTATTATTACTCAAGCTGTATCATTAAGCTGTCCAAGTTACTCACCTTGACCTCCCTAGTACTGGTCTACCATTAGTGAGTTTTCAACAAGTGTTTAGTGAAGTGAATCTTGGAAAGAATTAGTGTCATAGTAACTATTGTCTTCCCTGTCCAAAGAGACTGAAGTCTGCGTGAGCTGTACAATTCCCTTTTGACTTTTTTTTTTATATAAAATTGCATTTGAAGAGAAACGAAGCCCCTGGACATTGAGATCACATATACTTTGAATTCTTTGGGCAACTCTTTTGGGTTAAAATTTCACAAGAAGCTAATGATGTTGAAAAATATCTTCCCAACATTTGCAGCACATGAGTCTTAACTTTAGAGACATAAACAGAATGAAAGAGAAGTCAGTATATACAATACTTCAAAGCAGCAAGCATTGGCGAGAATTTGGGTGAATGCCTACCTGAGATAGTTGGTTCTCCAGAAGACAAAATTGCAGGAAAATGGCTGGTATTCTCTTCAATCTGATTTTTTTCTACCATGAAAAGCTATTGTCTGGAATGACAAAACATGACAGTTCATTTACACCTTAGAGGTTACTACTGATCACAAATTAAACTTGTTAACAGATGAAATCTATTCATAGGAAACTGATTTGCTGAACTACATGACAAAATGACTACGGAAGTGAAATTAAATGTTCAGGTAAGAAAACTTGTGCATAAGCTGGAACCAAATGGAACCTTAAATCTACCAGAGACAATATTCCACTTTGGGAACAGTGCCTCCCTTCTAAGGTCCTTCTCTTCATATCTAGACACATCTGCCCATCTAGCAAAGATGTCCCAACAATCAAGTCCAGCCTTTCCTGTGAATGGAAAATTTTAAATTAGGAAGAGAAACAAGCAATAGAAGTTAATTAATGATATACTGCTGGCCTACTAGTCATAAGTGATTCAGTAGGAAACTTATATGCAGTATTACATTTATTAATTATATTCACACTAACAATAATCTCATGAGGTTCCTTATTACTTTCTATTACACAAATGAAGAAACTGAGGCCCAGGGATAGGTAATTTGCTCTAGGCTATGCAACTTATAATAAGCTCCACTTTTTTTTTCTTTTCTACCATTTATATTATGTTTATCTGGTCAGAAGTTTTCAACCTCCCATAGCACTTCTTCTCCTGCCCCAGGAGCACTTGGAATTGGGAAGAGCAGTTTTGCCTGCTATACTTTTGCTCAAGTCCTTCTGATTTTCAGTGTGGCCAGGGAGATCAAACATCCTGCAAAGCTCTGCTTAAAGAAAAGCAGCCCCCTCCATCTACTTACTTACACCCGTTCAAACACATGGCTTAAACTCTAGAGGTTACATGATTTCTAACTAACAAATAAGCTATTAATTAAGAAACAGTTTGTTTGAGTTTTATTTTAATCAAATCATCCATTCATTGACAATATCTGAAAGTAGACACAGTAGTTGAATACAATTCCATCTCTAACTATAACAGCTGAAACTTACTGAGCTTAGATCAAAGTCCAATTTTTTTTTTTAATTTTTCAATTGAAAACAAAATCTTTAATTAGTAGTCACTGCTAGAATTGTCCCAATGAACCTAGTGAGATCAATAAGTTAATATGTTTTCTGACTCTGTTACCAAACCTGTCATATTTGAATACAAACAGCTGGTAAAATATCTTGTATAGCAATTCCAGTTTGAGACTTCAACAAATGCACCAGAACCTTCAATCAGATATCCTTCAAAATCATCAGTCTAAGTTGACACATATATTCCAATAATATGTCCCTCTGATTCCAAATACACATGTCATTTCACTCTGAAAATGTTTTCATACCCCATGTACTTTCATTTCAATATCTTCAAATGCACTCACTTAGAGGAGTTATCTGGAGTCAACATTTAGTCTATTTTCAATTTCATTGAATTAGACAAAAAATATATTATTGATATCATAGAATACAGATGAGCAAGGTAGAAATTTACTAAAAGATGGATGATCATTCTGGATACAATATTCTTTATTAACATTTGTGGCTGTAGTTGTCAAGTGACAGCTCCAGGTGACGAAAAATACTTGAAACTGAAAACACCTTCTAAAGTAGAGCTTCAGAAAGTGCTGAATCTCAATAGAGTGAATATGCAGGATAATATTCATTTAAGCATCTTCCTGTTATTATATCTTTCTTAGAATCATTTTTATTGTATTATAGTCACACTTTGTATCTATTCACATAATTTGCTTCCTAGACTGATTTTTTTTTATTTGGGGTACATAATTTATTCCCTAATGACAATGAAGAATAAAGTAGTCCCCTCATTCTGAGATCAAATGAAATGCTGTGAATGTCAGCAGCAGCATGAAGAACTTGGCAGTCTAGAGATGAAGGGCGATTGTATTGAGTGCTGCTGAGGTGCCAACCTAGAGCAGGAAACTGCAGGGACAGATGAATTATCTTCTTTTTAGTTTGCCAGCCTGCTGTGACGAAGTGTATAAGCTTAGGCTACCACATACTGAAGGGAAAATACTTTTTAAATGTAGCAAATGAGACCAGAGGAAAGAAGTAGTGAAAAAGCACAAGACGAGAAGCCAAGAAGCCTACACTGTCCAGCTGTCTGGCTTCAGGTAAAACTTTTAGCATCTCAGACTAAGTATCACACTGCAAAATGTAAATATTCAAAATGGAAATATCACTCTTTTCACTTAAGTATGATTTAGTTGCAAAGAATCAAAAGAAAAATGTTCTTAGGTAAAAGATACAAAAGCTAAGAAATTCAGTAGCCTGGTTGGAAAAAAAGCTGAATTAGACAGACCTTTTGGTTTAGAATCCTAGATTCAAAACTGAAAATGATTCATGTCATTATAACCTGTACCAATGTGCCCTCTTCACTCTCCTCATGAGTACACCCCATGTCACTGCTGCCTTCCACTCAAATGTTTATCATCCATTACAACATGGGCCAGAACACCCTCAAATTAACCTAGTTTTGTACAGTTCCTTCAAAGTTTCCACTGAACTGATTCCTTGACTTAAATTAGTAATAATCCCAGATTTCCCAAGCATCAAACAAAAGTTACATACAAAAGGCATTCTTTCCTTTTGTCTAATGTGGATGCCCCGCATCATGATTTTAAGCCCTTTTCCCTGACTCACTTTAAATAAAAGCACTGTCAACCTCTCAGTCATCTTCTCAGAGAGTTTATGACTCATTCTAGAGATAAGATGTCCTTGGGAGGGAACCACAGGTCACTCTTGCTGTCAAACAAAATCTTTGTCAATATTGAAATGAAACCTAATTTGATTTAATCTAAGTTGACAGGGATAAAAAGAGCTCAGTACTATAATAAATTCACCAATGATAGTGGAATAGGAAAAGTACAACAAAAATACAGTTTTAAATCATTTGATACAGAACCATAAGAGAAGTAATGGAAATAAAAATTTTATGTTGCTTTTTTTTTATGATTGGAGAGGGTACCATTTCTTCAAATGACTACATTTTATAATCAATTCCTGTGCTGGGTGAAAAACACTTTTCTGTCTGGGATTAACAGAAGTGCACTTAAAGGACGTAATAATTAAAAAAACATAACAAATTATCACATCAGTTTATAAGTAATTCTATAGAGTTTATTTTATGTGGTCCTTTTCCTGAACAAAAGCAATATTCCCTCACCCCATCGTGGGTGGTTTATTATATTGCTGGCTTGGTTCCCATACTGTAAGTAAGGAAATGCTATTTAATGGTAATTGACATTGTTATGGCAAATGTTTTGATTAGTATCATAATCAAGATCTTGGTTACACAATTATCATTATTATTCCCGTTTCATCTTGATAACAAGATGGGTCACTTAGTGATCCCAGAGACCCGTTGACTTAACCACTGATTGTCTAGTGGTAAAATCAGAATCATGACAAGATGTGTCAGAATCTAGGGAACTCAGTGGTAGGGTGACTAACTTATCCCAGTTTGATTGCAATTATTTTTTTAATATTCTTTTTTAAATTTATTTTATTTTTCTTGTATCATTGCTTATTTTTGTACAATAGTTGATTTCTCTGCTCATGTATTTTTCCTATAAATCTCCCACCACCACATAACCCTGCTGCATAATCACCATGGCCCTTGTGCTCTTCCTTCCCCTGTTTCACCCAACTCCCTCCCCCTCCCCTGCTGTAAGCCTCAGATCTACAGTCAACTTGTAACTTCGCTCCCTCTCTCTTTCTCTCTCTTTCTCTGTCTCTCTCTGTCTCTGTCTCTCTCTCTCTCTCTCTTCCCTTTGTTGTTTGGCTTCCCTATATTCCTCCTATATGAAAATTTCAGTTTTAACACTCAAAGCTTCATATTCTGAGAAACCCAGGACATTGGGTCACTCCATGTGGTGAACCTGGACTAGGGTTTAGGCTTCAGAAAACCTAAATTTGATCTGACCTGTTCCTCTGTATCTAATGGCATCCTTTGAGTTTCAATTTCTCACTAATAATAATTTAATTTGTCTTTTAAAAATCTCTATATAGTACTCTACTTGATCGTTCTTTAAAACCTATAAAGTTACAGGGCCTCCCTGATGGTGCAGGGAGTTGAGCGCAGAACTGTGAAGCTGTCTGCAGCCTCTGCAGCACAGGTTCCATCCCACTGGCTGGCGAGATACCCACATGGCGGGGCAGACCTCTCCTGTCTCGCCCGCTGCTCCCTTCAGCAGTGCTTTCAGTCCGTCTTTCTGTTCTGCTCCCCACTCTCTATCTGGTGAATCCTCTCACCCTCCTGTGCCTCTAGCCTGTACCCCAGTTCTTGTACAAAAAAATAAATAAATCTTTTAAAAAAAAACCTATAAAGTTACATACAAATATTAGATCTTTTCATTTTTATCTTATAAGCCAGCAGCCTGGACAGATATGCCCATCTTCCTGAGAGCTGTGAACTGTCACAGCTTCTGTTTAACATCATTAGATTCTATGGTTCATTGAGGTGATGCATGGGTGAAGTTTTGGCTTCACAGTTGTTAAGCTTACTTTATACCCACGGAAAAGTTATCTTCTCCATTTAAATCTGAGCAGATGTGTGAATTGAGGGAAAGAATACTGAATTAAGTTCCATCTCTGTGATGTATGAGCAGTGTAGCTTCGGGTGAATCATCTAACTTTCATAGCTTCAGAGTCTTCATATGAAAAATAGACAATAATTCCTACAAAACACATCTCACAGTGTTATTTTGATTATGAATTAATGTATGTAACAAATGTGAAACTATAGTAATATATAAACACAATGGTGAAAATTTATTATTATTTAATATATTATGCATTATAGCACCAGATTTCAAATCACAGACATCAATTCCAAGATATATCTTAGGAAGTTGTATGCAGTCACAATACCATCTGAAGCCCAGAGTATTTTAGAGAAGAATTGTGAACTATATGGACATAGAATAATAAAATTGGAAAGAATCTTTAATACCATATGACTCAACCATTAAAATATAGACATGACATAATGATGCTCTGACATACAAAGTTAATTCTATTAATTTCCACTTAGTTAGAGGTAGAATCACACTTGAACTCCAGTCTCTTGATTCTGAGTTCAAGTTTATTTTACTACACCTCTTAGTTTTCCTTCCCAAAGTCTTAAAAGTCAGTCTTTGATTTTGTACCTGCAACTACTTTGCATTTTTTTCTTTCATTCTCCTAGAAATACTAATACCACTCATTCTAAGGAATCACCAAAACAGTTGTGAAATATTTAATAAAGAAAGGGTTTGGGGCCTCCCTGGTGGTGCAGCGCATTGAGCAACGCACTGTGAAGCTGTCCGCAGCCTCTGCAGCATGGGTTCGATTCTCGGCCGCCCGGGGAGAAACCCACATGGCACAGCAGACCTCCCCTGTCACGCCTGCTGCTCCCCTCAGCAATGTATTTCGGTTGTCTCCTCTCACCCTCCCGCACATCTGGCCTGTATCCCAGCTCTTGTATAAAAATAAATAAATCTTAAAAAAAAAAAAAAGGTTTGAATATATACCTTTAATTCTTCGGTCAATAAATGGTCCCTGGTACAGAAGGGTGTCAGGTAAGGCTGTGGCAATCAGCATCTAGGCAGCCTTTCCATATCCATATCCATGACTTACTATATCCTTCTTTGAGTAAGACTATGATGGGGGGAAAAGGGGTAAAGAAGGAGGGAGAGGTTGGGTTAGGCTGGATACATAAGCTAGAGAGACAAGACATAAATATCTACTGCATAAATATCTGAAATCTCACTTCGACTGACCAGTCATTGAGAACTAGAAAGTTCTTCAGGGAAACTGCACGAAATTAGAACTAGGGTCTGGCAGGAAGTGTGGTGAAGAGCTGAAGGGGAAAAGGAATTCCAGGGCTTTGAGAAAACCTTTAGTAAACAGAGAATCCTGAACAGACTGGAGCTAAGTCAACATTGGAAAGGATTTCCATAGTCTAGTGTGCATACAAACCGCCCTAGGCAGCCTATAAAATATAGCCTCTGGAACCTCATCCCCAGAGATTCTCACTAAGCAGATGGAGGAGATTGGTCCACATCTCTGCATTTTAACAAGTGATTTGGATAGGGAATCCATGGCCAACATTTAGGCAGCTTATTCTGTTCTCCCTTTGTATCTTTCATGTCCTTCATCCCCACACCTCTAAGACACATCAAGATCAATTACAGGCATGAGGGCTCCACACATGCTGCATCTGGAACCATGAGTGGTGAAGAGACAAGCTTTTCTAAAGACTTCAGATGAAGCCAGAACTCGGATCTCTAGCTAGAAGATCCTGATAATAATGGTGGGAGTTATTACATAAATGTTCACAATGTGACAGGTATGATGCACCCGAGGGTTTCACACACATCAGGTGAGACATGCAGCAATACTGTAAGAGGGGCAGCAGCATTATCTTCATTTTATTTTAGAGGAAGCCCTGGTTTTAAAAAGTACAGCAATTTGCTCAAGGTTACACATCTAGGAAGCAGCAGAAATATGAGTTGAATCCACCTCTCCTTGCCTGCAAACCCCATGCTTTTAATCCCTGAATTAAATGCTATTCACCCATTATCTTTTAAACAATTCTCCCTCTTCTTTTAAAGCTCAAGAGTCTCCTCAATTCTGAAGCTTTTAATGATTCCCGTTTCTTTTTTTTTTTAGATTTAATTATTTATTTATACAAGCACTGGATACAGTCAGAAGCACGGGAGGGTGAGAGAATTCACCAGAGCCACAGCGGGGAACAGAACAGGCAGACTGGCGAAATACACTGCTGAGGGGAGCAGCGGGCGTCAAGAGAGTTCTGCACGCTGTGTGGGACCCTCGCCGGTGGCCAGGGGTGGAACTGGCACTGCAGAGGCTGCAGGCAGCTTTGCAGCCCAGCGCTCAACCGCTGCACCACCAGGGGAGGCCCTGATTCCCGTTTCTTAAGAGGAGCAATTTTTCTCCCCAACTGTTGCCATCCAAAACATTTTATATAACTCAGTTGTATTTGCAATATACTTATCACTTAAACTCTATCTTGCTGGCTCAATTGAGAACTTCTGGAAGACTGAAGCTGTATTTTATTCTACTTGCTTCTCCTAGCCTGGCCACCAGTATTAACTCCATCAAAAGTGTCTTTTAAGGCAATGTTTCTATAAAATAATGTTTTTATTGTTGCTTTCAATACCAGACTTTGAAGATTATAAAGCTATAGTTTGAAAGTGATGGAAATTCAGGAGAAATAATGATTAGAAACATTTTCCCTCTATCCCATGAGAGCAAATTTAAAGGAACATTCTTTAAGTTGAAAGGAAGCTCTTAACCGTAAATAAGGTAACATGTGGAATTTATTATGCCAATTATTTATATGAACTGAAAGTAAAAATAGGTGCAGGAACAGTTTAGATACATTCAAAGATGAGAGCTTCACAACAAATTGTTAGTAACAAATTAGACTAATTCAGGGCATATCCATACTTTCTTCATGAGTTAAAACTGTCCTCTTCCCCCTGAAAGGCCCCTTTGGTCCCAATATTAAGAGGTGAGTAAGGGATTAATGGGAATTAGTCAGATTTAATTTGGTATTTCCATTTATATGTATATTTTCTTTTTTTACTTTGTACTTGTATTTTGATCCCCTAGATGCTGAGCAAGTGTTAGCATTAAAGCTAGGGCTTTGCGATTAGTAATACTGAGCCAAGTTGTACTAGCACACATTAGATACTGAATTAATGTTACAGAATAATAAACTAGATGACAGAAAGCTTGGTTACTTTTCCCCTGGGTCACAAAAGACACTTTCAAGAACCTGGCTAGAAATCACATTATTCAACACCATTGCTAGAAATCACTGGAACTGCTTGTTCAAAATTTCTTGATCAAATTATGATACCCATGGAGCTATTAATGATCAAGTTCAATATCATAAAATCATTCCCTCAGGATTTCCTAGAATTACTATGGTTGGATCTAAGTCACTATGAAGAGTCTCAAAGGCTTAAAAAAAAGTATTTTGCATGTCCCTTCTCCCTTCCCATCCTAGTGAACTCCTCTGTGAACCCTTCAACCAAAGATACACTAAAGTGAAAAACACCATTTTAATTTAGAAAGAAGTAGGGTTACAGCACACTCTCCGTGGATGGTTCTTCCCAGTTACCTTGTTATTGACTCATGAACAAATTATCCTTAATCAAAAACTTATTTATTAGACTTTCATATATGTATTTAGTATTAGCTATTTCATCAAGGAAGGCTCTTATATTATTTATCATATCTATTTCTCCAAAAATCTTATTATTGCATGTAATTTCACTTCCCTGAAGAACTAGCAGTAAAGCTGGTTATGTTGCAATTACCAATACACTGCAATATAAAATTAGATGTGTATTTCCACAGGCCCTTCTCATTTTGCCCAACTCTCTGTGGGCACGGAGAGCACAAAGTTAAAATGCTTAAGATCAAGGTAATCAGATCACCACTAAGTAAGTAAAATGCAGTTGCCTATACAAGGTAATACTGCTCCACCTGTGAAGAATGAAGAAACTGTAAGCAGAGCTGCTGTCTGACATCCCTGTTGAGTTATTAGCAGCAAAAGAAAGAACCCTTGCCCTTGGCACATAAGCTATCACACTTGAAATAGATTTTTCCAAAAGTGCAATCTGATCATCCTTGCTGAATGTCTGTAAACTCAGAATTATCTCTGGAGTTCCAAAGCAGACTGAGATTTCTAGAAAGAAAAGACCCATGAGAAAGGATATGTGTGGGTGTGTGTGTGTGTGTGCGCGCACACACACACAAACACACACACGGATTTTCAATGCACCCAGAGAAGAAGCACACTATTTTAATTCCATGAATGATTATCAAGTCTTTACCAAACCTTTAGGATGTAACCCATACAGGGGTAGGCTCTGTGGATGGAGAGTGATAGCAGAAAATATCACTGGACAAAACCATCCCTAATGCTGAAAGCTGCATAGAATTTGTAAGGGAGACAAGACAAGAAGCAATTACTAAATAAGGTGCTTTGTAACAAATGTTACATCATGAGTCCTAATAATACAAATTCAGTTCAGTAAAGTTCATTGAATACCTCTTCAATATAAGGCTTCAGCCAGGTGTCTCAGGAGATAATAAGAGCAAGGTTCAGGCCTTAAGAAGGTGAGGGGAGGGCCTCCATGCTGGTGCAAGGGGTTAAGACACAACCTATGAAGCTATCCACAGTCACTGCAGCATGAGTTCAATCCCTGGCTAGGGAGCTACCCACATGGCGGGCAGACCTCTCCTGTCTCACCCGCTGCTCCCCTCAGCAGTGTATTTTAGTCAGTCTGCCTGGTCTGTTCCCCACTCTGTCTCTGGTGAATTCTCTCACCACAACCCATCTCTGGCCTGTACCCCAGTTTTTGTATGCATAAATAAATAAATCTTAAAAAAATAGAAGGCGAGGGGATAAAGGGAATCAACTCCTGTGGACCTATGACAGGCTCTTTGCTCAATGCTTTCCTAACTGATGGACCAGGCATAGTGGTTCCCAAGGCATAAAGCAGCATCTCCCTTCTGCAGTTGGGGAACCTGAGGTTCAGAGTAATTTTCCAATATTTCACCTGCAGCTAAGAGTCAGGATTCTATCTAGGAAAGTCTATGTAGACTTGTTTCTCATACTTAGCCTCTTTCCAGATCATCAGAACTTGGCCTTCAGGCCAGGAGTTACCTCAATCCAGTCTAGGGCTGGTCCATGATGACCCTGTGTTCATCCCTTGCAAAATGAAAAACACAAAGCCAATACTGTGTAAATGAAAGATGATTAAATTGAAAGGACCGTCCATTTATATGACATTATTTGCTTCCTCCTTTTGTGATGTTACACATGCATTTAGGAAATGATGGTGCCAATGGATGGTAGCTGATGCCATTTTTTGAGCTTTAATTTTTCTAGAAAAGTACACTCAAAAAACGGTGCTCCACATTAGTTCTTCATGTGCTGTTTTGATTTTTATAATTGGTGCATGAAACTTAATGAATAGAAAATTTTGAGGTGAGTCTGTATATAAAATTTGGTGCTATGAAAAACTGTGGGAACTTTCAATGGATATTAAAACTTTCAATGGACAAAAAAAAGTTCTAGAAGCTTTGGTTTTAGTTCTATACCACATCTCAACTCACCTCCTTCACATACTTTTGACAGATCACTCAAGCCACATAAAAATGTCCTGCCTTGCATGGTGTGAGGAATGAAAATAAGGCAAAACTGTTAGTGACGTCCACCAAAATGAAAGGACTGAAATTCCGTGTTAGATTATTTTTTTGTTTTAAATGACAAACACAGCCCCGTCCATTTCTGTGTGCCTTCCCTGGTGATATGAGGCCACAGTGCAAAGATTAACTACCTCCTACTTTAGTGCCAGCAGTTCAGTGTTAACCTCTTCCCAAACATGCATCAGATGGGTTAGACAGAGGCAGCTGGGTGTGTTGACAACCGACACAGAAACGAACCTCCTCTTGGCAACTGTCACTCTCTGAGTCTGGCTAACAGAAAAGACAGAGTGGTGACAATAATGGTGGCGCTGATTTTCAGATGAGAGAGGTTCGTTGCTCAGCCAGAGAGACAGGAATCTGGACACTTCTCCCCTGACATCTTTTATGCCACTGGCATGTTTCCTCTACACAGACTCAAAGCTTTGGGTAGAATTGAACAAGGACAAAGAGTCACAAAATATCATCTGACTTGCTGTTGTTTGTTGTCTGAGAAATGCCAGTGAAGTGGCTGAACTGGTGCTTCCAGGTCCCAGCCTTCCTGAAAGTGAGGTGACACCAGTGCAACTCAACCCAACATTTGTCAAATATCTGATCCGTGCCACACCCTGCAAGGCCAAGGCGCTGAGCTCTGGAAGGGAAGAGACCTTGTTTATTTACTTTGCATTCCCCACTTCTAGTACAGTTCCTGGCACCTAGTAGGTATGTAATAGCTTCTTGAGGAATAAATAAATGGAAAGGTGCAATAAGTGTTTAATAAACATGCACAGGTAAAGAACTGAATGTACTGTCTTTGTCCAGTCTGCTATTTCAGCATCAAGACTGAATCAACAGAAGTAAGTTTTTCTTTTTAGAAAACATAGTAATATCATGATTACTCAAGGTTCCTCTTGTCTGTATGTCTTTCTCTGTTCCGATATGGCTGTTTCTATAGTGCGCTCTCCCTCTGTCTCTCTGTCTCTCTCTCTTCCTCTCTCTCTCCCCCCTTCTCCCATTCTCTAGCGATCTATCTTCCACCCCCAACTTTCTTTTTGCTCACTATATTTTCTCAGTAATGTTAAAGAATCATAGAAAAGTTTCAGAGGGAAAAAAATCCACCCAAATACTTCCTTTGTCAAAAAAAGGATTACATCCTTTCCTGTAACCTGATGGCTTTCCTGCCCCTTCTGTTTCTTTTCTAGCACCCATGCCCAGTTCCTTTGTCCTCTGGCAGCAGGGCCATGGCCTCATAAGTTCTGAGAACTCACTGCAGTCTTTGTCATGTATTCTGTCCCTGACACTCTTGGGGAGGCCCCCAGGGACAGCATACATGGAAGGTGGTAAGGGTTTGCTCCAGAGAGCTTGCAAAATTGTTGAGCATAAAAGGAAAACTCTAGGCAAAAATCCCCATGTACTCTACTCAATGAGGCTTGTCATAGTGTTCAAAGGACAAAGAGAGCCCTGTTTCATTTGCTACAGTGTCTTCAGTTTGATTTTCTTTTTTACATGCTGCTTTTGAGGCTGTTGGTCCAGGTTGTTAAAGCAAAGAGGAGGTGCCACAGTTCAACAACCTCTAATGTGAAAGTGAATGATTTTCCGATTTTCCCTGATTGTGTGGCACTCCTGACAGAGTCGCAGGAGCACATCCTGCCAGAGTCTGCCTGAGCTCCCACACCAGGCTTCCATTGACCTGTGACCACATCCTAAGCAGCAGACACCGAGAGAGCCCCTCAACTCTCAGCCTCACTGCATAGGCAGATAGCCAAGCTACCTCCTCCCAGGATGGGGCCAGAGCCAGGACCCGCATTCACAGGCTCTGTCCTCACTTCTCAGAGAAGCAGATCTGAACCTGCCCTGGCTTTATCACTCCCTTGTGGCAGACCTCCCTTAGAGTCTGCTTTGGGAACAGTTCCTGTCTCCTAGGCCAAGCTCAGCCCTCTATAGGAACCGTCACCTGGAGTGACACATCATGAGCAGAGCTTCCTCCCGCTTCTACCTTCTTTTGCCATCTTTTAAGCCCTAATTCAAATATGACCACTTTTTGAAGCTTTGGTCAAAGTGTGCAAATTTTCTATCCTGACTTCCCATTGCATTTTGTTGCTTTGGGCATCTGACAAATGAGTTATGAGCATCCAATCTCAATTTTGTTAGTTGTAAATAGGGCACATAATACAAAAAGGTTGTGAGGAAAATGTCAAGTAACATATATGAGTACCTGGCACAGAGTGACAAATCAGTCAATCTGTTTCATTTATTCATATATCACACATTTTATTTTCATTGTAGCTATTTGCACATATAGTTTATTTGCAATACATCCTAAGTGCCCAGAAAGCAAACACAATCTTATTTATCTTTGTAAGTGCCTAGCATAGTTCCTTGTATATAACTTTTTAAAATTATATATATAGAGATAGATAGATAGATAAATTTACCTCACTGCCTCAGTTTTTTCATCTGTAAAATGGGAATGAAAATAGCTTAGCTATTTCAAAGCATTATTATCAGGGTAAGCTAAAATACTACATGTATAATTATTCTGAAAACTAACAAGACTAACTACTAAACCAGTGCAATCTGTATTTTGAATTATTATTCCAATGTATGAACACTTGTGAAACAACATTACCCAGTTTATCCAGTAGAGGGCAGTGACACACACATTGATCTGCATATTCTTCATAAGACTCCAAAACCATAAATTAAAAAGTGAGAAACATTTTGGTTTCATGAGAACAAAATAAAGTGAGTTTTCCAGATTCTGCTGTTTTTTATTTCTTTCTCACTGTTTTTTTTTTAATGCAATTTATATGTGTACAAAGGACCTTCAACTCCATTGGTGTTTCCAGTGTGGCTCAGTGACCTGATGTCCTAGTTTCTCTATTTGCATTTCCACTTAACCATGAGTCCAGGGTGAGGGATAATTTTAGCCTATCCAATGGGAAAAGAATGCTGTTTTCACTGGTTTTATTACCCTGATCCTGGGCAAAAGCATTTCGACAGGACTGGTGAGGGCTTGGACCTCTTCTGAAGAGCAGCCTGGGAGGGTTTCCATCCTGGGGGAGGGACTGACGGGCAAAAGACTTGAAAAACAACACCAACCATTGTTTCCTGAGCCTGCCTTGGCTCCCCTTAGTCTGCTCTGTTAAGACACTAAACCCATTGACTAATTCACTGACGTTTTCTTAGGACAGCTCAGTCTCCTCAAGATAAGGGAAAAACAGAGGTGGTGAATGAATGAATACGGCTGTAGAATATACTCACTAGATAAACTTCTACTCTTCAGTCAATTCTGAATTTGGTTTCAAACAGATAAAATGACTTGAAGATGTATACAATGGCATGGTATTTGCCACCCAAGGAATTAAAATTTTAAACAGAGGCAGTGAAATGGAGCTTAGATTAGCAAAATTTGAATTACATATTGAGTATTCCTTGCATACTAGGCATTGGAGAAGGGAGGGGCAGATGGTACAAAGATAAGATGCAATTCTTACCTTCAAGGAACTTACAGTCTAGACCAGAGACTGTAGGAGCAGTGTAAAAGCAATAAAAAAAAAAAAATGCAAATACAGTGATAACAGGCATAACTACAGTCAGTTATGATAAAATGCTTATTTTTCAAAAATACAAATTTGTTCTAATCATTGCTATATTGGTGGGGAGTGATCTGAGCACAGTGTGAATTTTGCATCTGATTATGTGCAATTTCACCTGCAAAAAATATGACTGGAATGCAGAAAACTCCAGCCAGATGAACTGAACAGAGAAGGAACACCTAAAAGAACACACATACACGCATCTAAATGTGCATCTGTTCCCTTTGTTCACTGAGAGGCTTCTGAGTCACACATATCATCCCCTGGTGTTACAGCTCTCCCTCAGATTTCAGATGACGCCACTTCCTCCACTTCATCAAAACTCACAATTTACAAACCTTTCCAACACCCATGTCCACAAACAAATTCAGGTCTTTTTCAAGGTCAAGTGTCATATTTATTATAGTGTTTATGCAATTTTTGAAACGCTTTACCTTTGGTAAGATTTTGTTATTTTCCATTGATTTCTCTTTTTTGTGCTAACGTGTGACTAACAAAAGTTTTGAGTGCTGTACCCAATTCCATGTTTTCCATAATTCCTATAGTTTCCATTACTTGATTTTATACAGCACGCTGATTTTTAGGAGCACACATGCAGTATTATTGCAGAACTCACTGTCCAGCTAGCCTTGAGTGCACAAACTAGGAGCTCCTGCCCTGGAGCCACGGAGGAGTCCAGGAGAGGTGCTCCTGAGAAAAAGAGGTAGAAAACCACAGAGTTATAGACAGAAAACAGTATGCTCCTTCTTTCATTCTTTGTAATTTTCCCCATTGGAAGACCAACAACAAACAAAAAAGTACATAAAATGCATTGTGAACATGCATTTTATATAGAAAGGCAAATACATACAAACTAACTTAAAAATCAGGCAGAGAGAAAATGAAACGGGAAACAAGGTAAATCCTGGTGTTAGGTAAGCTTACAAGAGGCATGAAAAGTTCCATGAAAACATCTGTTAGAAATGAAGCACACATTTATTTCCAAGTCTCCTAGTCACCATACCTCGCTCTGCGAAGGTCTGATTTGATCCAGAGATGATTTTTTGCCAAGTCTCTTCTGTACCATATCGCGTGGTAATCACCAGCCACATGTGATTATGACACTTGAGATGCAGTTACTCCAAATTGTGGTGTACTCAGTTAAAATACACACTACATTTCAAAGACCAGCATACACATACACAGTATAATGTAAAAATCTCTATAATTCTATAGCACTATATATTGAAATAATATTTTAACAGATTAAATGGAATCCATTACTAACATTTATTATACTTTGTTTTTAAATATGGCTACTGAAAATTTTAAATCCTATGTAGGCCTCACATCTATGACTCTATTTCACTGGCACATCCCTGATCTAAGAGAATGTATAGGCTGGACATGACTGTAATTGACCATCTCTAAAGGCTTCCTTAGGACCAATGGTGAGTTCAAATAATGCCTCTTAACAAATACCTATGATGAGGACACCTATGTGCTTTGTAAGGGAAAGAGTCAATTGTTTTAACAAACAGCTCAAATGAGAGTAGCGTTAATGTGCTCGTGGGAAAAGCAAGAAGCCTAATTAGTTCATGAACCAAATAAAAGACTATACTTTCTTGCTAGGAGTAAGATACAGGAAGGAACAGGAATCATTCCGTATGAGCGAGAATAAAATGTATGCTTCTGTATATCTGCCCACGTCAGCTTGTGTGTGTCCTTCTATGCAGCCCCCTGAGTGTGTGTATGTGTGTGTAAGCATGTGTGTGTATTTCTGTCTTGCAATTGTGTGTGACTATATGTTCAAGTGAATGCTTGTATGAGCATACAAACATATCATTGTGTGTACTATATGCATTTCTAGCATGCCTGTGTTTGTATGTTTGTCTGTTGTATACCCATGTGTGCCTGTATGTGCACCCTTGTACATGCACGCTTGTGTGCACACTTGTGAGCATGTCCTTTGCTCCCCTCCATCACCATTCAATCACTTTCACCTCTGACCCACTCCTTTCTTAATCTCCTTAATCTAGTCCATTTACACAAACACAAAGGGTGATGTCACCAAATGTGTAGCTAGGGTATCTGTGCCTTTTAAGAAGGCTAACATCAAAGGACATGTTTTTCTTACCCACAGTCTTGAAGAGTGACTAATTTTGATGAGTCAGGATCTTCCATACTAATGGGTTCTGCTCCAAAAGTGGGAGGTAAAAATATCTAGACAGAGGTCAAGTAAGTGCTCAGGAATTCTGATCAATCTTCTAGTTGTCATGTTCTTGCCTGGCTCTGCCTTGGAATGTTATGCAGCGTTTATAGAATTTAAGGGACACAACGACACAGTGTCTGCAAACTTAGATTTAAGGGAAGCCTTTTAAGTGTTATACATGGTACTGAAAATTTTAGTGTTCAGATGAAAATGATCAACCTAAATCATCCAACAAAAGTTATACATGGAATAACACATGAAGCCCTGTAGGTAGAACCTCAGACTAGGGAATGTGGGTGTGGGGTGCTGAAAGGCACTCGATCTTATCACATGTATACGTGTATCAGCCAAAATAGAGGGGTCCACCCTATTGAGTCCCTCATTTAAAGCTTCTGATGAAAAGTGTCAGAAATGGTGAGTGAGACACCCTCAGGGGATGTCAAAGAGTTTTAAGTGAATAAGTGACTTGGTCACAGGTTAGTTAGGTTTTCTTATTCAGCAGTTATGATCAGCAGAATGGCAGCAGGGGTAAAGTAGGGAGTTGTTAATATAGTCCAGATAGAGGGCAATCAGAACCCCAAATCAGTAATGGTGGTTATAGTGAAGAGAGAAAAAAATAGAGGTAACTGGATGTAGGAGAAGAAATAGAAAGGGACAAGGATTGACTTGGAGTTTCCCAGTTTAGAAGGTAGGACTACATGATATAGAGAACATGGGGGTAGGAACAGAGTCCACAGGATGAAGAAGAGTTCTGTTTTCATTTCAAGTAGTTTGTACCCCCACTGAAGAAATGTCAAGCAAGTTAGCAGATACATGGTTCTGAGACTTAAGACACAGATATGAACCACATGTACTGGGTGATTTACATCTGAATAGCAAAACAGAAGATATCACTAATATGGCTGAGATTAAGCCATAGTATTCTCAACTAAGAAGATGACTGAGGCTGAGTTCAAATCTGGGAATCTCTACAATAGAGACACTAATGGGAGGAAAGGAGCTTATGGAAGAGGCAAAAATGAAATTAGGAGGGTCTCCCCTAGTGGTAAAGTGGTTGAGCGCTGGGCTGCGAAGCTGCCTGCAGCCTCTGCAGCACCGGTTCGATCCCCAGCTGCTGGCAAGGGTTCCAGATGGCGCGCAGACATCTCCTGCCATGCCCGCTGCTCCCCTCAGCAGTGTACTTCGGTCCTTCTGCCTGCTCTGCTCCCTGCTCTGGCTCCGGTGAATTCTCTCACCCTCCCGCGCTTCTGACTGTACCCAGTGCTTGAATAAATAAAATAAATTTAAAAAATCTTTTAAAAAAATGAAATTAGGAAAAACAATTGGAGAAGAACTGAGAAACTGCAATGGCATGGAAGCCAATAGAATAGAAAGACCACAGAGGATTTGGCAAGATCACTGAAAAAGATGCTCCTGAGCTGTATGCTGAATTCTTTTCTTTTAGAAAAGAAGGGTTTATTTAAAGTGGGGGCCAGCACTATAAGATGTGAGCACCCTAAGGATGCTCACTGTAGGGCTTCAGATTTCTATTTCTATGGCATCAGAGCATAGCATGATACTTTGAACCAGGACAAGGCTTGAATTCATCAAAATGAAGTGACTTCATAATGAAATATTAAGTGACCAAAATGAGTGTTACTCAACTGAAAACCATTGTAGATAATATTTAAACTCAACTTTCATGCATGTGGTGCATGTACACACATCTCATTTAAACTTTACAGCAACTGGGCCTCCCCTGGGGGCGCAGAGGTTGAGTGCTGGGTTGCGAAGCTGCCCACAGCCTCTGCAGCGCCGGTTCATTCCCCGAGGTTCCCACAAAAATAAATAAATAATAATAAACTTTACAGCAACCACATATCTCAGATAATATCATAATTTCACTTTAATATGAAGAAATGAGGTTGTGACTGGTCTAAGGTCATGTTGGTAGGACATGGAAGATGGGGGCCTTGAACCCATGTCTTGTGAATTCAAGCCCATGTATCACATTGAGCTGAGTTTCTTTAATGTGTCTTTTGTATCTAGTGCCACACACAACAGAAAATGAAGGACACTCAATACACAGGCCCCAGCTAGGGTTTGTGGCAAGTGGTGATGTAGCTTACAACATGACTACATTGACTTGCAGCTACAGAAAGTAGAGTTTCTACTGAATTGCCTTGAGGCTGCTTCCCTTTGTGAAGTGCTGTTGCTCCTGGAGTTCTCTATCTAGCAACTATAGTCCTCTCCTTCCTCATTAACAGAACCTCATTTTTTGTTTGGAATGTAAGAGAACATAGAACCAAAAACTCACCTCCACTGTTTCCTGAAGCTAGAAGCGGTTGTGTGGTTGGATCTGGGGACATACCTGGCTGGCGTGCTCTCTGTACTCTATTTACTCTTTGCCCTTCCTTTTTGGAATACAGACACAATGGTTGGGAGGGAGGTGCAGCCACTATATTATGAACATGAGGACAGAAGCCACAGGTTAAGAATGGTGAAGCAGGAAGACAGAAGGAACTGAGCCCCTGTTGGCACATTTGAGCTGTCATACCGCCTGCGACTCCCTACCTACACACCTCTGATTAAATGTAGAGATCAAATTCCTTACTTAAGATTCAGACTTTCAACTATTCCATTAACTTGTTAAATGTGATCCCAGCTAGTACAGAAAACATCCATGTCAGTGTTAACCCATTAACTTCTAGCCTGATATGTAGAACTGATATGCCCTACTTTTTAATATCTGGGTTTTTAATGCACAGTTTAGAAGTACAGAAGGAAGATTCATTTCTTTAATCAAGGGAACATGCAGGCAGCTTGTGTTGCAGGGTAGCCTTTCAAACCAAACATTGTACTTCTTTCAAACCAGACTAGTAAGAAGCAAAACTGTAAGATACTTTACAATCTAATAGAAGTAACTTATTACAACAGAATAGTGCTCAAAAGCTTGACCTTGAAGTTATATAGAGTGCAGCATGAATTTCACCATTATTATTGTTAGTTATGCTACCTTGAACAAATTGCTTAATTTCTCTGATTGTTGATTCATTTTTCTATAAACTGACAGTTACACCAATTTTATAGGATTGATTAAATAGAAAAAAATCTATGCACCATCAACATAACCTTCACTGAGGATACATGTTAAGGAATATTATCCATGTATTTTCAAAATAATGTTACAGAAGGCATCTCCATGGATGGGGGAGGAGCACTGCAGTGCCACTTACATGCAGCCACCTTGGATTACAAGCCCCAGTATGTCATGAACCAGGCTTCCTGAAGGGCGGCAGCTGGGAAAGAGTGAGGTAGATATAAAGATAAAGGGGTAAATGTATGAAGAGAGACTTGACGAACCATGTGGAGGAGAGATGTAGAAAGACACGGCAAGAGATGCTTGGAGGAGATATGTGGGTGAGGAACACAGGGGCAGGTTGCTCCTTGTCCTTGGCAGAGACAATGGCATCTGTTACCTTAATGTGGTCTATTTTTTTGTTTGTTTGTTTTAAAGATTATTTATTTATACAAGAAGGGGGGGTACAGGCCAGATGCGCAGGAGGGTGAGAGGATTCACCAGAGACAGAGCAGGGAACAGAACACACTGACGAAACACACTGCTGAGGGGAGCAGCAGGCGTGACAGGAGAGGTCTGCTGTGCCATATGGGACCCTCTCTGGCCAGCGGGGATCGAACCGGCACTGCTGAGGCCTTGGATAGCTCACAGCGCTGCGCTCAACCGCCTGCGCCACCAGGGGAGGCCCAATGAGGTATATTTTGAACTTTGAGTCTCTCTTCTGTCTCAGTTCTCTGGGACCCTTTCTTATGGTTCCCCACAAGAAGGTATCTCAGACTTGTGGTAAGATTTTGGGCCTCAGTGGCCCTGATTTAAGCCAGACCTGCTCGGCTGGGCATTTGCCCACAAAGGGATGGACAATTTTGGAGTTTTATTGGTAAACTATGATTTGAAATCCTTTCTCCTCTCTCTTTACACATGCCAATTCTATTAAAAATTATTCACACTGAGAGTTGCCGCTTTTGCTTTGAGTGTGTAAATAGCTGAATCCCTTTTAGTTGGGGGTCCTGGGTGCTCTTTGGTGACATTATAATAAAACACATTTTGTCTAAGACATGTCATTCTTCAAGTGCTATTAGCAGGTCTCCAGGATGGGAATGGCCGGTTATGATGAACCATTAATAACCTCACCCTTTCCTCCCTGAGAACAGTGGGGGTGGGGTGGGGGGCAGACACAAGTGTCTCAAAGTAAAGTCTGACACATAAATTGAAAGGATATTTTAAGTCAGATGTCTTCTCAGCAACCATTGAAAAGGAGTCTGATAGTAGTGAGTGTGACTCTGACAACCCAAATCACTTTCAGGTTAAAATTATGGCCACTGTTGGATGATTTGCCCACACAGAGCCAGAAAGCTCCACTCAATCAACACAAGAAAAGCCAACTGAACTTCAGTGGAGGCCAGAGACCCAGGACCTGGGGCACCTCCCACTCCCTCAGTTCCTGTTGGCATTCAAGAAAGTGAGAATCAACATCTACTTGCCAAGGTGCCAAGTTATTGTACGGTGCCTTTGGAACTTTCTTGTGCAACATGAAGATAAAAAGATAACAATCCTTACTTATAAACCTAAGTGTACTGTTCTCTAATCCAAGATTCTTAACCCTTTTGAAGTCTTAGACCTCTTTGAACATCAAATGAAAATTATAAACCCTCTTTACAAAAATGCAGGTATACACCCACTAAATTTTACTTATAATTTTAAAGTTTTCAGAGACCCCCTGAAGTCAATCCATGCACCTGCTCTGGGTTTATAGACTCAAGTACATAGTTTCCACTCTAAGCATTCCTTCTTCTTTCTTTCTATCAACCACCATCAATCAGAATCCTGGCATCTCATATTTTATTTTTGAAAGGTTTATGTAATGAGATAACAGAGAAATATCCTTTCATTGCCTTCTACTGAGGCCTGACTTTCTAAACTTCAGAGTTGTAGTGGAACACCTTTTGTTTCAGGGTTTTTTTGTTTTGTTTTGCAATTGCAGGGAAGAGGAAGGGTTAATCTTGTTTGGTTAGCTGGCTGACTTTCATGTTTGGATTTTTTTTTCCCTCTGAATCCAAGTTTGCCCGGAGTTGTCTGGATTTTTCTTGCAATGGTGGCTAAAAAGTCCAGAGGCTACAGTTAGGGCAGCTGTTCAATAGGAAAGGGTGCCCACTGCCTCCTGCCCAACCTATGTCAGGGAAGCTGTGTCACTAGCCACCTCAGTAGAAAGGATGGTTCTCATTCATTGCAGCTTTTCATACTGTGCGCTGTTGTTGTAAGACCTAATACCTATGCGTAAATACAAAAGCAAAAATAAGGGCTAGAGAAGGACCTTGAATTTTCACACCTAGTCCCTGCCAGAATGTGGTGTGTTTAAACATAATCAAATAGTTGCAATGTTAACCCCTGATGAAATTGATTGCTGAGTGCCATTTACTGCATGTCATGCACCTAAGTCATTAAAATGAATTAACTCATTTCAGTTTCACAACAACCTCATACAGTGAGTACTATTATTAGCCACATGTTATAGCTGAGGAAATTGTGGAACAGTGGGTTACACTAGAGCACTTATTTTAAAAGTAATGGGGAAAGAAAAGAGAAAGGGAGAGGAAAAGAAAGCAAAAAAGGAAGAAAAGAGGAAGGAAGGATTACTTTCTTTATATCATTAAATTTACAATTCAGAATAAGAAGCTTCTATTTAAGGAAGCTAAAGCTCTCTAGATGAATCGACCTAAGGGCTGTAGTATCAACAACATAGTAGGTACACATGATATTTTAATAATCAACCACAGTTGGAAAAATTACTAGGTGTGGCAAGTGTCCTGACTCGCTTCCACTAGACCACTTCTGACTCTAGTATAATCAGATTTATTGGCACAAACGTAGTATTTGTTTCAGTATTGTTGGGTACAGTGAACTTAAAAAGTGAAAAAGTTAAAAGTTTGTGCTACTCCTAATTCTAATTAGGTCATAGTAGGCTGCCCTCCCCCGCCGCTTTTAATTTTATATCTCTGTCTTCTTCTCTCTTCTCTACTTATCTCATTTGTGGTGCTAGAACTTTTAGTTCAGCCATGCACAAATTATCAACTATTGCATGTGAGTAAAAAACAGTCAAAGTTTATCTTTGTATTCTTAGGTTATAGCTTCCCCTGTGTGCCCTATCTGGAACTGTTCTTGAGTATTAAAACCTGCCACAGAAAGGATGGAATAGAAGCCCTTCACACTTTAGTGAGAATTGGTTCCTAGGATAAGGTGGAATAGAAAGCCTCTTTATACATTGGTGGGGATTTGCCCTTAGAATTAGATCAAATAGAAGTCCTTTGTACCTTAGTGGGGATTTTGAAGAACAGCTACCCCTCAGGGACATTTGTATTTAAATTCTCCTTCAATAATGGCATGAAATGGGTGTCTTCCTGTGAAAGCTATTTGAGTTATTAACACTTCTGTATGCTGGGGCAATACTTTGGGGGTCATTGGAGTCCTCAGGGGTTACTTAAAAGCGAGTGCAGGTATCCAATCACTTCAGTTTCAGGTAAGAACTTCCTGAAAGGAGCTTTCGAAGAGAGTCCCTGATTCTCATGAAAATGTGATTGTCACCCTTTTTCTGAAAACACGGAATTCTTCTAGGGCACACTGAAATTTTCTGCCTGGAAGAAGCGGTAAAATGGATTCGCTAGCCAAGGGTTACGCTTCAGAAGAGAGTCTGAAAGTGACAAGTACTTCTGAAAACTATTTGGAAATTGTGTCTGCCTGGATTTATTTTCATTTATCAAATATTATTTTGCTACCGTACCTAAGGTGGTGTAACTAATGTCTCCAATTGCACTTCCCCACACCCTGGCCGCGTGCCCGCCAGCCCTGTGGGAGAAGGGCGTCAAGTGACATCGGCAAGACTGCTCTTTAATAGCCGGCATTATTTTATTAAGGAAAATTTGTATTGCCCTTTTTCCCTCTCCAACGTGCCAAATGGACAGATTTTGATTTTTCTTGGCCAAGGGAATTAAAGACCAGGGAAGTGGCTTTGCTCCCCCTCTGGCGCTTCCACCGCAAGTTCAGGAGGCGCCTGCTGAATCCAATCACTTTGAGCAGCTAAAATTTCAGGTTTGAATTTCATCTCAGAAATGCACAAAGCCCTGGAGTTGGTGACAGTATCAGAGTGGGGGTTGTTGTCAGTTACCTGTTATTCTGTTGCGACTCACAGCTGGCCCAGGTGTATTCCCCCCAGGTAAGGCGGGAGGCCCCCGCTGAATGCCACATCTCTTTGTTGCACATTATCTTGTTAGTTAAGCTGTCAAGAAAGTTGCCAGTAAGGAGGTTGGGGGTGGAGGGACACACAGAGTTTAATCCAATTAAAACTTCACTGGCTTTTCCACATTCCTGATATCCTGGCTCAAACTAGGAAGAATCGTTTCAATGTGGGGGCGGCAAAGGGGTGCTAAATGAATCTTAAATGTTTGCGTTGCAACAAAGCATCATATAGAGCACAAGGCAAAGGAGAAAGAACTTGTGGTATGGGAGATACAAAGGACTCATTTTTAACTGGTTTCTCAAGGGCCTTTAATCCAGCGCTGGTTTTGGTGTAAAAAAGACCTAGTGAACAAGTCACAAGAGGAAGCTCTGGGTGGTTTCTGCCCCACAGAGGTCGTTTTTATCAGATGTTTTGACCTGACTTCTAAAAAGGGATTTGGTGATTCCAGGGAAATCTTTCTTATGAGGGCCAGAGGAAACAATGACTGCAGCACTAGATGCCTTGGAAGTAAAACTAACAAATGTGCTCAGCTTTAAATCTACACCATAACCTATTGACACAGATGGTCTATTTCAGTGTTAAATCTATTTTTCTTTGCTCACAATGGGAAACATGCAGTGTAAGTTCAGCTGACAGAATGGTTTCTGAATGAAATCTGTTTGGGAAGCTAACTTATGCATGAAGCAATCCCAGAGACTTGCAAACATTTTCTGAAAGGGCTGCATGGATGACCAAGAACAGGGTTCTATGCTCTTAAGGAGCGAATAAAAGAAGTAGAGACCTGAGGACTACAAAGCGTGTGCAGGTGAAGGGGACAGAAGAGAAAGCCTGCTTTGCTGAAAGCAGCTCATTTTATTCTTTCGAGACCACATTTCCATTATGATTCTATAGAAAGGATGCTCGTTATAAGAAATCTTGATACTTTCAGAACATAACATGGTATGTTCTTTCCAAAGTAATTTTGCAACCTGGGAAAAATGTCTACATACATTATTAAGTGATAAAAGCCAATAGAATTATATGCTTGCATGAATTAAAAATGGTGGACAAACATGGGTGCCTTGGTGGTGGTAAGGTGTTATAATATGCATCTATACCTCTGAACCATATACAGTGTTATAAAACAATGTTACCTTAATTAAAAAAAAAAATCACAACACCCATTGAGTATGTATGTGTGTTTGTCTGATACTTTTGACACTGTTCATATTGGCCATTACTGAGAGTAGAGGAAATGTTGAGAATAACTATATTTAAATTACTTCAAAGTAGACTTTTATAATATTAAAAACTTGAGAGTCTAGTTAAACAATGAGGAAATTATGATTCAATTGAAGTACAGTTTCTTACAGTACTGAATGTTTGCTAAAGGTCAAGACAGTCCTGTCTTCCAGTACCACAGAAGAATGTTTGGCTAATGATTGGTTGATTAATGTTTAATGAGTGAAATGAAATGATCTTTAAAAAAGTAAATTTCAACTTTAATCTATATAGAAAGACTTGATAGAAGCTAGAACTATTTTAACATTTTTATGAGAAAAGTGGAAAAATAGCTCCTGGTAGGATTTATAGTATTACTGTATAGAAGGAATTCTTTTTTTTTTTCATGACTTTTTTTTAAGATTTATTTATTTATTTATACAAGCACTGGGTATAGTCAGAAGCATGGGAGGGTGAGAGAATTCACCAGAGCCAGAGTGGAGAGCAGAACAGGCAGACTGACGAAGTACACTGCTGAGGGGAGCAGCAGGCGGCAGGAGAGGTCTGCGCGCCGTGTGGGACCCTCGCCCTGCGGCTGGGGATCGAAACTTTGCTGCGGGGGCTGCGGGCAGCTTCGCAGCCCAGCACTCAACCACTGCGCCACCGGGGAGACCCCATATAGAAGGACTTCTTAAATAGGTAAAAGGCTATAGAAGCATTTGTATAATCTGAATATTTTAATGACCTCTTTCTATGCTCAAACAAAAACTACAAGCTTATAGGGTTATTTGTCATCTGCAAGGAGCAAATGGTCCATGAAACTCTTAAAACCCATCCAGGTACCAACCTATCAATAGATGGTTATCCCATGTTCACATCAGAATTACCCATGGAACTTCCCTGATTTTGAAGCAAAAACAGATATTGGATAAAAGGGAATGAGAAGGCAGTATTTTTTTTTAAATCTCTACAAATGAATTTTGCTTACTCCAAAGTGATTCATCCAAAGTGTCCCCAAATCTTTGTATATGAAGTTTCCCATGCAGGTTTCTCTGGTTTTTAGTTTTTGTTGTCATTATTGTTATTCTAATGAGTAGGGAGGAATAAAAAGCCCTGAGGAAAGGCAGTTGAAACTATGGGGAATGGCTTCAGAAACAAGCTATAAAAGACAGTAAGCTCAGAAGTAATGCCCTCTAAGGAAGTGGGAAATACTCTACAAACCTTGAAAGGATCAAGTATTTATATAGCCACTGGGAGTAACACAAAGTCAGTGTGCTAAAATCTGAGGATAACCCCAAATCTTCTCAGAAGATATGGCTATTTTGCATTGACACTCATTAGTTTGAGTCCTTCAAAATTTAAGCTTTTGCCCAAGAGTAGGCACAAGAGTTCCTTTATGTAGTACGTCTGAAATCTGGCTGTACAATAGGGTCACTTGGGAAGATTTATAAAATCTTGATCTCTTCATATCCCAGACTGAAAAATCAATCTCTCTTGGGTGAGACCCAATCATTTGTTTTATAATTTCCCCAGGTGATTCAAAGTGCAGCAACACAGGATTGTTTTACAACAATTCTTCATGACATTTTCCTCCCAGCATGCCAACTAAAAACCAAGTAGGCATTGGCATTAGTGGACTCACTTTTGTCCACCTCTGGATTCACTGTGTAAATTTCCTATGCCATGTGTAAGTAAGACTGGAAAACTGAGTAGTAAATATCTTCACAGTTTATGGGATGAGAGCAGAATAAGAAAAGTTTATCAGAATGCCACCTCACTTCAGTCCTTATTTTAACCTCCAATTCTCTATTAGTATGGAAAAAGCAATCCCTATGACCAAAGAGATAGAGCAAAGCTTTGCAGTGATTGGTTATCCGTGTAGTAACTACCTCATATTTTAAGATCTTCATTAGAACGTGTAATTATGAATAAATTCTATGATTCAAAAAGTTGATCAGAAGGCAAAGTATATAAACAAATTTAGCAATTTTAGACCGAAGGCTGAAACTATACTAAACTCTATTTACAAATTAGCAAAGACTCTTTCTTTTTAAGTCCAAGGAACTACACACTAACACAAAACAAAATAATATGTTGGTTTATCCAGTGGACTGAAGTATGGCTCCATACTCCCGGAAGTCAGGAAAATATCACAATTCTTTTTACATTAGGATTCAACTCTGTGTTCTTTGTTGTGCAATACATTCTCAAGCATCTTCTTTCCATGGGAAAGAAAAATGGCCATTAGGTGTTCAGTCGTCCATGATGCCCAAAATCATTATCCCTGACACACAGAAAGAATTCTTTACTTCCAGCATTCTTACAGCACAAGAGAAATAGTCCTCCTTCAGAATTTGTCATTGTGGACAGGAAACTAAGGCCTGTGATTGGTTAGGCCTAGACCACATGATCACCTAGGTACGAGCAGGATGGCCTCTTGAATGTCAGTTCTGCCAGAACTACACAGGAGAGGGAAGCACAGTTCATCTACACAAGGGAAGCAGTGCTAGTAAATATCCTATGTTGTAAATTATGCTCCTATTCCCTGTATTTTTTTTTACCAAGGGAACTGAATATCTCTAATAGTGTGATTAAGCACTATCAAACAATATCTATTATATAATAATATGTTAGAAATAAAGTTAGTTCAGCCAATAAATACACAAAAATTCAACCAACAAATACACAACCATAAGACACTAGGCTGAATTTCTACTTGCTTTAGAAATAGGCATTTTATCAACAACAGTAATTCTTCAGTCATTCTATTAGACTAATTCTTTAGTCATTTACAAAGAAAAGCATCATTATAAGATAGATCGAGTAGAAATTAATTTATTATTCTCTTATACTTTTGCAGAATTTAAAAAACATATAAAACATAAATTAACAGTGATGAATAATGATTCATCCCTCTAGGATCCTTCATGCGTCCTCCCATTATTCCATCACAACCTCTTCACTGTAGCTAGAGGTGATTCTTATTCTAACATTTTCAGTTAACCCCTTCTTGATTTCTTTACAGTTTTAACATGGATATAGGCATACCTAAAAATATGGTAACTTTATGAGCTTTATATAAGTGGAAAAACATATTTGCAATCTTTATATTTTGTTTCTTATATTTAATATCATTCACAGATATTCATCATCATTATTGGAGATATCTGTCATTTCTCATTTTCTTCACTGTATAGTATTACATTTTATAAATGTACCATAATTTATTTAATCAATTTAATAGATGTATTAATATTTTTCTACATTGAATTCTTTGAAAATTTCTATACTGCACCCTAATATACATTAGCATATATCAGGATCAGATGGAAGGCCTGTTAAAACACAAATTACTGGGCCATCCTCCGGAGTTTCTAATTCAGTAGGAGTGGGTTAGGACTCAAATATTTACCTTTCTATCAATAATAAGTCTCTAGGTAATGCCAATGTTGTTAATTTAGAAAACATACTTTGAGAACCACTATTATAGCTTTTATTACTCAAAGTTGATTCATGTACCATCATTACAGACATCACTTAGAAGATAGTTTGAACTATAAATTTCATATTCCACCTCAGACCTAATGACTTGGAATTTTAATAAGCTCCCAGGATAATTTGAATGCATATAAAAATTTGGGAAAAATTGCTAAAGGTTATGTATCTTTTGAAGTGGCAATCTCCTGGATCATAGTAATATGGATCTCTTTAACATTTCTAGATGATGCCAAACTGTTTTTTTTTGTTTTGTTTTTGCAGCAGATTTACAATTTATACATCAACCACTACAAATCTGTGTTTTCAGAAAATTTTTAATTTCACTAAGAAAAAGATACAATAGTGTATTTTAGCTTCAATAAACTATCCAAAAATGTTTCTAACTTATTGGCCATAAAACCTTAAGTGGTGAAAATTTTAATCAAATAGTATAAGATCCTTAGTTATTCTATACATTATTTTCAATTTAGAGTAAATTGTGAGTTTGCAAAGAGTTTTGGAAAGCATTATAAAGTTAGAGAGGATTTGGAGCAATTTTCAAAAGAACAAATAACTTCTTTTGGACAAGTGACATTAAATAAGATGGTTATAACATAGTTCAAGATATGAAATAATTGACAGTAAGTAGAGTTTTAATCCTAACATACACACACAACTAGGAAGCAATGGAGGTACCTTTACTTTTAATATGAAACTTTCAAATGATGCAATTTTAACTTTTCTGTTTTCATATATATTATAGGGTGAATGTTCACAATTTATGTTCAACATCTACCATTTTAAAAATTGGCGGTTTTCACCAATCAAGAGATGGGCAGAAGAACAAAACACAGTTCTCCAAAGAAGAAATGTAAATGGCCAAAAGGTATATAAAAAAATGTTCAACATCAGTGATAATCAGGGAAATGTAAATCAAAACCACAATCACTCCACATTAAAAAAAACTGGAAACAACAAATGCTGGAGGGGATGTGGCGGTAATACAACCCTCTTACATTGCTGGTGGGAATGTAAACTGGCCCAGTCACTATGGAAAGTGTATGGACGTTCCTTAAAACACTAAAAATGGATCTACCATATGATCCAGTGATTCCACTTTTAGGAATCTACCCAGAGGACACAAGAACACTTATTCTAAAGGAAACCTGCACTCCTATGTTTATTGAGGCAATATTTAGAAGAACCAAGATATGGAAACAACCCAAATGCCCTAAAATAGGCAGATGGATCAAAAAGTTGTAGTATATTTACACAATGGAATATTACTCAGCAATCAAAAAAGACAAACTCATGCCATTTGCAGCAACATGGATGGAGGAGGAAAGGATTATGCTAGTTGAAATACGTCAGAAGGCAAAAGATACATATAGGATGCTCTCACTTAAAATCAGAAAATAGAGAAACCAAACAAAAGGTTAAAAAACAGACAAAACTAGCAATCTGACCAAAGATCTGAGGCATATAGCAAGAAAGGGGGAGGAAGGAGGATTAAAAAGGGGAAGGAAGGGACACAAGGGCATATGGTGATGTTTAATGGGTAATATGGTGGCAGGAGAACTATGGAGACCACAATATTGTAAGAAAATAAAAAAATAAAAATTTTAAAAACAAATATTAAAAAATGGGTGTTTTTTAAAAACATTGTTAAATTTCCTCAATGTATTATTTTTCTGGTGGTATTGAAAGTGTGGTGGAACAATTACATCTTTCTTTCATCCTTTCCTCTTCTTTTAGATATACAATTCAAATCTAATGAGTGACATAGACTTTTCCCACCATTTGTAAGAATGTCAGTTGGATAAGAATATACAATGAAGAGAAAATCTCTATTACAAAGACATACAAGCAGTAAGTAAGGAAATAAAACGTGAGGTACTTCTAATGTTCTTTTACATAATCTTATATGTGCCCTAAAATACAGTTCATGCAAAAAAAAGCCAACATGAAAACTCCATCAAAATATTATTTTTATTTAAATGCAGGTATCTTAAACATTACATTTAATGTCTCTTTAATTGTACTAGAGATATCTGTGGAGGTTTCCAACCTAATTAAAGTATAATTAAGTGTAGGACAATAGCTAAAATAGTATATCCCTCTTTATAATATAATCATTTAGGCTAATCCACTATAAATTGAAATGGCAATAATATTGGAGGCAAAAATAAGCTTGTAAGGGAACTATGTAACAGCTCAATATAACAGTATTATTCCACCTTATATATATATCGGGAAAACTTTGCTAATAAGAGTACCCTGGACATTTTCATTAATTTGTACATTCAAATGTTAGCACTTCCCCACCACCTCTCTATGGGAAAAAGCTCAGTCTATTAACCAAAGTCCACTAGTGCTGTCCATTAAGTTGGTGTTTGTTTGTTTGTTTTTTTCTTTTTTGATTGTATACCTGCTTCTCAGAGATTAGGTTTCAGGCTGACCACAGGCAATACAATGACCACCCAGTTGATCATTATCATGGGAATTGCTATACCAAGAGCTATGCCCTGGCCATTTTGCAAGGATGTTGTAACTCTACAATCAGACTGGATTGAATCAATAGACTCTCCAACCTTCCAATCACATATTCTGGAGAGCAAAAGCATCTCACAGTCCTTCTGTGATTATCTGCAATTATCCAGCTTGATCTAAACCAAAGACACTCACTAAACCTGTACTCTCTTCTAATGATGTATGTCCAGGTTACCAGCAACGACTATTGCTCATCCAGCTCCCCATTTGTGCCAAAACTTAGTGTCTCACTGATGAGCATTATGAGTACAGAGACAACTCTACCCTGGTTAACACCACTGTGTGAAATCTCCACTATCTACAAGAATGTGGCTGCCCCCTCTATGCTTTGGTAAGTACTATCAGCTGCAAATGGGCTTGCCTGGGGCAGAATGTTACTTTTTCCACACTATTACCAAAATCAGGTGCCCAATTCCTAAATGATGTGATGATATGAAGGGTAGCATAAGGCTTTGACTTCTCAAATATATCTCTTTAACCAGCCTCCCATCTTCATGGAACTTGATCATGAGAATCATTTATTGCAGTGGAGGCACTGCCTTCAGAAGGTCCTTATAAAAATGCATATAAACAGGAAACAGAACAGCACCACATAGCACTCAAACATCTGTTTGAATGTGGGGGTGGGGGGAAGCAAATATTGTTTAAAAATGAACAATGATGTAAAAAATTTAAAAAAAATTAAAAAACCTGCCAGTTTGAAAAGAAAACATGAAAATGAAAAAAGTGGGATTATGGATAATTTTATAGTTTTACATGTAAAAATTCCTACAAAATACATCTATATTGAGAAGCAAGCAAACAATAATAAAAATATATGAAAAACATTACAAATACAAATATTTGTAAAAAAAATACATGTACACTAACATGTGATAAAATGTAAGATAGAGATTGTGATCAGAATTAGAAAATATAAATTTGAGCTCTCTTACTATAACTTGTATGTGACTAAATTCCTAAGAACTCTCTCCTAATCAAACCCCTGAATTCTTGCTGTACCTCACCCTATTAACAAGCCATTCTGTCTTTTATTATAAGTGCAGTGACAGCTCTGGTTAAATTAAACCTAATTAAAAACAATGCTCAGGATCTAGGTGGAAATACATCAACAACCATGCCTCACCTGTGCCCACTGTAAGTACTCTCCCTTTTTTTGTTGTTTTTTTAAAGATTTGTTTATTTATTTATACAAGCACTAGGTACAGTCAGACGCATGGGGGGGTAAGAGAATTCACCAGAGCCAGAGCGGGGAGCAGAGCAGGCAGACTGAAGAAGTACATTGCTGAGGGGAGCATCGGGCGGCAGGAGAGGTCTGCGCGCCATGTGGGACCCTCACCCGGCAGCCGAAGATCGAACCGGCACTGCAGAGGCTGTGGGCAGCTTCGCAACCCAGTGCTCAACCCCTGCACCACCAGGGAGGCCCTATTCTCACTTCTTAATGGCACTCACTCAGGACAGAATTGTGACCTTTTCAAGGCTGAATACTAAACTTTGGTGTTTAAATTCCATATGGTGTATTGTGTGACTGGGTAGAATGATAGGTTTCTTTTACCAAAATACCATATTACATGAATCTTCTGCTATTGCCTCTGAAGGTCCTAGTTAAAATATACATTATCAGGAAAAGGAGAGCAAATATTACTGCATAGAACTTCTTAACATTTACATGGATGTGATTTATGAATATAGCTAATGATAACATATGGGAGTGGGACATTTTGATGGGAATAAAAACTGGAAATTCTGGAACAAATGACACTTCCTAGATTGACTTCCTCTGTACAGAGGTTCCTGCTAACCACAGAAAATTATATGTATATATGATTGTCCTAGGAAGTTTGCTGGAATAGAAAAGAACCCCTAATAGGAAAAATAGAATACTAACACTCTCAGTTTCGCTATCCATTTACAGTCTTAAACATAAGACTGTACTTACAAGAATGAGATGCTCTGAAGCTATCCGCAGCCACTTCAGCATGAATTAGATCCCCTCCAGGGAGGTGACCCACATGACATAGCAGACCTCTCCTGTTTCACCAGCTCCTCCCCTCAGCAGTGTATTTCAGTACATCTGCCTGTTCTGCTCCCCACTCTGTCTCTGGTGAATCCTCTCACTCCCGCATCTCTGGCCTGCACCCTAGCTCTTGCATGCATAAATAAATAAATCTTTTAAAAAAATCCCTCCTGTATCAGCTAGATCCCAGTAAGTTTAGAAGAAGGCCAGAAACATTTCTCTATCAGTGAAGTCTTTGCTGAAAGGATTCCTAAAATAAAAAATGATAGACAAAATAAATAAATAAATATCTTTGTTCTGTTGCTCACACTTTTACTTGGAATATTCCCACTTTTAATTCTGAGAATCTAAGCATCTTAGATGATCATGCATAAGCAGTTTTTGTAGCATTAAGATATTAATTTATCCCCTATATATGTGTTTGAGTATATGCAGGTATGGAGAAGAGGAATGTTAGTTTGATTAAATAAAGTCTGAGTTATGTTGCAAAGGAAAGAGTAACTCAGACACAATATTGTGTGACACAACAAGAAGTGACACTCAAGTCCTGTGATGAACAACAGACAAGCACATTATAATTAATAACCTTTATCATATATAACCTTATTTACATACTCAATCCATAATTTCTCATGAGTTTGATATGAAAACACTAAAAGTTGGGAAATAGGGAGAAAATAAAAACTTCATAATTAGGAATATTGAATTATAGAGATTGTACAAATTGATAAAACAGTAATTCACAAAGTCTTATAAATTCCTATTTGTAATGAAGTATGGCAGTCCAGAATTCACTCATTCCTTTTATAGATATCAAGACTTAGAGAAATTTAATCTTACTTTAGTAGAGCATGAAAGTTATATACTGACATTCCCATCAAATATATGATAAATAATGCAGTTTTGATGACTATACTTGACAATGAAGTAAAATTTTAATCAATAGCTTCAAATATTTATTTTAAAAAAGTATTTAGGGACCTATATTGACCTCATGCAGATGGATTCTAACAATTGTTTCACAGAAGAATAACACAAAGGAAAAGGTTAAGATGAACAGCTAATAATGTCAATTTATTCCTGATAGATTTCTTTGCAAGGAGATGATACTATTGGTCAACAATAGGATAGTCACATCTTCTTGTCATAAAGAATATTGATCTAGGGCCTCCCCGGTGGCGCAGCGGTTGAGCGCTGGGTTGCGAAGCTGCCCGCGGCCTCTGCAGCGCCGGTTCGATCCCCGGCTGCTCCCCGGCCACCAGAGGAGGGTCCCACATGGCGCGCAGACCTCTCCTGCTGCCCGCTGCTCCCCTCAGCAGTGTACTTCGGTCCCTCTGCCTGCTCTGCTCCCCGCTCTGGCTCTGGTGAATTCTCTCACCCTCCCGTGCTTCTGACTGTACCCAGTGCATGTATAAACAAATAAATAAATAAATAAAATATGCCTCTATTAAAAAAAAAAAAAAAAAAACCTGTAAAAAAAAATAAAAAAAAAAAAAGAATATTGATCTAGTTTTAATTTATAGAGGATCAGAGGACATATTAGATGGATGGTCCAGTAAACTGGTGGGCATGCAGAGTTGAGCTTCTTTCATTGCTTTTTCTATAATCCGGATGCATAGGATTTAGGACTATCACCATGCAATTGCTGGTTACCATCCTAACTTGGTCATGAAATGGACACTAAACAATACAGCTCTTGTGGTAGGACATCAGTGGTGCTTTATTTTTTAATTAGTTAGCATATATAAGGATGAATGGGAGAAACTAGAGAGAGATCTTAGAAGCAAAATATTTGAATCAGTTACTTAGAGATTATATATCAAAAAAGTTAGCTTGCTAAGTGTATAATCAATACTTTATAGTACAAATTTTATGTCCAGAGTTTGCTTGACAATCAGTGAAGATGGTGATTGCCAACACTTTCTGACTTGATCTTTTGGACCATCTAGGCAATTTCAGACCAGATTGTACATGAAGATGTGCTATCTCTAAATACACCCAGCCCAACCCAACCCTCTCTGTGTCATGCGATCACAAGTTGTAAGTGCTTTCTTTAGAATATCATTGCCTAACTTGTCTTTTGGTAGTCAGTGTACCTTATCAGCCAGTAATTGTAGGTACCTAAAACCTTCTATGCTTCACTACCTAGGCATAATGGGGTGGATTAAGGGTTGGAGACCTGACTACTTACAAAGGCCCTTAAATGGATTAGAACGTGTTATTTTCCTGTGCAAACAGCTTAGGCCACTTTAAACACATTGTACCTATAATGCCATGGACTTACCAGATCTTTCATTCCTGACCTCAGAGCACACTGCACTCAAAGTGCTCGCTCCATTTTGTAAAGATAGAAAGGGTGGAGCCCAATCCAGGAAAATGGAAGCAAGCATTCACAGTTCTTTCAGAGGGTTCTTGTAATTAGAATTGTTGATTACATAATTCACGTTTTAAAAGAAAAGACTGTGATGACAGAAATGAATTTAAAAACTGAGTGATCTATTTCAGTTGAGCAGTTGAAACAAATTCACACAGTAATGATTTAGCACTTCATTGTTCTCATCTCTAGGTAAGTACCAGTTATTTCATTACTTTTTTTTTTTTTTGATTCTATGTCCAACCACAAAAACTTATATAAAGACCACTGCTTAGTCACCCTAGCAGGGATCAGTTATTGGACTCCAACATGTGGGTAAGTCAAAAGTCGACAAAAGACTGAGACATTTCAAGTGTAGATATATACACCAGGAGAGAGGTATAATTTTACAGTCAATTTATCTAAGAAGTCAAATAATAAACAAATTCACTTTACAAAATATTTATTGGGATCTTATTATTGTGCCACTACTCTGTGCTACTACTAGGCATCAGAAATAAAGCAGTCAAAGAAAAGACAAAATCCCGGAGGAATTTAGGAAAACAAAAGCCCAGGTCACAACATAGATACAGTCTTTACTGAGATGTGCATAGGAGGAGAAAGCAGCAAAGAAGTTGGAAAAGGAGAAGCAGATGAGGTAGGAGCAAAATCAGGTAATTAAAGAAAACAAAAGGATGTCAAAAGGAAGGGATGTTAAATGATCAGAAAGCTGTTTAAAGGGAGTGAAATAAAGAGAAGAAGCTATTGGATTTGCAAACATAGATGACGTGACTAAGATTAGCCTAGTCACTGGAGAAATATACAAAGAAGCATGATTTGAGGGAACTGAGAAGAAAAAATGAAGAAAGGAAGAGATTTGGTAACTGTAAACAATTTTTTCAGTAAGTTTTGTAGTGAATGAGTAAAGAGATAAGAGGTAGTTGTCAGGGATTATCTGGACAGAGAGCTTTTTCTTTAGGTGGAAGATAAAGTAAAAAAAAAAAAAAAACTTGTTTGTTCAAAGAGAAGATGCAGTAGAGAGGAGAAATTGGTGATGGTTGCTGGAGGAAAGCACTAAGAATATAACATGGAACTAAGCACAAGAATTAAGTTGAATGTTGATGGATTGCAGACACACCTTATTCATTGTAAGAATGAGGCTGAATTTGGACATAAGCATGGTTAGATTGGTAATTTCAAAAATGGAAAGATATAGAATCCACTAGCTTCTTTGTTTCATTTATTTATCTATCTATCTATCTATCTATCTATCTATCTATCTATCTATCTATCTATCTATCTATCTATCTATCTATCTATTTATTTATACAAGCACTGAGTACAGTCAGAAGTGAGGGAGGGTGAGAGAATTCACCAGAGCCAGAGCGGGGAGCAGAGCAGGCAGAAGGACCAAGGTACACTGCTGAGGGGAGCAGCAGGAGGCAGGAGAGGTCTGCACACCATGCGGGACCCTCCTCTGGTGGCCGGGGAGCAGCCGGGGATCGAACCGGCACTGCAGAGGCTGCGGGCAGCTTTGCAACCCAGCGCTCAACCGCTGTGCCACCGGGGAGGCCCTTCTTTGTTTCTTTTAAATGGACTTGGAAGAAATGTTTCCTTCCAAGAATTATGGCATAGTATTGAGAAGAGTTGAAGAGAGGAAAACAATGTTATGAAAAACACAAGATCAGTCTGTGGCATTTTCACAAACATTATCCAGTGGCAGTACAGGATGTGGAGATAGTCATCAGCATTTCAACTTGTCAGACCAAAGTATCCATAAGCTGATGATTATAAAGATGAATATACAATATTATTGAGGTAAATATGGAGAATCAGAAAAAAATAACAGAGAAATTAGCAATGTCAGTAGATTGGTTATCTAAATGCAGTTAAAGAATTAATGTAGTTATAGAGTAGGAGCTGAGGATGAGATCTTAGAGGCAGTTATCAGTGTCAGCAAGAATAAGGGGGTGACTAAGTCAAAGGTCATCTGAGGTACAGTTTGGAAAAGACTAATGGCTGCAAGAAGGCAAAGGAACAGATGGCTAAAGTGTTTGGGTATAAACAGATCTTACAGGATTTTAGAGTACTTATTATAGATACTAAAGAGTAATTTAAGTTTCTGTAATAAAGGAACCAGAAAGCTTAAAGTAAGATACGAGCTTATTTCTATCCCTTATAACACCCAGATGTAGACAGGAAGTTCAAGGAGGAAGGTTGCTGTGCTCCATGCAGTCATTCAGAGATCCAGGGACTCTGCCTTGCTGCTCCAGCACCTGAATGTAGCCCTCAAGCACATGATGGGAGCTGGGTCATCATCATTATGTCAGGGGAGTGGAGGGTGTGGAGGAGAAAGTTAAGGGCAACCTGCTTTCTCTTAAGGAAGTTAAACTTATTACTTCTACTATACACCGCTGACTGCATCTTAACAATATGGCAACATGTAGCACTCAACACAGCCTTTGTTGACTGACCATATCCCTAACCAAATATCAAAACTCTTTACTACAAAAGAGAAGGAGAGAAAGGATACAGAGTAACAATTAGCTTCTCTATAAGTGGTTAAGAGTAACAGTAAGGTGGTAATAGATATATTTCCCTGGAATTGAAATTTTTATTTCATAAAGATTAAGACAATTATTAAGACATATTTATTTACAAAACTCATTTATTGAACTCTTGCTCTGTGCCAACAAGCTATGGCCGGGGAATATTTATATGATTCTTACACGGCCCTTAAATTCAGGGAGCTCATACTTTTTTTTAGGAGTTCAGAGAAGCAAAACAAAAACAAAAAGAACTTGTGCCATAAAGAGTTACAGGCATTAAATAATGTATGTAAAATAGTGGATGTCAAAAAGCATGAAAGTTTGCATTCTCTCCAACTTAGAGATAATTGCAAGAGATTTGTATAATGATCTTTTACATTGTTGAGTATCTCTATAGGGTGCAGTGTGCTCACTGATTCTCACATTCATTGTCTCATCATTTTTGAGGAGTGCAAGCCTGACATACACACAAAATGACATACATTTTACAGATAAAGTAAACTGAGGCTCAGTTAACTTGCCCAAAGGCTCACACTAGTAAAGAGCAAGGCTGGGTCTGCAGCTGAGTCTGGTGATTTATAAGAACAGGGAGATTTCCAAGATGTCATGCAGGGAGTTATGAAGAGCAGATTTAGATGACAAATAGAACCTGGAGAGGGGTGTGTGTGTGTGTGTGTGTGTGTATAAATTCCAATCATAAAAAAATAACTTGAAAAGCAATCATTTATTAACTCTGTAGAAATAGGTCAATGCACAGCAGACCACACAAGATGGAATTCTGAAGAAGAGAGGAAACAGGCCAGCTGTTACGTTATTATTCTCATTATTTCCCCAATGGAGGCAATTTACAATTATATAAGGCACCGTTCTCCTGAGGCATAGTATACAAAAATAGCCCACAATGACATTACACAGCTTAAGCACTCACTTCTTCAGCCAACCTTGGCTACCCAAAAGTTATGGGTATTTCCAGAAATCCAATTCAGTTTCAAAAAATAAAGATTTGCCATGTGGAGAATATTCAAAAAGGTTTGCAATGCAATTTTTTAAAGAAGTTCCAATACTGTTGTTTTGAGCAAAGGCAAAGCTTCATGACAAATGTTTAAATTTCCAAGATGCCTACTCAGAAGCAGAAAATATTCACTGAGATGGAAATCCTGTCACAGTTTAAAATGCAATCTTGTTCATTTATTTCCAGATCTCCAGTATTGTATCTTTCATCTTTCTACCACCCTGAGAGATGATGTTCCTCTTATTTACCAAGGCAAGAGGAAGAAGGAATCAACAACATGTAGAAGATATTTACTGGCTCTTTGATGCGTGCCAGTTGAGGCTGAATTCCATTTACATCATTCAGTAGGCTTTGTTGCCTCCTATGTCCGAGACTGTAGCCCTCAGAGAGAAATCAGACTTTTCTCTATGTCTTTCTTTTTCTGTCTTAAGAAAAAAATTTGCTGCCCTCACTATGATCTTAGAATTAAATGGGCAACACTGAGGCACTAGATGTCTAAACAAATTTGACTAAAAAGATATTTAAAATGCTAGATTCCATTAGGGCACTCATGGGGGACTGGGGAGCTTATCCTCGATATAAATCAAGACAAGAACCTTAAGCAGAAACTTCAAAGGTGAGTAATTGTCATCAAGCACATGGGGAATTAGGGAGTTGGGGAGAGAGAAAATTGGGACACAGGATCTGTGTAAGTAAAGGTGACTACAATGAAATAGGTTTGCAGATAACCAACTGCAGGTATTTTCCACACTGACCCGCTAAAAGTTACAGTTTATGTGAAACAGTACCCAAACACTTCAATTTTCATTGAAAAGGTCTAAAACATGTGTGGATAGTATCAAAATTCCATTATTAACTATGAAATTCATAAACTGAAAATAGCCAAATATCATCACAGTATTCACAAAAGGAGAAAAAGGACATTTGGTAAGTAAGATTGGTTAACTTCACCTCAATTTCTGCAAAGTTTGGAGCACCTAACTAGGAGAATTGAGTAAAGTAAACTTCTTTGAGAGCAGATCCTCCCCAGCTGCCATTAACTTACTTGGTCAGTCCTGTACAAGAGTTAGGAGGCTACATAAGCATTGTGAAGAATGGCAGAAAATTTTCAAATACCTTGCCATTATTATTTTTTTCTTATTTTCTAGAAATGGTAGGAAAGTCTTAAATTCAAGGCTTTGGGAGATAGCAAGTAGATTAAACAATTTTTTTTTAGCAATTGATAGTAATCTGACAGTTCGTTAGGGGGTCCAGCAATGCAGTCCATAACCATTTTATTTGGAGTGTAAGGTACATGAACTGGAGATTAGTTTGAATGCTTACCCCTCTTCTGTACTAAATAAGCCACCAATCCTTTATTGCTCTAAGCAAGAGGGAAAAAAATCCAAAAACCCAAAAACTATGTGGAACATGCAAGAACAGAACAGACAATTCTCAGGAAGGAAAAAATGCCCTAGGCTTGGCACTGCTGACTCTTTTCTCAGCTGATCAGTTACTTAGAGGTTAATGCACAAAGCCAGCAGTTCAGCAGGCTGTGACTATCACAGAGATGTGAGGGTCTGTGCTTAGGAAATAGTATTCCCCACACAATTCAGAGACATCAGTGTTCTACTGTTTTCCAAAATTTCAAGGTGGTTTTGCTGATTCATATCTAATTAAAATTGTAAAACCTGGTAATACCCATGCTTTCCTCTGAATAACAGTTCATTGGGAAAATATAGAGAACAATGCACTTTAATTACCATGACCTTTTTGGATTTAAAGTTCACCTTGACTCACATCATGCAACATCCTCTGAGATTCTGAGTCTGCATTCATTCTAGATCTGAGCCTTACTTTGGGATTTTATGTTCTGTTCTGTATGACTCAAGTTATTTTCTTTTTTTTTTTTTTTAAAGATTTTTTATTTATTTATACAAGCACTGGGGACAGTCAGAAGCGCAGGAGGGTGAGAGAATTCACCAGAGCCAGAGCGGGGAGCAGAGCAGGCAGAAGGACCGAAGGACACTGCTGAGGGGAGCAGCGGGCGGCAGGAGAGGTCTGCACGCCATGTGGGACCCTCCTCCGGTGGCCGGGGAGCAGCCGGGGATCGAACCGGCTCTGCAGAGGCTGTGGGCAGCTTCGCAACCCAGCGCTCAACTGCTGCGCCACTGGGGAGGCCCATCAAGTTATTTTCTGATTATACCTGTAGCATTAGAGTTTCAAAATGCCTTGGAGCTCCTGGCTCAAGTGAAAATCAGAGATAGAGTTTATGCAAGATCATATAGCCAGTGACTGATGGATTCAGAATATTTTTCTCTGCCCACATAAAGTTTCTTTTGAACAAAATTAAATTCTTCTTTTGTTTAGGAGCCACACTGAACCAATCAAAGTACTGAGCACTTAGTGTTTGGAATGATTCAATTCTAATGCCCAGTTCTCTTTACACCTGCTCTCTTGTGCAACTATTTCCTGCATCATTATTCTTGGGTATGTTACTCCAACGAGAGTGCTATATGTGAGCCCTGGCCTGTAAATACCAAAAATTCTGCTGTGCATCTAAAGACACTGAAAAATGTGAGTACACAATAGCAAATGCTCTATGATGATGCAAACTTGATGTATGTCATTTGTCATGCCCAACTTGTGTTAATAATTGTATTAATTATTTATTTGTATAATATTGTTAAATATTATATAATGATATTGAATATTGTAAATTGTATAATATTGTATAATATTATACAATAATATTGTATAATATTGTAAAACCAAATACTGTTTTTACAATGAAGTGTGGACCTCTTGAGGGCAGGGCCCACATACCTCTACTTTTATTTTTGTCTTCTTCATTATCAAGGACATTGTCCAATATCCAATTTGTGTTTATTCAATGAATGAATAAACAATGAGATCCTCCGCAAGAAGTTCCAGGCACCTTATTGCTCTCAACTCATCTCTTACAGTAGATGTGGATCTGGGTTGCCTCACTTTGATCCTAGCTTATATTCTTGGCAGGAAAATGGTAGCATTTTCTAGGAATTCATACGCCCTGTTTTTTATAGGAATGTGGGTTTCACCTTCTGCACCTATTTATGTACTCAAGGGTTTGGGAAGCACCTGTTAATGTCTATGAAAGGGAGTCTTGCTTAGTGATAACATCTCGCTATAACTCAGAAAAGAAGTTGTTAAATAAGAATAGATACCTTCCATGAAGATGTCTTCCGTTGTACTCTCAAGAGATCAAAGGAGAAGGTCAAGTTATTTAAATGTATTTTAACAGGTTACACATTTATTGAATACCCACTTGTGCCAGATGACTGTTTAGGGTACAAAGATGAATAATAAATGGATTCTGCTATCAAGGAGCTCACAATCAGATGGAGGAGGCAGGCATATAAGTAGATCATTTAATATGCTATAACGCTTGGGTAGATTTATGAACAAAATACTTTTTGTCAATTACACCAATTCAATCTTTCCTCCAAAGCATCTCATCCTTTCCTAGAGAGGGAATGACACTGCAGGGCTCAGAATTTCTAAATATTCTCAACTCTAATTGGCCTTAAGCAATTCAAAGTTAATACTATGCTGGTGCTCAGGAAATAAACTCCAAATTGATCTATGTTTTAGAGTAAGAAAACAACAACAACTATTTTCCAGAAACATATATCTTCTCTGAGGGGCAAAGCAGCAAGCAAACACACAAATCCCTTTAAAACAAATGTGTCAGAAGCAGGACTCAATAAAGCATGGATGTAACATGAAACAAGTCACATAATGGAGCTGATTGTGTTTTGGGGCACAGGTTTTGAAATCCTTCTTCCAGCTCTTGCTGTGGCCCCAGGTTAAAAATCTGCAATGTGTTAAGCAATAGTAACCTTTAAGGTAAGAGGGTCAACTTACTCAATATGGTTTTACTCTGAAGCAGAAACTGGGACTAACCAAATGTTAAGTGCTTGCTTCCAAACACAAACCACTCCCTCATACACCAAGTAATAGAAACATCCTTTCCCCTTAGAAACCTAAAAATCTCACTTCAATATCTGAATTCCTATGAATCTAAATAATACTATTAGCTTCTCCATTTTTAAAATGTATAAGCCTAGGCATTAGTGCCTCCATAACATTATTTTCACTCTACTTTTAAAATTTGAAGCACTGAAGTACATTCACTAACTTTCCCAGTCTGCCTGGAAATTAGGCATGTTCAAGATTGTATACCTAAGATGTGTCATAATTTATAGAGTGTGTACAGGGAGGAGTAAGTCATCCCTAGTCCTTCTAAAAATTGAAACAACTTGCTAAATTGAAATTGCAGGTGGTTTATTTATAGATCACAAGGCAATGATATTTTGGCTCACTTCTTTCTCTCATGCAATGTTGGACTCCACATCACTTCCAAAATATTTAAAAATGAAGATTGACTCAAAGCAACACTTGATTATTTTTAAAACGTATTTATCAGGCATTGTGTCTGGATCTTCATTAAGCCCTCAGTTTGGATAAGTAAATAGACTGCATAGATTTGCATTTGATTATCAGGTAAAACCAAGATCTTTTCAATCCAGGGTAGCTCATTTTCTCAGTCTTCTTCCTGGCATTTGGAACAGATGAAGCAAGGGAAAATGAGCATTTGTTCTTCTGGTTCTTTTCTTTTTTTTTAAATTTATTTATTTATGCATACAAGAGCTGGGGTACAGGCCAGAGATGCGGGATGTGAGAGGTCTCACCAGAGACAGAGTGGGGAGCAGAACAGGCAGACTGACTGAAATACACTGCTGAGGGGAGCAGCAGGTGAGACAGGAGAGGTCTGCTGCACCATGTGGGTAGCTCCTTGGCTGGCTGGGGATCGAACTCATGTTGCAGGGGCTGCGAATTGCTTCATAGTATGGTGTTTAACCCCTTGAGCCACCAGGGAGGCCCTGTTCTTCTGGTTCTTTACCCCAAATGCTGTATAAGTTTACTTTCCTTACTCTTGTGGGTAACATGCTTTGTGTCTTAAATAAATAAATACATAAATAAATAAATAGACAATTGGTTTCCATAGATATTAGACTCCCCTAGATATTTCACAACTAGTCAGTGAATTGGGGGGGATAAAAATGTTATTGGTTTTATTGTTTCTTTAGGCTTTGTTTTTCCCCTTTCTGCTAAATTTCTTTATTTCCTTTAACCTATTTAAAAATCTAGTTAAAACACTCAGAAAAAAAATCACAAAAAAAACGAAGGTAATGATATTAATAATTGCTGAATTAATCACATCATGAACGATAATTAAAATATCAGTTTGGGGTTAGACTGTGGAAAATGTTAAATTCTTATATTTTACTCTCAAACTGGTAGGGAGAGGAATACAAAAAAGTTGTATACAAAAGTTGTAAGGTTTATGCAGTATTCCAGACTGGGAAATAAAAGGGGGATTGGACTCAGTGAAAGCAAGAATAGAGAGCTGTATGCAAGGGGTATTATAGTAATGCCTATTATAATAAAGGAAATGGATAGATGATAGATAGATAGATAGATAGATAGATAGATAGATAGATCGATAGACTCCAAATTATCTTTGTATCAGGCACTATCGTAAACCCTTATTGAATTTAATACACACAAGATTATGAAGGAAGTGATATTTAAGATCAACCAAATTGGCTATAGAGATTAACCATAGAAGGTAAGGGAAAAAGAAAAGATAGGATTGAGGGTCAATTCTTGTGTGACAGAATGAGATTATTAAGGTTAAAATCATGCTTGAATTATTTTAGGGGAGCAATTGCTTAGTACGAAGGCTATAAACTCTCTATGCCATCTCTTGTGGGGGCATAACTTATAATAAAATCTCATTAATTTTCTGTAATTAGAGGCAATAAAGTGTGTTGAGGCCATTTTGAATTAATAAAAAGTCTTGACATAGAGAAGGGTATTTTGAGGAAAATATAGTTTGATTAATTCAGATAAAACAGCTGAGTGGTACTAGGCTCTCAATAGAAGAAAGTATTACTTGTATTAAGGATTTTTGTAAAAGTAGTGCTGTATATAATTATAATTATTTTCTGGAGCTTACTTGGCATTTGCACACACAAAATTCTAAACAACGGGGCACTTAAACTTAGGGCAACTCACCAACAAAGCATGGCAGGTGATAAATGTTTTTCCCTTTGAACCTGGGCTGATAAACATGAAGACATTCAATTTTACTTCTCAGAAGATCCCAGGGCAATGAGAACCAGGCCGTAGTAGACCACAGTAGCCAGTTTGAATGCCTTCTTCAGCCAGCGCTCTTTCCTCCCTGCCCCTTACCTTACCCCAACTTTCACTCCCATCCTTGGAATAAGTTTTCAAATAAATCTTCAAGTGAGTCTCTGTCTCTATCTCTGCTTTTGTGGGGAAATAGAAGCTGTAACTTCCCCTTTTTGAGAAACTTCATTAGCCAAATCAAAAAGGCCTAAATTTGAGCCAAGAAGAGAATGTGGATTCTTTCTCCAATTATCTGGATAAATATGACACTTTCAACAAACCATGGCCCTTTCAAGAACTTAAATTCTAGTCAGAAAGATGACCATTCTACAGATCATTATATAAATATTTTATTTTTTTCTCTGACAAGGATTACAAAGGAAACCTGTCAATTTATTTCAGTTTTGGAGTATGTAAAAGCCAACACTTCACTTTCTTAATGGTCTCTGAAATGTTCCTTTCTAGAGGGTCGGATCCTGATATCACTTGCCCAAGGCAATAAATAATCAGCATTAGAAATTATAATCACCACACTGGGGTAGCACAGGTCATCTCTTAAAAAACCCAATCTGAGATCACAACAGCCAATTCAGGCAAAAAAAGAAAAAAAAAACACCAATCCTTTCATAAAAGAGAAACAAACCTTACTACTCAGATAAATTTCCCCGTGGAAAATACAAATCCCCAATTACTACCCAACATGTGCAAGATATAAAGCCTCACTCAGAGCTGAGGATCTGCACGATATTTAACAAATTACCAACATCACAGCATGTTCAATGGAGATTCAGAACCAGACCAGGCAGTGAAAAAAGAAGGAAAAAAAGCCCTAAAGTGGTTGCTTTCAAAATCCTGCATGATGCCAAATAACTTTTTAAAAATCTCTGTTTTCTTTCTAGATTCTCCCCATTGACAGGTTGCAAGGATCCAGCCGAAGATGGAGTTGAGATAGAATGAATCTAATTACCCTGAATGTCTGGTTTTAAGTTTTAACTTTCCTTGATTCTTTTCTGTGGCTTTTTTCAATGATAAAGGCATTTAGAAGACCAGAATAAGAAAAAAATGAAAAATATTGATCTTCTAAACTCACATATTGGTTTCAGTCACCACTATTTGGGGTAAGGGAGAATAGTGATGTTACAATTTGAGTGCACTCTGGTGTGCCAATGTAAAAAGTCTCCATTCCACACATAAATGTGATCCTTGCCTTAATCAATCATTTCAACAAATAATACTAAGTACCTAAAATTACCAGGCACAGAGCTAGACTTTCAGGATCTAACCAGTAAAGACTCACACTTTGCATGTGAGTTACATTCAAATTCAGTAAATGGTGCATTGATGGTGACTATAAAATCATATAAAATAGTCTTGAATTTGACCTATTTTTCAACAAAGACATGAGCCTGACCATGTATTTGTGCCTAGTGTCTTAGAAAGAATTTTCAACAGAAGAAATCACAACCTTGTGGAATGGTAGAATTGCCTCCAATCTCAGAAATAATCTGAATACCTAGAGTGATGAAGGGATTGGAATGAAGATATGTAAAAATTAAGCAGCAGTAACTGAAAAATTAACTATTTTCATATTGTTTTTTTCCTTAAATCATGTAGAGCCATGTATATTACATACTGAATTTATTGATTGAATGGACAGGGCATAAAATGGTGGACAATACAAGACAGGCTGCTACCTGCCCTTGGGAATTGGTAAAACCTAGTTCTTGAGACATCTGGTAATCAAATATTCTTCCAAATAAATACACATATAAAATAATTATGTGCATATCCCACTGAAATTTTTAAGGTGACCTAAATAACAGAAGTCCATTTTCTTACAGTTCTAGAGGCTAAGTCCAAGATCAAGGGCCGAACAGGGTTGGTTTCTGATCATCCTAACTTATAAACAGCTGTTCTTTCCACTGTTTCCTCATATGACCTTTTCTGTGTTAATGTTCAGAGAGAATGGGTTCTCTGATGCTTCTTCCTCTTCTAAGGACACCAGTCCGACTGCATTAGGGAACCCTCCAGAATGATCTGACTTCTTTTCACTTAACTATAAGGGTCTGTCTCCAAACACAGTCACATTAGAGATTAGGGCTCCAAAATATGAATGGAGACAGTTATTGGCTTTTGGGTTTATCTTAATCTGACATCATTTTACTTGATTACATCTGCAAAGACTTCATTTCTAGACAAAGTCACATTCACAAGGTTTTGGGTAGACACGAACTTTTGAGAAACATTCAATTTGGTACATAATGTAAGAAGTATCTGAAATTAGCATGTACAAAGTACCTGAATAGGTAAGAGATAGAATACTCCACAACTGGGAAGTGTAGCAGTGAGCTGGATGGCAGTGTGAGTAATCTGAGCCAAGTTGGCAGGTTTTGTCAGCCATGTTGGACATGTGGTCTGATCCTAAGAAAAATGGGCAGACGGTGAAGTGTTTAAAGGAGTTACGTGATTGAATCAGTTATTAAAAAAGAAACTGCAAAAATACAGCCAAAATTAAGGACTGTGTTTTAGACCATGAAAATTGCAAGAAACTTAGTCAAAAAATGGGGTGGAATAGGAAACTAGTTGAAAAAGGAAAGTAGAGATCAGATAATGAACTTTATTTTAAAAATCACTAACTAAAGCTTGTGATGAAACATTTGAATAGAAGCTTAATTGGTTAGAAAATTAAATGCTTTAAAAAAAAACTGCAGGCTTCAATGCGGGGCAATAAGCATTGAAAGAACTTTAGTAGATGAATGCAGTGAACTTGTTGAGTGAGGTAGATTTAGTAACAAATGTACTGAATACAGAGATACTCAGGAGGATAAAATTGGCCTTGAGGTGGAGAAGGAAAGAAAATGAATTAGCGCAGGAGTCTCAAATTTATGACGAGTCAGGGTTTTATCTTTGTCCTTTGCTCCTTTTTTTTTTTTTTTTTTTTTGACCATAGTCTTTGTGAACCTAAGTGTGAACATTATGGTTCAGTAAACTGCCCATTAAACACAAAAACTTCCCACAATAAACACTAGACTTCTGCTGACTTCTACAGAGAGTGAAATCATCAGATACTAATAAAGAGTTAAGTGCATATTGATTCTAGAGCATTAAGGTTTTTTCAGAGAATATGGTATAAAACCTGATGGTTAGTACTCAGAGCACAGGTTGTGTTTCTAGAGCTGTTTAAAATAACTGTATAAATAATGTTTTATTACCTTTGATCTATTTGATTTTACCCACTAATCACTGAATTATTTCATTAAATGCTACCTTCTTCTATTATTTATGATTGAATGAAGGGAACTATAGATGGTTAATCTAGTTATTTCAATTAATAATAGCATTTTGTCTATGCTCTGAAAACGTAGTTCATTTTTTTTTTTTTGCATACAGTTTGGACAATGACCAGAGAGTCATCTAAGACCAGTCAAGTTCCATTCAGCTTAAGAGCATAAAAAATGCATGGCAGCACCTCAGAAACACAAGCATTTGCTGTATAAAATTCTCATTGATCCTCATTTCTTTTATTTTCCCCATTTCAACTAGTTAGGAAGAGGAAAATCCTATAAATGCAGACTAGAAAGGGAAAAATCTATTAAATAAAAGAAGTACATAAGTTAATGGTAATGTATTGGACATGCAATTTAAATTGGAAAACCAACTTAAATGCAAAGCAATTACTGACACTTTTAATATTAGCCAGACTAATAAAGCAGCAATTAGATCTCATTATATAGCTATAAAATTGGTTTGTAATAGATTGATTGCACCAAATGTTCTTACTGGTTTTTGATGGCCTTATGGACAAAAGTACTATTCTTTTATTTTGTTTTGAGGGGAAAATATCTAACATTTATAATCCATTTGAGTTCTACCTTTTTAAGTGGCCATCAAAGATAAGGCAAACAAACAAGCACAAAGGAGGAAAAAGGAGAAAGAAACAAACACTCCAAATGCCCAAATATATATTTTTCTCCCAAGGGAACATCAGTTGTTTCAGAATCCTCTTGCCAGAAGCAATTTTGGAGCTCTTATAGCAGATTATTCGTTTGTTCATACTTAAGGGAAGTATGTGGAGATTCACTACTAGATAGATTTTTTTAATTAAATAATGAAATAACTATGTGATTACAAATTCCTGATATCAGACACTATGAAGAACAAAGAAACTCCCATTCTCCCACACCCTACCCGTAAAATCTTCCCACCAACCATGGGAAAGCTTATCAATTAATGAGAGAGAGAGAGAGAGAAATAAACGTTGGTCCATGATGACTGGATAACTACAGTAAGATTTCCAAGGCTCCTTTCCTTGTCTTAGCTGGCAAGATTTGTGATCAACTTTTGCTCCAAAACTCCCTACTTGAGGCAGGTACACGAAACCACAATTTCCTTCCCCTTTCCTGTCCTGTTCATCTTACCTCTTATCTAGTTCTGAGATTATACTATACTAATCATATGCTCACAGATGGCTGATTTGAGCACTGATTTTAAGAAATTTTATCCAAGATGACACTCTCTTCTTTTGTTTCTTTAAAGCATTTGGTTGCCCCAATTACCCATTTTCCCTCTCTCCTCATCCCCCCTTAAATTAGAATTTTATCTAGGGACACAGTCTCCTAAAATAAAGAGCTAAGTTTCCCAGTCTCCCTTGCAACCCCATGAGACATTTTCTTCTAATATTTAAAATTCCTATACTTATCTTGTCTCCTTTAAATTTAACATCTCTTAAAACCTATGGGAAGCATTTTGAACAGATATTCCTTCAAACAAACTATTGAAAATTTAAATTTTCTACTTCCTTTTGAATTGCATCCTATGGGAAGATTACTATCTTTTCAAAAATCAATAAAATTATCCATGGCTTGTACTTTATTTGGGTTACATACAAAAATGCTTTCTAGTTCAAATAGGTAAAAAAGTTACTAATTATTATTAAGAAACTAATATATTTCTTCCTACAACTTATTTATCTAACCCAAAAGATCAATGAAACCAAAGTTGGTTCTTTAAAAAGTAAAGAAGATAGATGAAACTACAGCTAGACTCACAAATAAGAAAGAAAATTTGTGTAAATAGAGTCATAAATGAAAAAGAAGTTACAACAGACATCTCAGAAATACAAAGGATCATAAAAATTACTATGAACATCTGAATGATAGTAAATAGACTGACCTAGAAAAAAAGTGGACATAGTATTAGAAATATGCAACTGATAATGCTGAATGAGGAAAAAGTAGGAAATATAAAATGACCAATTACAAATAAAGAAATTAAAACAGTAGTCAAGTCTCCAAAAAAAACAAAAGTCCAGAACCAGAAGGTTTCACTAATGAGTTCTATCAAACATTCAAAGACAAACTAATAACTAACATTCTCAAACTCTTCAAAAAATTGAGAAAGAAGGAAAATCCTTGATGAAAATAAATGCAAAAATCCTCAATAAATCTTAGCAAACTCAATTCATCAGTGCATTTAATTGACTGTATCATGATCAAGTAGATTTATTCCCAGGACGAAGGATGGTTCAACATCCAAAAACTGATTAATGTCATATCAACAAAAGGAGAGATAAAAATCTTATGGTCATACCAATAAACACAAAGAAAACAATTGATAAGACTCATCCATTTATGATAAAAACTCTCAAATATTGGGACTAGATGGAATTTATCTCAACCCAAGAAGTCCCATATATGATAAACAAACCCATAAACAACATCGTACTCAAGGGTGAAAAACTAAAAGCTTTTCTTCTATGTCCACTTTCACCAGTATTAGTCATTATTGTATTGGCAGTCCTATCTAGAGCAATTAGGTAAGAGAAAGATAAAAAAGGAATCCAAATTGGGAAAGAAAAAGTAAAGATATCACTACTTGCAGATAATATGACAATATACATAGAAATCCCTATAAAGTCCATTAAAAACTAATTGAAATAATAAACCAGTAAAATGGCAGGTTAAAATATCAATTTATAAAAATCAGTTGTGTTCCTATATGCAAACAGCAAACTGGAAGAGAAAGAAATTAAGAAAACAATCTAACTTACAATCACAAAAAAAGAATTAAATAACCTAGGAGTAAACTTAACAAAGGAGATAGGGAACTCATAAATGAAATCTATTAAGACAAAGTTAAAGGAAATAGAAGACAAAAGGAATGGAATGATATTCCCTCTCAAGGATTGGAAAAATTAACATTGTTAAAATAGCCATCATCTTACCCAAAGTAATGTAGAGTTACAACACAATACCTATCAAAGTTCCAATGGCATTCTTCAAAGAAATTGCATAAATACTTCTGGAATTTATATAGAACCACAAAAGACACTGCATATCCAAAGAAATCCTGGAAAAAAAATAAAGGGTGGTAACACACTATTAGACTTCAAACCATACTACAAAGCTGTAATAATTAATACAGCATGGAACTGGAATAAAAATAGACCCAGAGATCAAAAGAATAGATTTGAGATCCAAGAAATAAACCCACACGTAAATGGACAGTTAATCTACAACAAAGAAGCAAGGATTTACATTGGACAGAGGAAAGTCTCTTCAGCAAATGGTGCTACAAAAACTGGACAGCTACATGCAAAAGAATGAAATCAGATCACCATCTGATATCATATACAAAAAAATAACTCAAAGTAGATTAAAAACTTGGATGTAAGACCTTAAACCATAATACATAGAAGAAAAATTAGGCAACGCATTCCACAACATTGGATTCAGTGATACAAAGGTAAGTTCATCTCCAACAGTGGAAGAAACATAGAGTATAGAAACAAATGGGACTACATCAAAAACATAAGAAACACTTATTAAAACAAAAGGATAACCTACTGAATTGCAAAACAATGTTTGCACATCATACATGATAAGCGATAATATCTACAACTTCAAAGAACTTATACAATTGACCAATAACAAAAAGACAACAAATCAATCAAAAAATGGGCAGAAAAGCTAAATTGACACCCAAAGAAGACATACAGATGTCCATGTATAACAGGCACATTGAAACATACACATAATCATTTATCATCAGCAAAATGTAAATCAAAACCACAATGAGATAGCATCTCACACTGTAAGAATGACCTACATTGGGCCTCCCCGGTGGTGCAATGGTTGAGCACTGGGTTGTGGGGTTGCCCGCAGCCTCTGCAGCACTGGTTCGATCCCCGCCTGCTGGGCGAAGGTCCCACATGGCGCGCAAACCTCTCCTGTCGCCCGCTGCTCCCCTCAGCAGTTTACTTCATCAGTCTGCCTGTTCTGCTCTCCGCTCTGGCTCTGGTGAATTCTCTCACCCTCCTGCACTTCTGACTGTACCCAGTGCTTGTATAAATAAAATAAATAAATTTGAAAAAAGAATGACCCACAATAAAAAAGGCCAGAAACAAGAAGTGCTGGTGAGGGTGTAGAGAAAAAGGAATCCTCATACTTTGTGAGAGTACAGACTGTTCCAGTCCCTATGGAAAATAGTATGGAGGTTCCTCAAAGGACTGAAAATAGATTTGCCATATGACCCAGCAATTCCACTTTTAAGTATCTACCTGAAGAATATGAAGACACTAATTCAAAGGTATATGTGCACTCCTATGCTCCTTGCAGCACTATTTACAATAGCCAAGTTATGGAAACAACCTATTTGCCCAAGACTGATTTTCAAAAGACTGATGCCCAAAGATGAATGGGTTATTAGGAAGATACGGTGTATGTACACAATGAAATACTACTTAACTGTAAAAAATGATCAACTCTTGTGATCCATTTGTGACAAAATGGATGGAACTAGAGTGGATAATGCTAAGCAAAATAAGTCAGAATGAAAAAAGACAAATACCAGATGATTTCATTTATACGTAGACCATACAGAAACAAGGGTTCAGACGGAAACAAACTGATAACAATCCTTTAAGTCTGTAGAATTAAGGCTACAAAAGAGGGAAGGAGAGGGTGGTGAGCAGGATGGGGAGGGTACCTGGTGGAGTATGGTGGGGGACTATAGGTGTCTTGATTGTGGATATAGTGTGGTAACATACATCTGAAGGGGTGAGAGCCTATACCTCTGAATTATATTTCTTTAAATTTTCTTAAAAAATATTTTCTGAAAGAAATGCACATTTCATAAACTACTATAAGTACAAAATTCTGTAGAAAAAAATGACCATAAGGAAATACATCAAAATTTATCGTGGTTATTAAAAGTATATTATTAGCATATATTTATTTTTTTCTTTAGCTTACTCGATTTTCCAATTTCTCTACAATATGTACATCAAACTTTTCCTCTATGTCAGGCAAACAAAAAAAAGCAGACACAGAGAAGGTTAATAATTAAGAATAAAGGAGGTAATGAAGGTTGTGGGCAGGGAAGATTTATCAACCTAGATTTTCAGACAAAGCTATAAGTGCTTAAAGAGAAGATGAGCAGAGATGTTTCCAGACTGCAGAGCTTCCTGTACAGAGAAACTCTCAAGGAGAGCCTACTTGTGCCAGGGACACATTTAACCCTAAATGAAGAAAGGACAGTGTCCACGCAAATTAAAAAAAAAAAAAAAAGAACAGCTCTTCAGTCTCTACTCTGCCCACCTGACATTAACGCGCTCCAATGTGTGTCGCCCTGTTCTTTTCCTTCATCACCTGCAGAGCTTTGGCTTTAGAGAGGAGAGATTCTTATTAAAACTCTTCAAAAGGCAGAAAATGCCTCGAACAAAGTAACTGTAACTGTAAAATGTCCTGAAAGGCCAATTAGAAATTGCAATACTGGGAGTTTTATTACAACTAACTCCTCCTTAATTATCAATCAATGAATTCTGTTGGAAAAAAAAATACCCTCATATTCTCTGCTGGGGAAGTGATGCTAATTATTTTCTGTTAATTAAGGCTGTTCTGGGATTCAGATGTGCCATCCTTCAACTAAAAGATTGACACATCAATGCTAACATAATGTTCAGTGCACCCTTCTAAAGTCTTTATAAGCAGTGATAATAAATTAGTACGTATTATTTTAAATCTCTTGAATAATCATGGCTTTGTCTAGGAATGAAAAATGTATACATTTGCAATAATACATGTACTTTAATATGCTACTTAATACAACCTTGCAAATATTTAAAGAGAACTTCTCTGAAATACTGTGTTCACTTTCACATTTTTATTAAGCAAAAATTAAATACAGTATTTATAAAGGTATCTATTCATAGCTCAGACAGCAGAATGATGAGTTTAAGGTAATTTAATTCACTGGGTTCTCTGTTATCAAATGTAATAGAATTCAGGAATGTGTGTGTTAAAGCAACTACTTGGTAATCATTTAATCAAATTATAGTCTTACTAGGATACTACACTCACCCATGCTAAAACTTAAAATAAATGTAAATGTGTGGTCCCAAATCTTTCTTTTATCCTTTCCCAGAGTGAAATTTGTTTTCAAATTGGCTTGCATGAGGGATCAGCCAGTTTGCTTCAGTCTAAGTGATCCAGGATTATTGACAAAGTACTGCATTTGCTACTGAGGTTGTAAGACTTTCTTATTTTCCTTTTGGGCTATGGCTGTTGTCAGTTACTCACACACACACACACACACACACACACACACATTATATGCATAGTTCCTACTTGCTTTTCCATCAGGCATATGGAAACTGCAGTTGAAATTCTATTAGAGACTTTAAAGAAATGTTTCGGTTAAGTAAGACCCCTCTCTTTACCTTGTGATTACCTGTACTTTATACCACAAGTGAAGAAAATTGTAAAGGAGGTAAACTGATCAACATAGTGATTAGTTCCCACTATCACCATGCTTCTTACTTCTTTCAGTGGATTTTCAAATTGTAAGTTGAATAGAGTTTTGATAAATAATTATAGGTGAACAGATTGAGGCACAGTGACTTGAAGGAACCTACTCAAATAAGCCTCTCAATAGTGAATCTAAATCCATTCTATATGATTACATCATGAATCCTAAACACACCACCAGAATGTTAAATGTCCCCAAACACTAAGTCATTTCAAGAAAATCACAATATTCATAACTTCTAACCATCTATATTTTCAGTTCAACTTGTAATTCATCTCATGACAAACTGACAAATATTTACTCGGAAGCCAATAAGACCCACTTAATAAACTTTTAAAGTGCTATTTGTCTAATTTTCAAAATAGAATTGTGGGATGGGTATCATGTTATTAGATTAAGACACTAATGCTCATAATGGTTTACCAAAGGTTTTTCGATGAACTCGAGGTCACAAGTCAGTACATAAAAGACTTATATTCAATATTAAGTAATTTAGCTTAATTCATGTTCCCAATCTGTCTACTCCCATCACAATGTCATATTTAGGTACTATCTAGATGTAACAAACTCTGTGCTAGGTATTGAAGAAATTATAGTGATGGTTTTGATGAATATTTGCCATGATAGAAAACATAAATGAACTGATAACCAACAATGCAATGCCAAAAGGGAAAGTGTGTATAGTTAGTAAGTGATATAAAATGAACTGGACACTCCTCCCTCTTGTTATCTTCCTATCTGTTCTGTGATATTGTAGACAGTTTTTGTCAGACACTGTTGTGATTATTTACTTAACCACCCTACTAAAACAGCAGTCCCACTAGGGGACAGAATGAGATTCTCTTAATACCAAGATGCTTAGATCAATGCCCGTACATAGAATCAGGCACATTTATTTGTGAAATGAATGGTCTTAGGAGATGCCATAACCCGTAAGGTCATGTGTACCTTTATTAGATATTTACAGAACACCCACCACATACCAGGCACTAAGTTAGGCTTTGGGAATGTAATTCTGAATAGTATATATGCAATTTCTATACTCATGAAGCTAAAGTCTAAAGCAAGGATGCATTTGGTATAAATGGAGAAAGTATAGTGTGCTAAGGGCTATGTTTGGGAAATTAGAGACTATGTTATGGAGCACCTAATCCAGATACTGGGGAATCTGTAACTCATGTGAACTGATTCATTATGCCCAATTTAGTTGAAGGCACTTAAGGCGGAAGAAAAGTAAAAGCAAACTTCCCGTACCTACAGGTGAATAGCCCCTGGGAAGAGGCACCTGAATAGCCACTGCCGTTATTCTTAGCTACAGAGGAAGGAGTGAATGTAGCAATCATAGGACAAGACAGTGCATGCCAATGAGCATACAGACTGAGCAGAACTGGGTTAGTGAATGATCTGTCAATATCTCCACTGGCCCCCTGGCCACGTTATTATCTGTAGGTGCACAGCCACTCTCATAGTTCCGGAACGTAAGTTATCACTTTACTTTCCACTGAGAGCATATTTATATGAAGAAAAGGTCAAGAATAAAAATCAGCTTCTTTGTGCATGCTGCAATGCCCACTGAGTTCAGAGAGCGCATTGCCCAACATCAGCACCTCCAGCTTTGTTGGTCAAGGCCCAAACTGGCAAAAATGCCCTGGCTGGATTTTGTCACCTTTCTCTCCTGCAAATAAACAGAACATTTTTACCTACCATAGGTGATTACGTCGCTTTCACTCAGCTCTTGTAATTCATTCATACCTCCCGGCATTCATGAGTCATGGGTCTTTTACACTTGTCACAGAAACCTAATCCCTACCCTTCATGGGCCAGCTATCCTAAAGATGGCTGAACATGTAATTGCCTTGAAGTGTAAAATATTTCCCACATTATTTATTATAGCCATGCCTGCTAGCACCTCTATGGTTGAGGTTGTGTCAGCATTTTCATTATAGCCCCCTATTTCTAGCAGTAAAAATGTGCTCCAGGCTCAAGCTTCACACATGGAAAATAAGTCCAGAAGGGAATTTTCTACTACTTTTTGTAAAATAAATAAATTGGTTGGGGCATTTTTAGAGTTATATGACTGAAAAGGGGAAAATGTCATAAAATGAACTTTTAAAAGTTTCCCTTCTGTGCTCCTAAATTCTAAGATTAAGAAGAGGGTGTGGTGATAAAGGTCCTCACCAGGAGCTCAACTCCATTTCTTTTTCTCTGTCCTTGAGAAGCCAAAGGAAGGAAATGAAGCCATGTCTCATTCAAATTTAAAAACCCACTGAAGGAGTAAGAAGATAGATTTGAATTGGAAAAAATTCAACTTTTTTTGACTTGGTCCCAATGCCATCTCCTAGTACAGAAGCAGACATGATCAGGTCTGGAAAACAATGGGTGACACCCTCTGAGCTCCTGATGGGCCATAAGTATGCAGAATAAAATGGGAAAACAATGGGATTTAGCATCAGTAGACACACGCCCTGTTTGCCACTTATTAGACATGGTTTTTGAACAGTCATTTAAAACACCCACAGCCACTGAACCTCTGAGCCCGTCTCAATATTTGAGCACTCTTATTGCAAATTGGTTACTATTAAAAGACATGTTTTTGGGGCCTCCCCAGTGGTGCAGTGGTTGAGTGCTGGGTTGCAAAGCTGCCCGCAGCCTCTGCGGCGCCGGTTCGACCCCCGGCTGCTCCCCGGCCACTGGAGGAGGGTCCCACATGGCGCGCAGACCTCTCCTGCTGCCTGCTGCTCCCCTCAGCAGTGTACTTTGGTCCTTCTGCCTGCTCTGCTCCCCGCTCTGGCTCTGGTGAATTCTCTCACCCTCCTGCGCTTCTGACTGTACCCAGTACTTGTATAAATTAATTAATTAATTGATTAATAAATCTTTAAAATAAAGACATGTTTTTTGAAACTCTTATTATTGAGATTGATTAGTGAGTCAAAGAGATGTCCATCCATGACTAGCTTGTTATATTAGTTAGTTGAGATCTAAGAGTTGCATTAGGTAACTTTCAATGGTGGGGAGATGTAGTAATGATAAACCCAGGGTAAAAGGTTTTAATGGGAAGAGAGTTTCACCCCCAGGGGGAGGGGCAGTGGCTGGTAGACAGGGAGAGGCAATATGTCTGGAAGGGACAACTGGGCTTAAAGAACTGGGTTTTAGTATCTCTGGGCCTCTTGCTTGTTACGGGTTAGCAGTGATGCAGTAGTCTGAATGGTCAGTTTTGGTAACTTGTTCTTAGACTTGTGATCATACACACCTCCTCATACCCCTCACCAAAGTCATGTTTTTCATTTGCTATTTAATATAATTTCATATACTTAGTATGATTTAGCAAGAATTAACTCCTCATTATGTGCTCAGCATTGTACACGGGACCAAAAATAATTTTAAAATGTATTGCTTCCTATAATCTAGAGGTTTACATTCTTGTAGGAAATACACACTTAGCCACATGAAAGAGTATAAACTCCTGATGATGATGAGTATGGTAGATGGAAAAATGACTCCCCAAAGATTCCCACACTAAATTCCTAGAACCTGTGAATGTTACCTTATTTAGAAAAAGGGTATTGGCAAGTGTTATTAAGGACCTAGATATAAGGACGTAATCCTGGATTATCTGGGGTGAGTCCTACATGCCATCACAAACATCTTTATGTGATAGAAGGGGACTGCACAGACAAGCTGAGGAGACGGAACAGAGAAGAAAAGGCGATATGAAGATGGGGGCAAGTATTGGAGTGATGCTGCCTCAAGCAGAGGACTGCCAGCCACCAGGGGAAGCTGGAAGAGAAAGAATGCAACATCTGGAGCTGAAGGAGTGTGGGTCTACTGATATCTTGAGTTTAGACTTCTGGCCTTTGGAACTGGGGGAAAATAAATGTCTGTTGTTTTAATCTACTAAATGTATGGTAACTGGTTACTACAGCCACAGAAACTAATGTCATGGGAAAGGAGTTTCCCCTTTTCAGTGCACAAGGAAATGGACAAGTGGATGGAGTGGGGAGAAGGGATACGGAGATCACACAGACCAACTCAAAAGTTAATTTTGTTTCCAGATGATGGTTAATATGATCCAAGTCATAAGAGATGTGCCTCAGGCAGGGTAGGAGTCAATTTAATATTTACTTTTAGGATTTGCATTGTCCTCTATGTATAAATTGTCCCTAATCCTTTGGATTCCTGCGTGTTTTGTAATGCTAAGTCTTTCAAGTAACCTTTAGGTTATGCCAGTTAAAATTACACCTTAGCAGCAAATGAAACCCTTCCTGAAATGCTGTATTGACTCTGGAAAGATACAACACTTTGCTGTAAAGGAAGGCACAACACTTTAATGTTTGTAGCGATGATATATACAGGAAACGTTTTTAACAAGAGCTTGAAAGATGAATTATTCTTGGTCAGTTTAGCAAATATTCTGATGTCAACAGAGTATTAATTTCACAGACCAAAAAATTCATAGTTGTAAAACCCTTCCAATTTCTTTATATGAAAAAGATGACTGTTTAAAAAAGGTTATTAAATTTTAATAAAATGGAAAATAAATTTATTTTTCCTTAATCCTGGAAATTTCAACCACCACCCACATTCTCCAGAGGACCAATACCCTGAAATGATTCAAAGTCACTCATAATGTTGGGAGAATAGTAGAGTTTGGTTAATTGAATTTCAAAATGAATTTTCTTGACTAGAAATATTTTTTTCTGTTTTAACCCTTAATGTTGGCTGATTTTTGAAAGCCCATTAGCTTTGTTTTCTCCTTAATAAGTGTAAACATTTAGGGAAGGGGCTCATTAATCTGTTGCAGTGAAGAGTAAGGCCCTAGGGAAGGTGGCGTGGCCGCTTTTCAAATGGCCCCACAGGAAGCCTTAAGTTACAGTTACTTCCAGTTACATGTGCACAGTGAGCAGTTGCAAATTTCAAGGTCCAGTTCATAAATATGTGTATAAAACTGAGGCATGAAATCAGAACACCCATTTTATATATATATATATATAAAAAACAGATTAACTCCATATATATATCTCACAGATTATATATGTTATATATAATATAATATATTGCATATATTATATATTAATATAATATATATTGTATATAATATATATACAATATATACACAATATATAATATATATACACTATATTATATTATATATTATATATATTATATATATATATATATATATATCTCACAGATTAACTCCAAATGAACTAGGAATCTTGCATTGACATGGCCAGAACATTGTCTTCATTTTGGCAAACTTTGCTCACACTCTATAATTCTCTAAAGAACTTTTCATTTGAATTTGTGAGTAAATAGTAAATTCATTACTAAATGTCTTATTCCTCTGAAAGAACATAAGCTGCACAAGGGCAGAAGTCCTTTCTTTATCCTCAGCCAGCACAGGGACTTCCACACATAAAGACTCATCCAAGTACTTACAGGCACAATATTCACTTATACTGGGATTGTTAGCAGAGTCGGGGTAATGATGTAGAAAGTCCAATTGCTATTTAGTTAAAGAAAAAGTCATGGAAAGTAGGGTTTGTGGTATATACATTTAAAGATGAACAGACTTCCCAATTCTTCCCTTAGCATCTGGGGAAGTTCACAAGAATAGGACTCCTTTCCCCTCCTGGAATCTGGATTCCTAGACCTTGGATTCCAGAGCCTTGGGAAAGCTGTTTCCTTGCTTGACATTTAGACACTCTGCTTGAGGCTAGAGTGATGACTGATGACCAACTGCCCAGATGGGACAATTGCTGTCTGCATCTGTCCCCTGCTCGGGCCCAGGCAGAGTTGGTGCCTCTGTGACAGTGTCGCCTCTTTGGGTCAAAGGGCAGGTGAATGATTGAGCAGAGGAAGTTGAAAATATGTGCTAAGATGTAACCAGTTTCCCTGTGCAACGTTTCCTTTGTATAAATAACTGGGGATCAAGTGTTCTGTGCTACTCCAAATCATATAATAGAATTGTATTTGGGAGAAAGACTTGAAGGGTTTTTTTTGTTTGTTTGTTTGTTTGTTGATTGCATATTTTTTAATGTGGCTTTTCAATACTCACTCCCCGAGCACAGCCTTTATGTCTGAAATTCAGTATCGAGCCCAACCTTGGCTGTCGATTTTGAGGTTTATTTATTTTTTATTTATTTTTTATTTTTACTTTTTAAGAGATGTCTTTCACAGTTTTCTCCCCTAAAGCCTGCTGAACCTCATTTCACCCTTCTTTGCATGGCCACACTACAAACAAAGAAGCACCCCAAGCTTATTTTACCTCTGGTTTCACGTTATTCTATTTTCCTAACATTCCCTTTCTTTCAAAAAATGAGTACCATTTATTTCTCTGACATTTTCGACCTTTCATTTATCTCCTTTCCTCTGAATTTCAACACTCTGTATCACTTAATTTAGCAAAAAATAAATAAAACTATATCCTAACAAATGTTATTTTTATTGAGTCATGCATATTAGTTCTTTACCTGCAATAATTTATAAGATATAAGCACCTTGAGGACAGGATCAGTGTCATATTTTTTCTCTAAACTCCAACTCTACTCAAAATAGGGTCAAATGCTTAAGTAGCTGCCAGGGATGGATTTATATCTATTAGATTTAAATGCAGTTCCCATCTCCCCCTGTAATGAGGGAAGTGATAGCTCAGGGAAAAAAAGAGATTCTTCACTGATTACTAATTTAAAAGAAATACTCTACCTCCATGAGATCAAATTGAAATATTTAATCCATCTAATCATTTATTTCTCAAACATAAATTAAAGAAGTGTTTGCAATTTCATTTTACTCTGCTCTTTTTCCAATTTATAAAGGAATAACTATAACTTCATGTCACTTATGCCTGAGTCCTATGCCAGGATTTTCAAATTTCTCTGTTTCTAATGTGTTGTCAAGGTTGAAAATTCCTGATTTGGAAAAGGTCATTTAAGAATCTATGGCTACTTGAGGGAAGGAATGTCCCCAGTACCCACATCTGAACTTACTGCTGGTTGCCTAAGAGATATACAAGTGAATATGACAGAGTTTTTGACATTAAAGCCCAGGAGAATAGTGTTATATTTATTGTTATGTAACAAAACACCCCGATATGTACTGTATTAAAAGCCACAACAACAGGAAAAAGAATAACTATAATAAAGAAAAAATGAAAATCAACAAGCAACTATAAACCAGAGACACACTATGGGGGGGGCAGGGAGAGAAGGGATTGGGGTCAAAATAAGGGGGGGTGCAATTGTATGGGGAATATAAAAAAATCTTTAAAAAAATTTAAAAAATAATAAAAATAAATAAATCTTATAAAAAAAAGAATTGCCACAGTGAGGAACAAGAAAGTTACATTATAAATACCAAGATTATTTTTAAAAATTGAATCCTGTAATAAGTATGGATTAATTAAATAAAAAATATTGGGCAAGGAAAAAAAAAAGCCACAACCAGTTTCTTTTATCTCAAAATTTTGTTGGTCAGGAATTCAGTTCTGATAGGTCTCCATAGCAACTATTTGTTCTGCATGTGTCCAGAGTGGCTTCTCAGTGGTATTCAGCTGGTGGATTTCCTGGAATATCTACACATCTGGATCTTGGATGAAAGGTAGAACTCCGTTAAAGCAATCAGCACGGTGGCCACATAATAGGATTCTTTACACAGTTGTTAGCTTTCCCCAGAACAATTGTTCAAGAAATAAAAAGTTACTAGTGTCGTAAAGTCCAAATCTAAAGCTTGCACATGACTGTGGGTCATTTCCAAAATATTCTGTGAGTCAAGCAGTCTCTGAGTCCACCCACCTTTGATGAGAGGAAACACAAGCCACACCTTTCAATATGAAAATGTTAAGAAATGTGTGCTCATCTTTACTGTACCACAGAAGACTACATGATGCATCCGAGTGTAATGTTAGGTAGAAAATAATTGTTTTTATAAAAGAGACACAAATCAATACTGGAGAAGTTTTAGAAAGGAAAAACTTACTTCTTTGTGAGACAGTCAATATTTCCCCACCATAGAGAAATTATTTGAGTTGAGCCTTGAATGAGGAAATGAAAAAACATTTTGAGATGTTCGGAAAGCAGGAGGCACAGAAGAAGACACACAGAAGGATAAAGCTATTAGGATATCCCACAGCAAAGACAGCCAAGAGTGGGTGGCTCCATCTTCCTGATGGGAAGGTATGAACAGAAATGATTGGAAATAAGGTTGGAAAGTTTAGAGAGACTTGAATTCCAAGCCTTGAATAGACTTGAATAGACTTGAATGCACAACTAAGGAGATGAGGTTTTATTTCTATTGATGAGAGTTCCTACTTTTCTTAAACCAATTACTAGGAGCAGGGAGGAAAAGAGCTGATTCCTCAGCATTTGATAAACTTTTGCAGGAGCTATGTATTTATAAAATTTGAAGCTCATCCCGCTGCATGGAAAATGGGAAAAATGATGCTCAAGGAAATTAGTAATAATAATAAAGCAATGATAATCATGGACTTTTATTGTTTACTCTAGTATACTCTATGCTAAGATTTTACACGTTGTAATAGGTCAATTCTCATAACAACCCTGAGAGGCAGATACCGTCACTATTGCCACTTTCCAGCTGAGGAAACTAAGGCACAGAAAGATGAACGAACTCGCAATGGTTATAGTTATAGTGACGCCATATATCTCAGTGATTTGTCAGAGGTCACAGGGTTGGTCAGAAAACCTCTCAGGACTAAAAGTCACAACTCCCAACTCCCATCCTACATTTTTCCTACCACACAGTCTTAAAGAAAAAGAAACAAATGTTCTTACTTTTTTTTTTAAGATTTATTTATTTTATTTATACATGCACTGGGTACAGTCAGGAGTGTGGGAGGGTGAGAGAATTCACCAGAGCCAGAGCGGGGAGCAGAGCAGGCAGAGGGACCCAAATACACTGCTGTGGGGAGCAGCAGGCGGCAGGAGAGGTCTGTGCGCCATGCGGGACCCTCCTCTGGTGGCCAGGGAGCAGCCGGGGATCGAACCGGCGCCGCAGAGGCTGCGGGCAGCTTCTCAACCCAGCGCTCAACCACTGGGCCACCAGGGAGTCCCTCTTACTTTATTTTTGATGCTTCACTTCCAAACTTTCTTCTCTGCCTCCTTGGTATGGTGTGTCATTGAAGAATATGTGAACTCTGACTCTACCCACCTCCTTCTCCAACCCATGCTGTCCTATCCCCTGTCCTTGATAATGTTCATTTTCATTTCAGGGACTGGATTCTAGTTATCTTCAAAGGCAAGGCATGAGATACTTGATAGTCTTTCTAAATGACATTTGAATCAATAAGAAATACACACACACACACATACACTTTCTACATGAAAATGCAAACTGTGGGAACCGTGTTGGGTAAGAGGCATCTGTGTCTGTAGCACTTTTCTAAATGCTATCATCTGCACTGATAGGGCCAGACTGAAAAGGAGCTGGGATCATCCCCAAAAGGCGTCAAAAGAATGGCTGTAGGTAAAGCCCACATACCTAGCTGACCAGGATAACCCCCTCTCAGAAACAGTGTGCTGAACTTATGTGTCTTTCAGGCTAAATCGATAACACAAATTCTGTCTGTAGAGTACCTAGGTCATAGACCCTAGATCAATATCAAATAGAAAATAAGTGGGGAAATACAGAAGGAAAATGAAAGAAAATAATATTCCATGGTCTGAAACCTGACCTTGGGACATACCACAAAAATCCAATTTCCTTGTTCTTCCCCATCCTTCCTGGTAAAAGTATTGATAAGGAGATGAAATTTCATAAGAAATATCTAGATGTCTTATTTCTTTATATATATTATGCCTGTTTCCTTTCTAGAAGCAAGCATAGGGTGGAAAAGGGAGGATGAATAAAATTTGTTTGAAGACGAGTAGAATAGTTAAGAATCAGCAATGACTTCAAATCTCAGTTGTAACATTTACTGACAATGTAAACTTAGCTATGCCCACCTAAGCACATAAAGAAGTTCTGCCACCTCATTATGCAAATAGGGATAACACACTAATGCATATAAGGAGGTTTGAACCTATTCCCCTGAATCACACGCTGGGCTGTATACCAATATTACCTCAAAAAATAAGCAAATAAAACAAATAATGAAAAATTAAAATAGGGATAACAGCAACACACACATACAATTATTGTAAATAATTGTTAATTAAATGAACTAACATATACAAATTTCTTTAAACGGTACCTGGAGTGCAGTAATTACCATATGAACACTACTTATTATTTTAAAATCCTTCATATTGTCTTCTTACCCCATTGCCTTTCTGGCATCATGCCCATCATATCCCCCCTCGCTCACTCCTTTCCAGGTCTATGATATTTGGACTTCTACCCATTCTTCTAGGTTGCGCTCCCCCACAAATTCCTCATGGCTGCCCAAGTCCACTTACTCAGGTATCTGCTCGCAGAGTTCTCCCCTGACTCCATCTTCTAACTTAGCCTGCCATAGTCACCATATCCCCTTCATCTTGGTTTTGCTCACTCAGTGCACTGATATTAACTATTTTATTTATTTATTCTCTAGCTCTCTAGAACGTGAGCTCCATAAAAACAAACAGCTTATCTCTTTTATTCCCATTGGTATCCCTAGTTCCTAGAAATGTATTTAGAGCATAGTAGTTGCTCAACAAATATGTGCTAAGTGAATAAAAACTGAAGAGAACTGAGGATTGTAAATTTTCTCCAGGGCGAGATGTACTAATAGTAATTACACCCTTCTCTAACTGAACAAACAAGCATAAACCCTGGAAGAAGAGCTGTGCATGATGGAATAATTGCCTAAGGTATTTGGTCAATGTAGTCAATGTATCTGGGTAATATGTGAAAAATACATTTCTAAACTTGGCTTTTAGCTTTCTTTACAGAAGCAGCTTTAAGGATTGATTCACTGGCAAAATATTTTCAGCCCCTGACTTAGAGAGGATTCCTTGTCCAGTTCACAGAATCTCTCTGCATAATTCACGGGGTGGGGGGTTCACATACAGTGTGTAAAGCTATCAGAAGCAGCCTAGCTCTTATGGCACTGAATTTATAAATAACTGATGGCACAGAATGCTCAAAGGTCTCCATTATAGATGGATAGATACATTAAATATATAGGATTCTAAAGGTGAAACTTAACTAACCGACATACTTTTATTATGTAGTTTGATATTAATACAACATTATTGACCTTTGAATGCAAAAGAAATGTAAGACACAAAGCATACCCATAAGAATAATTTTTGGATAAGCAAAAACTGAGATAGTAATAATTAGGAGAAAAGGCAATATGACTTCATGCATTAATACACTCTGTCCCAAGCTTACCCAATCATGAAAATTAGAAATGTCTTTTACAGGTCCAGTTGCTGGAGATTCTAATTCACTACAATGAGGGGTAGCCTGGAAATCTATCTTTCTAAGAAGTGCTCAGTGAATGTTATGGTCATGCAAGCTTGGACATGCTTCTTTAAACAATGCTTTAAAACAAAGCACTGCTTCTTTAGTGCAAAAGGATTTAGAGAAAGTTGAGTTCAATGCTGGGGGGCTCCATCCACCAATAAAGGCTCGTTAAAATACATGGTTCTTTTTTTCTCACCTCATCCACGTGGCCAAACTTTCCTAATGCAGTTTGACCATCTCCTCTATTATTAACTTCTAGCAATCTGAATTTTGCCAATCCTCTCCCTCACTCTGAATTCCTGTTCCCTACCATTTAGTCTCAGAAGGGTTTTCTCTCATTGTTAGCTTCTTAGAAGCATCTAATAAAAAAATTCTCCACTCTTGTCTTTCCTCTCACCCTACACTGCTCTTATTCTCTCATCTGTCTTCCATTTTGTTTTTTCTAAAGTTCCTAAGTAATTTTTCAAAACATTTTCCCTCAAAAGATATTAACTTACTTTGCTATATAATATCAGTTCTTCACAAATGTTAGTTTTACACTAACTCTTGGATGTTTATATTACAGGGTATTTTTAAAGAGTTTGGTCTTTTCCCATCTAGATTAAGCCTTTATGGTGAGACTATCTATTCTGAATTAAACAAATGATTAACTTTGACAATAGAATTACAAATAAGATGTATGTAAATTACAGTGCTGGCTTCTCTTTTCTGCTATGGACCTATTGCTATACTTAGGTCTGCAGTCTTGAAATATGCACATACTTTACTTAAATAAAACAGAGGCATATCAGGCATATCTTGTTTTGCAAATCATGCTAATGCACAATATCCAATGTTAATATTATTATAGTTAATATTAATGAGTGTGATCTATGGCCCATATGGGGATTGCTAAAGTTCTCTTGATGAATTATCTGACTTTTAGAGCTGGAATTCTTTAATAATTCTTGCTGACAGTTCAATTCCATAAGTTTTCCCTTTTATATATGTTCAAGGCTAATCATTAGTAACCTATTAAGTAAGGTATTAAGTGTTAAAATTTACTCTTCAAAAACTTGATTTAGCATGTAACTAGAGTTCATTAAGTGTCCCATGCAGCTTTCTGCTAAAACATCTGATTACCAATCACTGCCATTTGCTTGGCTCCTCTCTATATGACAGGGGCACAGCCTCTGGGAGAAAGAACAGTTTGTTACCAGCACATCACCAGTGAAATCTCCAGCAGACATGGTTTTCAATGGCAGCTGCTATTTATTTGTGATCAAAACCACGATAGACCTGCTGTTAGATTTTGCAGTTGTTTATTATTTTGTTTCTGGATCATTGCTATGCTGCTGTTATTTCCTTTTGAAAATTTGTTCCTCCTCGAGTCAGCTAATCACTTGAGGTGGAATTGGTCATGGTCATATACAGGTGGGATCTTATGCGTGAGAGGGTTGTGAGGAAAACTTAGTGTCAGGAAATAGTGCTTGCAACTTCCAGGGTCAGGAGGGTGGACACGATTTCTCAGTGTCTAACCAGTTTTAATGACTAGCACACAAACAGTCAGATATGCCCACTGACATTTTGGGAAGAGCACTGGTTTTGTGGTGAGGAAATCACACCGCCAAAGGTGCTGACACTTTCATGAAGCACTTCCCTTTGTAGAAAACAACCCTTGGGAAAATGAAAACACTGTGGTTTCTTGTTCAGTGTTTGTTTGGGTTGTTTTCTTTGTTTCTTATTTTTTTAAAAAAACTTCTTTCATCTTACAAGACAAATGATAAAAAAGAATTTTACAATAAAGTATATGTAAGTCCTCTTAGCATTGCCTCTCTGTGTCAGCTGGAAGCAATTCCTCATGTGAACTGAAGCTCTCTGATAGCACCTAGAAATCACCTGTTTTGGGACTTCAGTGATCAGAGAAACTTCTAGAGAATGCCTCCCTGTTCAAAAATGACTTTCAAAAAGAATTAAAACTAAAACATGTATGTTGGAAGGAGACAGGTAATCAGTAGTTGCCAAATATGAGTGACGCTTTTTAAAAATATATTAATGCATTAACTACTATTCTTACACTCTTGTCAAAATGCAAGTTTACATTGAGACTTGGGAAATCTCTTCTTGCATCTATACCCTATAGTCTGCAAATCAAGGATTCTTCTGAGTTTAACATCTCTCTGCTTGCCTGCTTAAAAGCAGAAGAATTCTAAAACATAATCAGTTCTACCCCAGCTGGGTGATATGGGATAAGAGAACTAGCATTTATTGACCACCTGCTGTATTATCTGACACTTTGCTTTCTTTATCTCATTTTATTCTTACTATAATCCTATATGGTAGGGATTTGTATTCCGCATTTACAAATGGAATGTATAAAATCCAAGAAGCTTAAATGAATTACCCAAAGTCCTAAAGTACTAAGTAATTGACTCAGATTCAAAGTCTGGTCTATATAAATCCCAAATCCATTATTTTCTAAGTTTTCCATCTACTTCTAAGGATAAAATTGTTCATGTTTGCTAATTATTCATGTTCTTTTAAAAATAGAAAAAAGTTATGCATGTGAAAGTATTTTGACAGGTTAAGGGAATTTTAGAAATGCAGATACGATTATTATTTACAATCAATTTATTTTTTTTCTTCTCCTCCAGTTCCTCTTTCCCTCCCTCCATGTGTCTCCTCCCTTTCTTCCTTCCTTCTTAAATGCATGCATACCCATAACTTAGATGCCAACACCTACTGCCAACAACATGATAGTGCCAAAACACTTTCTTCTCAGTCTTTCGTAACCTTTATCAATTTTCTATTTTTCTATGTTAGTCATCCATATTTTCCCATACAACATCCAATAAAAACAGAAGAGTCATAGTTAAACATCAGAGATTTCTATTTGAAAATCTACTTAAGAAAATGAGCTTGCATTGTCAACAAAGTTGCTTCTCTAAATTAACACTGCCAACCTTTCCAAATATTCCTAAGACCCATAATATACCAAAAAAGGTTTGATTTTATCAACACATAGGAATGGTGAACCACGTAATATTATTGTTCTTTCTGTTATTACTAGTATTTGATGGTGTCCAGAGAGCTCTGGATCTGGATCACAGCAGCACTACACAGCTCTGCAAGTAGCAGAGAACAAGAAATACAGTTCCCACCATTCTAAAGAATAATGAAAGTTGCCCTGGGGAATCACAAGACTGTCAATACCTTAAGCATAAGATGCACTGGCATCAAATAACCATGGATGGAAGCCCAGCTCTGCCTCTTCCAGTTATATGACCTTGAGAAGTGACTTAATTTTATATAAAATAATGCGCTGGGGC